>NW_020454638.1:131800-258522 GCF_003342845.1 Nothoprocta perdicaria
GGCGAGGACGCGGCCCCGCGCGGCGATGGCGCCGAGCGCGCGGGCAGCCAGCGCAGGAAGCGGCCCAAGAAGGTAGCGCGGGCGGGACGGGACGGGACGGGACGGGGCCGGCGGCAGGTACCGCTGCGCGCGGGGCCGCGGGGGCGGCGCGCGGGGCTCGCCCTGCCTTTGTGCGGAGGCAGCGCGGCTCCCCGCGGGGTATCTCGCCCCGAAACGCGCCCTGCTCTGCCCAGCGCGCCGCGCTCCTGCGCGGTCCCCGCCGGCTCGGGCACAGCGATCCTGAAGGAAAAGGCAGGGCTGTAACGCGCCCGGCCACACCCAGGGAACACACTTTGGCTGCGGGAAGAGCCTGCCCCCCGGGAAAGGTTCCTCCGCACCGTGCAGCACCCGCGGCTTCGCTCCGTGCTCCCTGTGGCTTCTTTTGAACGGTTTCAGTTGGCTCTGTTTATTTTTTCCTCTTCCCTTGGAGGGGGAAGATGTCTGTGATTCTGCTCGACTACCAAATAGGTTCGTTTGTGGCTGTCTTTAATGGCAGTCAATGCAACCGAGATAGCSCCCTGCAATGTGCCGGGCTGCTCGCAGGGTGAGGCATCACTCCAACGCGAGCAGGACTGTAATTTGTAGGAGGCGTGCTCTGTGATGAACCCTACGGTCCCCTGTTTTGTATAAAATTGGCGTCTTAGCTAACGTTGCAGGTGAATAAACTGCTAGGAACTGAATTTATTATATGGAGTTATATCTGCAGACAGAGGCTTTTTCAGAGGCTTTTTCAAGGATTTTTGTGGGATAAAAAATGCTGCTTTGCAATGGCTGACCCTGTTAGACCCCATTTTATCACAGAAGGAAGATTCTGTACAAGTGGCTCTAAAGACATGTGATAATCTAGCCTAGGCAAGCAAACTGAACAAAAACATCCTCACTCCACCCCATTGTGCTTGGAATATTGCCTGGATCTCCACACAGTGGGGGATTTTATATAGCATGTTGGCTTTCTACTTGAGCACAGTGAGCGGCAGAAGGAAGTCAGCTTCAGCTTACCTATGAGCATAGAGGTGTGATCTGAAAGCTTTATTTGTATGGGGATGTCAAGCCAGACGAGGATGCAAAAATCAAATGAATGCATGCTCAGGGCTTTGATTAGGCTGTTCAATATCTAGGAACAATTTTGCGTATGTGGAACAGTTTTGAAGATGTGAGAAAGGCAAGTGAGTGTTTCTGTCTCTACCTTTTGTCTGTGTGTGTGTGTGGTTTCTTGTTGCGCCGCTTTATTTATTTATTTATTTATCTATTTATTTATTTATTTATTTAAGTGCCCCAGGGCCTTTCAAGGTTAAATTCATTTATTTATTTAAGTGCCTCAGGGCCTTTCAAGGTTAAAGCACCAGTTTATGTTACTGTTCTGCTAAACAAATGCTTAGAAAACATCTCTCGCATTGAGGTTTTTCATATTCATAGTCTTCTAAAAGCTAAAGTCTCATGCTTTCATAATGTGACAAGTGTTTGGGTATCCTTTTTAAAATGAACTTCTAAAACAAGGAAGTGTGGGGAGATGCACRTTGGCACGTGTACAGCAGAAAATTCTTCGTCACTGAGACTGGATGCAATAGCTGCTGATGCTTCAGCTTTGGGAATGACTTAGCTCTCTTTGAGTGTAACTCTTGTGACTTGACGGAGTATAGCTCAAGGCTTGAATATTCATTTTAGATTCTAAGAATGCTTTCCTTTAAATCCAAAACAGTCTGATTAAAACTAGACAATTTTTTAATGACAGAGAGAGACCCGGGCATAGCTAAGAAGGCAAGAAATCCTGATTCAAGTTGTTTGTTGGAATCAACCAAGCACTTGAGCTCAGCTTCTCCGCTTCCTAGCTAGGTAGACACAATTTCTTCCTTGCAGAGCACATCTAGAGCAGGGCAGCAGAGATGAGAGCACCATGTGCAAGAGCACCGTGATGAGCAGCGAGGCAGCCTGTTTTCGGGTCCTGAACTACTTTTGCTGAATGGAGCTGCATTGCGCCATCCAACGTGCCCTCTATCTGTTCTGGGGACGCCGATCTCTTTTGTGTAGGTAATTAAATATTAATTGAGCTGGATGAGCTTGATCTATGTATTGGGAGAGACTGAGAGAAACGCATCTCAGCTACAATGGTGAGCTGGATCTACTGTAGCCCAGGAGGATGCTCTAGCTAGCAAATGATGTCAGCTTTTCTCCGTTTTTCAACAGTTTTACTTATATACATGCTTCAAAATGAAAAGGCTTTAATTTCTTGCTGATGTAGAAAAAGAAATACTTACTGGTAGAATTTTTCATAAAAATGGAGAAAATAACTCCCTGGCCCCAAATAAACTTAATCAGTTTGGATGTTGGTTGTAGCCTTCTGAGCTCCAGTGAAGTCAATAGGCAGCCTTAGTAGGTTCAGGAATCCAGGTTCAGGAATCCTAGCCCCAGGCTAGGTCCARCTTCTCTCTGGTACTTCCCTGCATTACCCCTGGGATATGGTGAAAAGTTCTATCCAGAAGCAATCCGTGGTCCTCCAGCTCTCCTGTCCAAGAGTGCGAGGTTTATCTTGTTGGAGACAGGGACGGCGTGAGCAGAGCAGCCTCGTTCTGCTGCGGCTGCTACTGAGTGGAAAAGCAGCACGGAGCAGTGTGCGGTGGTTCCCAGTGCTCGGGGTCCGATGTGCCACTTGTGTTGAGGAGGATTGTTGCAAGTGAATACAGAATTGCACTATTGGCGTTTCTGAGGCCTCGGTGTGTATTCTGCTGAGTGCACTGTGAAGTGTCCAAGTGCCCCAAATTTCTATAATTCTCCTTGAGGATGTTTATTTTTTTCACTGGCAAGTGCTCCAGATAAAAGAGGCTATTGGTCGTTACATAGAAAGCAAAATATGCTTCTCTAGCCAGTACTAAAAGCGTGGGTGGCAAAGGGGTTTTCATAAACCACACTCTCCACTGATTGTAGAGCAAATACCACTAACATTTGCATAAGTATTCTATCTGTGTTTGTTGAAGAATTATGCTCTTAACACCTGTATTACTCATTCTTTAAGAGGTATCACCTAGAAACTCTGTSATGCTTACACTGCAGAAGACTTTGAGACAGAAAGTCTCTTTGGAAAAAAGTTAAATCCCATGTAGTAGGTGAGGTGTTTTCACTGGAGAAATGGAAGTTACGTGCAAGCTGGTGCTTTTAATTAATTTTATTTGGTTAAGTTTRTACTTATTCCATGATGTCTGGGACTTATTCCGGAATACAAGTGCAGTTTTGGTCGACTCTGTTGGAGAACAAGAGTGTGTGCATGTGCAGAGGGGAGCTGCTAGACCAGAGCCCAGTTTACCCAAGGACCCAAAGAGCTTGGCTGGTTTGGCCTGCTAAAGCAGAATGCTACGTGAGGGGAAGAGGAGGAGGTTATGCAGCAGCTTCCTAATGGCAATAATGAGGTAAAGCGCCAAGAGAAACCTGATAAATTATGAATGAGCTGCTACGTGGTTCCTCTAAAGCGACAAGGGGCTGGATTCAAYGGAAGGAGATCCCTTTCGCTCTTCCATCCCTGTGTTTTCAGTTCGTCATTTACAGTGCTGTAACAACATCATGCATCCGTTTCACTGATGGTAAAGGTGGCTATTAGAGTCCTTGCTTCACAGATTGTTTCACTCTTCCAGTTATCCAATCTAGAGGAAAATTGAATGCCACGGGAAGAAAAATTTGAACCGGTGTCCCCCTCTCTGCATAATTRGTACGGAGGCCTGTGTAAGGACTGCTCCAGTCTGCTCTGTGGCATTTCCTCTGAACTGCCTTCATTTTGCATTTGCAAATGCAATGAACAAGTCCTACAACTGACATAACAAATTAAAATTTATTTTTTGCACACCTTAAAATTAATACACATTACTGTTCTATTTAAAAAGTAATAAGAAGCTGCTAAGGAATTGGGTTATTTTAGCATAATATTAGCAGACTGTGAAGTGCTGCATGTCACAGATTGATTTCCTCCTCATTAKTCTGGTAGCATTCATCTGGCTGCTCGCGTGCCTGGGTGAGAGGAGGGAATTTTGCACAGCACCTCCGCCAGCACYGAGCCTGCATCCCCTTGGCATGGATGGTGGGCTCCCTGTTTGCTGTTCACAGCTCTGGCTCATCTTCCCAAGCGGTTGGCAAACATGGGTTGAGTCAGGGAGCGAGGCCTTTCCTCCCTGGCACCCTTCTGCCCCTTGCTGTGGCTGGGGTGCTGGTGGCCGCCAGGCATCCCCCGTGCTGTGTCACACGCGCGCGTCTCGCCCCCTTGGTTTGTGTTACGTGCATTAACGAGGATGTCCAAACATCCTGGTTTATGCCTGAAAAATCATTACAGGCTGGTCAAGTGGGTCTCTTTTGTCTTGGTGGCAGAAATTGTTGAAGGGAAAGGCTGAAGTTATTTTGATTATTCCTGTCCTGTCACGCTTTTCTGTGTTTCATTTTCAGTAGTAAATCACTATGTTTATATTCACYCAGTGTGACCTCACTGCTGGATGGGTTGCGTTTTTCCTGCTTGTTTCCTGCTCAATTGCAGTGCACTGTGGTATGAAATGGAAGGGAATGGGGGAAAGAAAAAATGTAATCATGGTTAGGCCGGAATAGGAGGCTTCTTCAGAGCAGTTTCTGAAATTGCGGAAGTAATGTGTGAATGAATTGCTTAAGCTTGCATTTTCATAGGCACTTCACATTTAAAAATGTAAATAATTAATTTGCAAAGTCACTTTTCCCTTTTTAAAGGGTAATTTTGGAGGATGGAAATGTAGTATTCTATCCTTGCCGGGTTTAAGAAGGCAGTATATGCTCAAAGGCATTTTAAGGCAGYTGTTTGGGTATTGATTAGCATTGCCCAAACCTTCTTGAAATAACAGTTCTTCTGGAGCAGAGAACAGCTGAAGACATGGAAGCGGATGCCTGCCCACATTATCTCGCCTTTTCTGTGGGCGCATCCACCTGGCTTTGGCTTGCAGGGAGTTAGAGGGTTTGTAACCTACTTATATTTTCTCTCAGTTTAGCTGCTACACACACAAAAAAAACCATTTAGCCCATGAATGAAGTGCTCCCCAGGGAAGAGGACAGGCTTGTAGGGAACTGGCAGAGTAAATGGCAGCAATGGGAGATGAGCACAGCAGGCCACGGTCTCTGCTGGATGTCAGCGCGGGTTGGTCGGAGGCCGCGGGGCCTCTGCCGCTCTCATGAGCTGGGCCCTGCTCGCTGGGCCAYGTGGGCCTAGGTAGCTGGATGCCCATGGGAAGCAGCAGCGAACAGCAGCGCTGGAAGGGGCGCGGGTTTTCCAGTTAGCCTATGATTCATGCTCATGAGCTTTGAAACACGAAAGAAAGGCGCTTTATGAGCTGTCGTTTCCATTTGCGCTTTAATTCTTTTGCTCAAGTGGATGATACTGTGATGACTGCAGCAATCTCAAAAATAAGTGGAAGAGAAAAAGGGGAAATGCTGCATTCTGCTGCTGTCTTTAAAGGTCAGTGCCCTGCCAAAGACGTAGTGTTCCTGCTGGAGAACATGGCCCCATTCAGTCGCTGGAACTCTCAGTATCCAGTTATTTTATATGAACTGTAAGTTAAGTGAGCTAGGTGTCCGTTGAGTTACACATGCATTTGGATGCGTTTCACAGAGAGAAACACTATGAAAATTCTTCCCCTTCATCTTGTGCTCCAGGCCAAACAAACCTGTGTTGTTGTATTTATTTTCCATTCGCCACTTCCGATGGTTGTTCTCCAAGAAAGCCCCAGCAATTGCCGAGCTCACGGTCTCTCCGACAGCCTTTGGAGCTCTGGGTGTATGGTGGCTTGTGATGAATTGTATTTGACACGTTTGTATGTGCCCCCCTCCCTCTTGGTGCTCAGTGTAACTGCTTTTTTCGCAGCAGTGTAGGCAGCAGAAGCAGCAGGCAGTGGCTTTGAATTGTAGAATAGCTGCCATAAACTCATTATGTCTAATATACGCTTTAAAATGCAGGACTGTTCCTTTGCAGGATGAGCTTAGGAGCGTGACCCATTTGATATACAGCTGACAGCAATTAGGATAGTGAGATGCAACATGCTCATGCAGTTTCCGGAAGCCTCTTTGCTCCCGRGATGTTGCCTTTCTCAGAGATCATTGCTATATAGCAGTTACTTCGTATCTCTTAAGTAGAAATAATACCATGTGGCTCACACTTATACAGCAGAATGGAAGTGTAATATTCCAGGGAACAGACAAAATAAATCTTGTCCTCATGATGGGGCCTCATCCTGGCGGTAACTGAGTGCATCTGCTTTGGAAAAAAAAAAAAAAAAAAAAAAGTACTACTACAAGAAAGCAGTAAATGCAGTTAATGAAGGTCCCCGTTTTCACTGCTGCGATTAAGGCATGGCGGCAGGCGGCCCAGCAGGGAGTGTGAGGCCGGCAGCGAGGCTCGGCGCTTCCGCTGTGGATTCTAGAAACCAAAGTGAATGTTTCAGGCTGAGCAAGTGTCCAGTCTCAGGAGTCCATAAAACAGCTGTGATATTCCTAATATTGTTCAGAAGTAAGCTCTGAAAGTGACGGAGTTAATGGTTGCTTTTCTTTGATTTTATTGACAGCCACTATGTCATTGAACACACACTCTCCTTTCTTCCAATTTAAAGGCATCACAGCGTTTTCCTCATTATTCCCTGTAACAGAGGTGTCCGTCAGTGCCGGGGTGGCGTGCGGCGGTGCCGGGTGCTCCCAGGGTGCCGGCTGCCTTCTCCCCGGCCGTGCCTCGGAGCAGGAGGCAGCGGTGGCGGTGGCGCTGCCCGGGGCTTTGGACGCAGCCCTGCCCGTCACCGGGTGCCGGGGAGCTGCTGCCAGGGCAGGCAGGATTGCCCGGCACGCGCGAGACCCGGGCACTGCGGGGGACTGGCGCTGGCACAGAAATTGTTCACCTTYGTTTGTGACAGTATGTTTTGGTTCCTTTTGTGTCTTTGCTCTTGCCAGATAAACAGGTATTCTGTTTATTTTGGGTGGAAATGCCCAGAGATGCACATAGGAACCCAGATCCATAGGCRTCTGGGATCGGTGGGAATTGGTGTTTAAAAGGCTGCTGTTACATYGTTTAGGCCGGTATTCCTGTCTGCTCCGTTGCTTAGGAATAGCTTCCCTGGCCTCTGCTTTCTGGGTTTGCTTCCCCTTGCCCCGCACCCTCCCCACATATTCTCCTTTTTAATGCCCTGCCAGCTTGCTGTGCACTCTTCATTTTCTCCTAGCCACCTTCTGAGCCTGGAGTTGCCAGTCGTTTCTCAGAGCTTCCAGAAGGGATCCAGGGGCTAGTTCAGGTTGGTTTGAATGCTGAAGCCTTGCGGTGCGTCTTGGAGACCACCTCTTCTCTTAGCCAACTTCAGAAAAAGAGTCCTTTATAGAGCCTGAGTCCGCTGAATTTAACGTAAGGATTGCCATGGGCTTCAGCAGTTTTCGGCAAATGCCTTTTGCTGCCTTGGGGATGCAGCGCATCAGGACCATGTCATCTGTTTGCCCTGATGTTTATAGCACGCAGCTACATGAACAGTGAGTGAGGGCTAATTCTCAATATATATAGAACCAGGCTTGATACATTCTAGGACCCGATCTTTAATCCCTATTGAGGAAACTTCTTCTTGGTACTTAATACAATTACCTGGATGATCTTATTGCAAAAGTAATCACCAGCATGAGTTGATGTTGATGTCTGTGGAAAAAAAAAATGTAATATCATCACTCTATTTCCTAGTTTGTACCTTAAAAAGGAATGGATATGTTTAGAAATGTATGTACCATATTCAAGTATATCAATTCACCTGTCAGTTAGAAAAACTGTGCTTGGCCATGACCTAACTGAATCATGGCTATAAAGACTGAATAAGTCCATCTTGCATAGTCTTGAGGTGGAGCAATAAATATAGATGGATTATTTATGGATTATTTATACTAGTCGGCATTAAAACACCTCTTTTTTTTCTGAAGAGTGTTTTTTATTTTCATTATGGTTTAAGAATAATACGTCAAACAGCTCTTCTCACTTCTAGCTGTCTGTCATCGAGTCATTTTTGTATTTCATGTGATATGGTTATTGAGAGCTGGGGATATGCCCTCTCCCCCCATTAGGCTGCTGGGAAGCGCGTCTCTGCTGTCTGTCACACGTGGCACTGGAGCACCCTGCTCCTTTGGGAGACATTATTGCTCTGGTAGGAAATGGCACTAGCAGAAATCTCAATCCCAGTTCTGACTGTTGCGGAGCCCTGTTAAAGATCAGTAAAAATGAAGCTAGGATTAGATTCAAGTGAGCACATTGATGAGCAGAGACATGAGTTGGTTGTAAACCCRGTTCTCTTATCGCCCAGCGTCATTATCTTACCTATTGACATTGAGGTCTGCATGTGGCTATCTAATTTTTGGGTGGGTAGAGAGAGCCTGTATAAATCTGTAATGCCCACTGAGATGGATACGAATGGAACAGGAATGGGAATGTGCAGGGATGCGCACGGGTGTGCAGGTGCCAGAAGAACCAGCAAAACGCAGGGAGCGGGAGAGCTCCCCACCCTGCCAGGGCCTGGCGTTTATGGCCAGAGGAGTGCTATCCAGAGGGATTTTAACCAAGGAAAAGCTCTTTTAGGGCAATGACTCAGTATACTAATAACTCTCATTGCAAAATGGATGCATTTTTATTTTATTTTTATTCTAGTGAACTAGTGAATTTTATTCTAGTTTATGAATTTGTAGAAATAGAGTGAGCCGTAGGTATTTTTCCCACACCARCAGGAAGTACATCCATTTCCATGTGTTTCAACAACTGCCAAGATCCTAGTATGAAATGTTGAATTATGATCCCTCCACTCTCTCAAATTTATTTTAAAAACCTCTTGCTTCTTTTTCAGTCTTGTAAATATTCTGCTACCTCTAGGTATTGCTGRAGAAAAATTTTAATTAGTACTTCAATTAAAAATTACCTTGCAAAGCATTTCAGAACAAAAGTGCAAGAAACATATTTTGTTTGTATTGGTCTGACTGAGCATCTGTCGAAGACAGCTGAAGCAGGACTGCATAGGTGCTGCTCCTGGCAGACTACCTGTGCCCACTTCTTTTTGAAAATAAGATTTACCCTCCCCTTTCCTTCATCTCTTCTCTTAATGCATTTAAAAATTTTTTTTTTTTTTGAATTTTCTTTACAGAAATATTCCTCACACATCCATGTCACTGCCCAGGCTGCTAGCCCAGCAGTCAGTCCCGGTTTTATTGCAGATTTTATCCTCATGCGACTCGCGCTGCTGCTCTGTGTGGGGCCGGGCCTGCCAGCCCCCGCAGCCCGTCTGCTCCGAGGCTGGGCACCTGCCTTCCTGCAGAGATTCCGGGTGGCGGGCGGCTTTGCCAGGCTCCTCTCGGGAGAAGGGGTCGCCTGGGGACTTCGCTGCTGGCCTCAGCATCCACTATTTATGGAACACAGTGAGTTTCCAGCAGGGCATGGAGGAGTTCTTGGATTGCAGGAACATGAGCAAATGTCGTATTAAAAATGCATGTGTGGTTGCCCTCACCTTTGCAAGGCCTCTGAGTTCACGTGTAACTGAGGACAAACTACAGAGCTCTCACACTGCTTGGGCAGCGCCGCCAGCTACAAACCTTTCCAGGAATTTTAGCTCTTATCCTAGGCAGCTAGCGCACAGAGGATGGATGATGTTGCAGACCGTCTCAGAGGAGACCACCTTTATGGTCAGTGCTGGGCTGTCCAAGGGATAACGTAAGTACTTTTCTATCTGTTGGATTTTGACTAAAAGTTAGAATTTATGCTGCATTTGAATTACAAAAAAACAAACAAACAAACAAACAAAAAAACCCTACCTGCTTCTTTTACAGACTTTCCAGTGAAGATGGTGAGTGTCATTGCCATTACACAAAGCTTTGGTGAAATCTCGTCTATAGTAATATAGCAAAATTTGATAACCCAGACTCTACACAGATGATCACAAATTGGAACAGGGAGAAAAGGCTGGTGTGAAGACTTAGAAAAATGAAACTCTTTTTATGTAGGAGACAATATGTTGGCTCGGGTAGTAAATGAATATAGATTTTCTGTGATKAAACATAGGTCTGTAGTTGTAATGTTTGTAACCGTCTGAGTAACGAGGTTCTGGAGGAGCTGAGCTCTCTGGTAGTAGAGCAAGGACAAGAAAGTTTTAGTATTAGCATAAAATCTAATATATTTATGGGTAGGGTTAAAAGTCAGGCTGTTTGCAACAGCAGGAAGCTGGATTCAAGGACCAAAGGTATCTCGTAGGTGTGAAGCTGG
Source organism: Nothoprocta perdicaria (assembly GCF_003342845.1). NCBI lineage: Eukaryota > Metazoa > Chordata > Aves > Tinamiformes > Tinamidae > Nothoprocta > Nothoprocta perdicaria. Next base: position 142,089 of record NW_020454638.1, read on the forward strand.
AAAACTGCTGAAACCAACTGGGTCAGAGGGGAATGCACTGACTAGAAGAGCTGCAGTTCTTCCTGTTGGGGCTGTGAGCAGCTGCTTTTTGCAGGCTTGTTGGGAGACCCAATTCAAATATAAAAGGTTAAATTCTAACTTCCACAGTTKGAGAAAATCTTTCAGTTTTATGATCCGTCTGAATATTCTTTGACTTGTGTTTGAGCAATTTCCTTTGGATTTTGATACACGGGAGGTGCAAACTTGTATGAATGGAAAAAGTGGATGAAAGTAGTGTTGGGGGTCCTAAAACCTTGTGCCTAAATGGAAATGTGCAGGTCTCCTGCTGCCTTGGCAGCTCCGGCTCCTGTCTCTGCTGCTCTGGCTCAGCGTGGCTTTACAGCTGCTCTGGAGCTGTGTGTTAATTGGAAACCCTGAACACATTTAATCTCATGTTTAACTAGAAGAAAAGTATTTCATATTTAAAAGGCCTGAGAAAAGTCTAAGGAAGAGTTTTTATCAATTTAATGTCTTTTATTTAAATATTTTTTGGAAGCTCGATGAGTGCATGCTTATATGTATGTCTCACTTGAGCACTAACTGTGAAGGATGTTGAAGCTATCAAGGTAGGGCGATAGCCTGCTAGCATTTGAAGGATATTGTATCTCTCCACTGGAGATTTTTCTTAAATCCTAGCCTGCAATCTTTCAATTCTCTTTGGTAAAATGATATTTATGTGTATAATTCAGACAAACTCTGTGTCTTGACTGTGACTTTAATAGTCACATCTGACCATGCAGATTTTTATTGTTGTTTCAAGATGAGAAGTGGAAGGATTGACTGCCAACTGCTGTAAGAAAAGTTACAAATAGAAACAAGCAAGAAATGYTGAGAAGTAATGAGCAGATTTCCTCAGTTTGTGGGGGTACCTGTTYTGGTAACTGCAGCGAGCAGGATTAGATCAGTTCCCAACCTCACAGAACCAGCCCATAGATTTAGGGAGAGAAAACCCTCCCCCGTGCAGCACCGAGAGATGTGACTGTAACAACTCTCTGCCAAAAGCTTGGGGTGCTTATTTACTTTTAGAACTTGCTGTGAGCCATGACATGCTAAAATTTTATTGCATTTTGCATTCCCTGGGTGCTGCAAGACATATTTTGTTTGCTACTGTGAGACAACTCCTGAGGCATAGGCCATGGTAGCAGGGAAAATGAAATATTTCTCTCCCATTGCTTGTTTTATTGCTTTGGAAAAACAGATAAAGTTTAGGGTAATAAATATTCAACATAACAACATTATGGCTGCTAATTCTGAAGAATAGCAGTTAAGTAACTAAATCTCAGTGGCAGGGATGAACAGTTTATATYGCCCTATGGAATGACTGTCATTCGTCTAGATAAAAATGCCACAGAACTCAGTAAGAATTTGCTTAAATAAAGAATCAGGTGTGCAATATCTGAGTCTCAGYTTGCTTATGCAAACCTGAAGTCCAGTCTAGACATCCTTGTGAAGCAACAAATCAGGTTCAGTGAACTTCAGACCACTGCTGGGCAGCAGAATTGACTTCTTTCTTCCAACATATTTTCAAATATGGTACCATTATTGTCACAAACCCAAATTGCTAGGAGAGCTTGGGAATACTTAACTACAGAAATCAGAGAAGCACAAGGGAACAAACAGAGCAAGAACATTCAAAAGGCAGCAGTTTAAAATATTCTTTTGTAGAAACTAGTAAGTAATTCCTTAATGTATAACATCTCAGTTTTGGTCTTCCTATTGACATCTCAGTAAAAATCTCTGTTGCTGTTGTATAGAACGACACAAAATGTATTGCATCTTTGTCATAGAGGAGTATTGCCAGGTAGAAACCAAGCTCCCAACCACAGTACCTCAAAGTAAATTCTTCCGTTTCTAAATTTGGCGTTTGCCTTTTGTGTGCCCATGGTACCTGGCTGTACACAGTTACCCGCGCTGGGAGTGTGTAAGAACCTGCTGCTGTGCATGAGTTTTGAGCTTGCAGGCAGCTGCAAGCTGGTCAAGGYGTTGGCGCATGGGTGTCCTTAGAGGTGCCCCTGTGTGTGTGTGTGTGCTCGCGACCAAAACACTGCTGGGTGTAAGCAAAGCACTGGTGCATGGAGAAGGGCTCCTAAATGCAGGAAGGAAAATCCATTCCATGAGCTGCTACCTGACCAGCACGGGTCCTGGTGAGCTTGGAAACGCAGCAATCTCTTGGCAGTGTGGAGAAGCGCCACCGGGAAAGGTGCAGCTTGCAGGGAGAGCAGAGTTAGCCCRCCCTTGACAGAGGTGGTTAAGACAAACCCAGAGCAATCAATAGGCAGATCTGGTGTGAGTGAAAGCTGGAAAACACCAGATACAGAACAGCATATTAATTACATAGGCAACTTTGCTTATTTCTGTGATGGTTATGATGGTGTTAAGGTTCTTGTAGGCTTTTTGTGATTCATGTGGACTCCTGTAYGTGTCATGTTTGTCACCCCTGAACATGCAGCCTATGCAGCTGCAGGGCTTGGAAGGGCAGAAAAGAGCCCGTCGAAAGGTGCAGGGTCAAGAAGGCGATAGGAAGGGCTAAGGTGCTAAAGTAAGCACCAAATACAAAATGCAACAAGGTTAAAAGGTCCCTTTGGATGTTGTTTCTTAGCTTGTATCTTTGTGGCCAATTTGTATCTTAGGCCCCCATTGCTTCCTGTCTTTAGTATACCATGGTGACGCTAGTGTTAAGCATATCACACTGTAGCAGCAGCTGTTTGTGTCTAGTCCCCTCAGCCTGGCCTCGGGGTTTTCAGCGGGCTCCCCTGCTGTGCCGTGCGGCGCGGGGTGGCCAGCCGCGCGGCCACCAAGGCGGTGGGGCCGCGCCGCCGCGCGGGGGCGGCACTGCGGGCGTTGGCGCCGCCACACAGGTTGCGTGACTCGGAGCGCTCCTCGCGGGGTGGCCAAGTGCTACCTTTAGAAGGATGAAATAATGACAGGGGATGTTACTGCATGAATATTACTAGCTAGGGCAGCAGCTGGTGACTCGCAGCAGCAAACCGCCTTGGGATTCTGAGCAGCAAGCACGTTAGCCGATTCTTATAGAAAATCAACTCATTCCTGTTGATTTAGGAACAACAGTTCATAACTTTTATAAGAATCTGCTTTCCTATAGTTAGTTTGCTTTGTGCATGTAATACTTAATTCTACAGTGAGTTTACAGCCTGGCAGTCAAACCAGGTTGCAAATGGGTTGCTAGCTGGCCACTAACTAGTGTTGGCGCAAGTTTGACTGAACGGGGCTAGCAACATTCACCCGTGGGCAAGGGAGCTGCCCTGTGTGTCCTAGCCGGGAGCAGCTCCGCCAAGACGGGGGAGCAAAAAGGAACAGGTTGGCTTTTGTTGTGGTTGTTGTTCATTTTGATATTTATTCTTTAATTTAGACTAATGCCAAACAGCACACACACAGTTCTCTTGCCCACAGGAGGCCATCGGTGCTCTCAGGCCCTCCCTTGCAGACCCTGCAGCTGTTTCTGCCCTGCAGCTCCCGGAGCTGCTTCATGGGGAATGCTAATCCATGGGGAGCTCGTGGCCTGAGAGCAGCTGCCTGAGGCGGTTTAGCTTTCAAAGAAGCATCTCTTCCTGCTGCAACTTTTGCATGAACATCAATCATATAAGCCACGTGGCATATTTATATTAATCACAAGCTATTTTAATAATGTGAATAGAATGCTATGCTTCAGTTGCAAACAGCAAATAATTTTATATAATTTCCACTTTCTCCTTCACAAGAATCTTATCCTTCACAATGGGAAGGATCACTGCACCACCTCTGTTGCTGACTTTTTTTGCACCCTGTGTTTATTTAACAGTATGTTAACAAAGTGATTTTCTAGCTGTATATTGTAGAGGAAAAGCCACTATAGATGGTAACAAACTTCACCTGGCAGAAATGAGAGATGCTTCATGAAAGACTTCAGCTCTCATTTTGCAATAACACAAAAATTCGATGTTCCAATTGAAGATAAAGGAGAAAACAACCCATAAATATTGAAGTTAACATCATCCATGGTTTAATCTATGCTAATTGCTGTGTTGTATGTTAATCTTACAAAAAAAAAGGATCCAAATCAAGAGCAAGTCTTCAAACCTAATATATGCGCTGTAAGTGGTGTATCAACAGCAAGCTTAGATTTTTTTTCCCCTTGATTATTTTCAGCAGAAATTTTTTATTTATCAAGACCTTAGATGCTTTTGGAGAGATAAACAGCATAAGATGATTTGTCCAGTGCATTTATGTTGGAAAGATCAACTAATATAATTAATGATTACTGCATAAAGACTAGCAATTAGAGCAGAAGAATATGTGGAATCTGTATCACAGGGAAGAGTTCCAGTGCAAAGTCCTTTTTTTCTGTCATCCYTTCTAACATAAAGCTGGAGAAACCTCACTAAGACTGACAGAATTATTTCTTAATGTATCCTTGTTGTGAAGAGACCTCATTTTTTTCCCCTAGTTTTGCCTGGTTCTTTACTTTGAAACCTAAACCAGTGCTGGAGAAGCAACTAAGATACACATGTAGAAGTTCTTGCAAAGCCACTTAGCAATCTTACTGACTGGAATGTTTTGCAGTGTGATCAGGAGGTTAACCTGTTTCATTCCGTGCTTTTCTGACTGGTAGATCTCCTTACCTATGATTTCATCTTCTAAGCTGTTGAAGATTCTGYAGCTCAGAGTCTTTGCCCATGGTTTCGACGCTGACTCTGTCCAGCCTTTTATTTATGCTCACAAATTACACGGAGTAGCTCTCTTCAGGGTTACAAGATCCTCTTCTGAGGAAGCCTGTGGTAAAGYATGTGCAGAATGCCCCCATGTCTTCCAGTCCTCAGGATGTGCTGTAGTTGCATCCCTGGTGATTTTGTTAATCATACCCCTGTTGTGTTTTAGACTCAGCTTCAAAATGAAGTTTGAGCATTAGTTTCAGGGAGCAGTAATTCATTTTTTGTGAAACTCTCCTTTTTAAAATATTTTTAGGCCAGCATATTTGCTGTGTGTTGTAGCTGTTACTGAGGAATCCTATCGGCTGAGCTTGAGCCTTTCGGTTTGGCATTACCAGCTTGCATCTCGCTGATACTTTCAAAGCTGGTGTCAATGGATAAATAGGACTTTCTGCTGGTGGTGTTAGACTGTTACCTTTCAAATGTTTTGCTCGGATCCAAGTACACCCAAGCATACGTGTTTTTCATACACCTAAAGAAGTTTAGAAGGTTTGGGATTTCAGTACCTGCTAACTGCATGCGCCACAGAGCAAATGTCTGTCCAGCCCAGTGTCCCATCTGCAGCCTTAGCCTGTAATAGTTGCACAGCAAAGAGCTGTTTCTGCTAGTCCGCTACCAAACAGCCTTATTTTCAGTAATTTTACCTCCATCTGTTYTGTCTGTTTCTGAGGACCCATTTGGAATGCCTTGTTGAAGTGAAACAGCCAAAAAAGGATGATTTGACGTCCCTAGTTCTTGACAAATTTGTGCTGACTGCTCCTTATGATTGTAATGTCAGGGCTACCCCATTGTTATTTCAGTCCTCTAGGTATCTTTGTGGAGATGATGCCGTTTTTGCTGAGACGCAGGCAGCTGTTGGCCGGCTCCAGTTCTGCTGAGCCAGGCAGGTTTCCTCACGCCAGCTTTGCGGCTGCCTCGGAGCCCAAGTGCCTGGCAGGAAGGGGAAAGTCTTGCGTGAGTGTAACAGTCTCCGCGTGCTTGAGCCTTCAGAGGGCAGCACTGGCTGTAGGTGGATCACCAGGGCTCGAAATTCTTACTGTTTTGCTCTTAACTTTATTAAGAGAAAGTCTGTCTTGAGAGAGGGTACACAAATACTAGGGATTACCTGCTGCAAAGGAAGATAGGGTTAATATCATAGGAAGATTTGGTAGAGAGAAACCTCATAGCTGATGCAGAGAACTTGTGAATTCAGGCATATTGCGGTTCTGGCAGGATTTTTGTACTTCTGGACTTCTGGTGTTGACTGCTGGTTCTAACAGGTCAGATGACCAGATTGCCATTTTTCCCATTTTGTTAAAACTCAAATTTCAGGATATTTTGTAGCTGTATTTATACATCTTGGTTAGCAATGTATTTGATGGATTTTCTGCTGCTATTCATAGTGACTGAATGCAAGAAAAATGCAGACAAAGGAGATGACCATTATTTACAGCTACTGTTACAGAGCATACCCGGTTTATCAATATAAAGAGACTTTGTCCCTGAGCTTATTGTCACTGTGCCACCAGTTCCAGTCTCTTGAGAGTCTGTCATATCAGTAACACTGTAGGGGATTATAGTAATTAGCCCAGTTTGTCAARGAAAATTGTTCAGCCTCCTAGAACAGCTTGAACAAAATTTAGTTCAGTGATGGTTTTTTGTGTGAGAGAAAATTAGTAAGATGATATATTTCCATTTGTTTTATATATGACCAAATGTGAGTGGCAGAAGAATAAAATTATATGGAGAGACACTGGCTGAAGTACCATATTCCTTCCACCTTAGGAGCACTTTAAAGGACATGCACTCATCAGGCTTAAAACTTTTAKCATCTTCAACAGATCCACCTCAAAGGACTGGCTTTGGTGAATTCCTGGTACCGGGTAGTTTTAAAATAAAAGTTACATGAGCTGAGACTGTAARGTTTACAAACTTATTCCTACTTTGTAGCTACCTGATGATCCATCTTCACCTTTGCATAATTTACCTGTTAATTCTAAATAAGCTTAATGTGCCTTTAGCAGGAAACAAGAAAGAGGAGTCTGGCCTTGCGGTTGTAGCTTTCCCACAGGTCCTGCAGCGGGCCCACCCCTTGGCATGGGTGCTCAGTGGCTGCATAAGCTGTGGGGTGGGGATTTTTACTTTGCCTGATATGAGAAATTAGATCTGTATGTAAAAATGCAGCAGGTTACCAGGCTGTTGTTCTCTCATCTCCTGTGTGCATCCTCGTTAGGTGGTTCAGGCTTTGAGATTGTCAGTTGTTGCATCTAGTGATTTGCAGTGCTAAGYCCTTGTGTCCAGAAGAAAACCAAATAGTTTTGCTGTATGTTGAGCCGTCATGGAGACTCTGGCACAATGGTGCATAGTTCAGCAGAGGTGCGCAAGTGTTTACAAAGTGACRTGCCACATTTCTGCTGGTTTGAGATGTGGTCCAGTCAACTAGCACGATATACGTGGGATTTTCTAAAATGAGTACTTGGGCTGTAGGTGAGAACTGTGAGGGTGAAGAGATGGGCAAAGCGGCACCGACTCCTAGGTGTGACCTGGGCTCTTGTGGCTCCTCTGCCAGRGCAGGAGCTCGCTGGCCGGCTGCCCGGTGCCTGGTCACGCGCTGTGCTCCACCATGCCCTGCTGATGCAGCTGCTGGACCTGCTCCTGCTTTTTGTTGCTCTGCACTGCAGCTGCTCTGTGTGTCACGGCTCGGGCCGTTCAGAGTCAAAGAGCCGAGTGTCCTTGAGAATCACTGCAGGGAAAGATCTCAAGTCGGCAAAGGAGGCTAGGACATCCTTGTAGGTGGCCATAAACACCATACAATGAGGAGGACAAATGGTGAAAGATTTCTTTTAAAATTACATAGAAGATATAAAATGTCACGCAAATTTGCAGTAGTAATTGCAGGCAAGTATTTGGAATATAATATTTGTGATAAATTCCTTGGTAAATACAAAGATGGCAAATTATACATCTCATGATTTCTTGGCACATTTATTGGTTTCACAGGTACTTTCTTGGTCTCTTAGATCTGAAGAAGGCAGATTTAATTTATCTTCATACCTTTAATGAATGACATGATAACTTAATGAATATTAAGTCACTAGTAGATTAGCAGATTCACAAGCTGTGTGGTTGTTTGTGCCGTAGTGAAGGCTGCTCTGAGGAATATTGGGAAGATCTAGAGGTAAATATCCAAATATAGCTCCCATTCGGGGATTGTTTCCACCTGCGGGTTCCTCATTAACCTGCAGCCCTYATGGCAGAAGTGCAGTTGTTGCTGAAGACAAGTCTGGTTTCTCTGCAGAGCTGTTTTGGACGAGGAGAAGTTCCTTTGGGACTCTTTTCTCTCTGTGTTTCTTTCCCATGTAAGCAAAGCCAGCTTCAGAGTTTCATTTCTTGGGGGAAACCAGATATTTTCCTGAAAAGTGTTAGGATGCCTCATTAAAAATGTATTAACAAGGTGTTTTTCACTAAAAAATGTTTCAGTAGGAGATTTTTAAAACCATATAGAGATGATTTAGATCTAGCAGTGCTGAAAGTTATGGGAGAAGATCCCAAGGCGGAATGAGAGCTGCTTTGCTGATCCCGTTCCCAAGGCGCAGGTCCCTGTCAGAAAGCCCAGCACTGCCCATCTTGCAAGGCAGAGCTCGCCTCCCCACTGGGCCTTCTCTACGTGCCGGGCTTCGGGAAGGTGAGGGAGCTGGTTATTCCAGGATCAGTCCTGAGAAAGACACCTCTGTCTGCAGCTGCCTTCTGGATATAGGCCTGTCGCTTTGTGGGGCTGCCGGTGCCTTTAACGAGCAGTGGGAGCTCACAAACGAAAAACACGAATCTGAGCCAGCTTGTTCCCCCGTGGTCTTGGTGATGGGAAACTGTGACGTACTCTGTTAGCAGAAGTGACCCCAGCGAAACGGATGGCGGCCAAGYGCGAGCGGAGCCCTTCTTGTGTCACAGGCAGTTTGTACCCGCGGGATGAAAACTCCTTTTGTGCCCAGCTTCTCCGGCTGCCCTTGGAGAGCCCTCCCAAGTGCTGGGAGTGCTCGGAGCCGCGGCAGCGCCAGCGGCAGCCGGGCCGGGTCACACACCGGCTCCCGGGGCAAAGGGACCCTGTCCGAGAGGGCCGGGCCGGTGCCCGGAGTCCCTGGCAGGGACACAGGCGTTACGGTCYGTGTCATTCACGTCCCTGCAAAACAGAGATTCGTTAAGAGACCGCTGATGTCTGGCTGATATATGATAATGGTGAAGAAAATTAGCCGCTTTCTACACGTGTACATGCGTATCTGAGATAATTTCTTTGCTATTAACTGAAAGCCAAAACGGCTTGCGTGCAGTATCGCAGCACAGACATGCAAACAAGTCCAGGATAGACATGACTATTGCTAGAACCTAATTAGCTGTCACAGTTTTGCGTTAGGCAATCTATTGTCATTGGTAAAAACGATTGATTTCAGTTGCCAAACTATTTCAAGCATTGCCCTTTTCATACTGAGGAATTAATCTGTGAGGCTGCTAAAGTGCATATTCGTGTGCCTGGGTTAATGTTTAAATTAGGCTGAGGCACTGGGTTCGTAGTAGGGAAAGCAGAGGAAAGCTTTTTGGGGCAGATTCTGTACACCAGGTGAGTGCTCTGGCTTTGCAGGGGCACTACTTGGCTGAGCTGCTTTGGGATTGACCTTAACTGATCTGTATAACCTCCTGTAAGGACTGTAAAACACTTGCATGTTGTTCACTTTTTCTTCATGGAGTGAGCTGTTTGTTTTCCCTCTGCTGTCCTGGTATAGAGAACAGCGTTACCTCGAATTTTCCACACATGTTGTCCATGTTCTTGTGTGGATTTGCACAGTACATTTACTTTAAGCAGAAACATAAGATTTTGTTCTGGGTTTGGAAGTTGAGTGTGTTACCGTTCGCTTGCCTTCACGGTCAGGAGAGAAGGACCTGGAGAGAAACCCCTGAATAGAAATGACAGTTCAGTATGCACCTGCCTGCAGCAGTGCAATGCAATGTGGAGAATGCCTTGCAGCTAATACTCTTGCAAAGGTCTTTGTAAATGAATATTCAGGAAATTTCCCCATAATAGAAAATCAGCTTCATCATCTTCTTGGACAAACACACTTTCTGTTGGTGTGAGAATTATGTCAGAGATTCTCCAAAGCCTTTTAAGTTGGTGGAAGCCTTTCTATGATGTAGGAGGTTTTTAATCTGTACGCATGTGAAATGGGTAAGAAATCCCTAATTAGAATTCACCATTTAATTTTAAGGATCTTGCAAACTTCTTGGAAAACCATTTATATGAAGTTAGAATATTTTTTTTTTTTTTTCTTTTCCCCTTTTGCTTTTCCCTCTGGTGTCAGTTAGAAGTAGGCTGGCTCATTTTCTGTTTTATCGTGTGACAACTTTCTGCTGCAACAATGCTRTTTTGGAGACTTCTTTCAAAATTTCACTTTGATGGATGAAGTAATAAGATTTTGTAGAGCTAGTTATAGCAAATCTTCAATTAAACACATGATACTGGAGAGGAATAGCTGTCTGCAAGGAACTGAAGAGCTTAAGCCCAATAGGATATTGGGTTTCTGCATTGCCTCTTTTTTCTGGTCAGTGTCTATTTAGCAGAAGAATAATACTGTTTTAAAATACAYGAGGACCTTGCTATGTTTGGCCCTTTATTTAAAACCTAAGAGTGGTAAATGACATATTCTTGTGTGTACATTGGGAGATGTTCATTCAGCAGGCTGCCAGCATACATTTAAATTTTAATTACACATAAAATAGCTCTCATTAATATTCTGCAGCATAGTATGTTAATTGGATTTGTTTTCACAGCATCACAGAAAGTTGAGATTGGAAGGGACCTCTGGAGATTATTTAGTCCTGCCTCTGAATGGCAGCGCAACCATCTGGTGGATCAGCTACTCCTCTCTGCTTTGTATCATCTGCCGACTTGCCGAGGGGGCTCTAATCCTGTCAGCCAGGTCATTAATGAAGATGTTAAGTAGCATAGGCCCCTGGATCGACTGCAAGGCTGCAGCATTTGTGACCTGCCTGCAGCTGGACTTGGTGTCACTGTGATTGAAACCCTTTGAGCTCGGCAGTTGACACATTTTTTTAAATGCAAAACTGAYGAACACTGGTTTGGGAACTGCTATCAGTGTTTATTCACCAGTGGAAAGGAAGCATTCAGGCTTCCTTTGCAACTGGACCCTCTTGTGCTTTCATTTCACATGCAGTCTCTCCCTAAAGGGGGAGATGTGGTCTGGTGAACTGTGCAGCTAATTTAATTTCAATGGAGACTAGATTAAGAAATGAACGCCTTCTGGAAAAACAATGCTAAAGGAAGCTTATTATTTTAAGTATATATTAATGTATTGTATCACATATTCCACATCCAGGAGCATCTTTTTAGCAGACTATAAGCCGTCTGGACATATGCTAGGGTTATCYGGAAGTGGGCAGGATTTGGGTTTTACTCTTGGGATGCTTATGTTAAAATGATGACAGCAAGGTGTATATGCTTTTAAATTTTATTTATGAACTAACACACTTGGTTCTTTGAAGCTTATCAAGTTATTGCTGAATGAGGAGCTAAACATCTCCATGGATCTTTCAGGCTTTTTGTTAACTCGGAGTCACCCTGCTGTGTTGCTTATTGTGAATTGATACACACAGGTTCAGCTTTTTAGCAGGCAGGATTAAAAGAAACTGGAAAGCCTGGATAATTTCTCTGAAAGGGGAATTTCTCAGCAGCTCCTCTGGCCAGAGACTGCACAAGATACTAGTTACAAAAACCGTCTTCCAGCTAGTTGGACTTCTCCTTCCTGCTGGCTCCATACTCCACTTGTCTTAAACATGTTTGCTTCTCAGTTTTGGGGTGGTTTGCTTTACATCTTTATTCTAACAAGACTTGCTGACAACCTGCTGTGATTAAGTTGCATCTGTTGTGGTGACTTTGTCATCTCACATCTGTCTTGTTTTATTGTTGCCTCTGAGACTGCAGAATCTCAGTTCAACATTTTAATTTARGCTGTCATGGTTTTGGGACAGTATTTGCAACATTTGCATCTTGAACGGACCCTAACAAACTGTTAATCCACCATAAATAATTAAATCTGCTCTTTTACCAGTTCCCTGTACTTCTGTTTACAGGATACAGAAGTGCAGGGGCTTTTGCCGCGCTCCTTGTTGATGCCAGCTGCACTTCGGGATGCTGGGCATGGGCAAAGCATCCGGAGACGAGGCCACCAGGGTCATCTGCACTGGCAGGGATGCAGGCCAGGCCCCTGTGCGCAGGAGGGCTGGGAGGAGGGGTGCGGGGAAATACTGCCTTGTAGCAAGGGAAGGGTGTTGGAAAAGATGCATCTGGGTGCCAAAAGATTTAAGAGGATATTGACAGGAGAGTAGGAGAGTCCTTAGTCCAGACCTTTGGATCAGGAATATTTCTCTTCTTCTGAGGTARTTGTTATTTAGGGGAATTTACCTCCCTCACTGTATGAGCTTCTGGTAGACAAATCATGAATAACATTTTCAGTTGAGTCCAAGAATTTCCACCTAAGGAATTTTAACCCATTTTCTRTATAGTTAAGGTTAAAGCCCTGTGCAACTCTCTAAAAATATCACCTCTTACTATAGGGATTCTCTGCTCCTTTTAAGTTTCTTTGGCCTGTCTCCTCAGAGGTGCTTTCTGTCTGTCAGCAGCACCTGTGCACGTGCACAAAGGCTCAGCTCGCCCATACGTGGTCCTCWGGCCAGTGTCACAGCAACGAGACACTTGGTCTCTCCAGTTCTCATAGAGGAACCCAGTTATTCCTTTAAAAGCAAGTAAGTCTAAAGGAAAATCCATAAAGATTAAGAAATGTCAGAATTAAAATGCCTGTGTTCTAAAATACAGTTTTTTTGCTGGTGGATTTGTGTGCTCTTTTTTTTTTTTTTTCAATAATATCCTTGACTTGTTCAAAGCACAGGCTGCACCTGATTTACAGATGAGTCAGAGTTTAATAATCAGGAGGGAACAGGATTCCTGCATGAGTTATGTTATAAATTGTAATGTTTGTGCTAAGATGAGGGACTGAGGGAAAAGGGGAGAGCTGCTGATTAACGAAATCAAGTTCTCTCATGAAGATTTGGGTGCTGATTTTGTTCCTTCGGAGTTCCTGTGTGATGCTACTCAGGTCAGATWAACTCAGTGTTAGAGGACCTGCCAGTGGCTGTGTCTTCCTTCCTTATCCCAACTGCCTGGTTTGTGATGCCTGGTCTACTTGAAGAAATGTTGAGCACTCATTACAGCRAATGAAGTCAGTGGAAATGTCACTGTTGAGTATAAACACTATATGTAATGTATATGCTCTGAAAAATAAGATCCTAAGAGTTTCTGATGGGTGCAGCCAAAATTAGGGATACATTTAGTCTTTGTAGATTGAAGATACGTGCCTTCCCTTTTACAAAGCTGTTACTGAAAATAAATAGATTAGTATTTGCTACAGATGCATAGATGATAACAGAGGGAAGTACAGAAAAGCCCATGAGGAAATTAATGTTTCCATCTTCAAAAAGCAGCTTTATCATACAGAATAGAAGTCCTTCTGCCATCACCCTGAGCATCAAGGAGATGTAAGTGCTCAGATCTCTCCTTTTTAAGTGCATACCACCTGGGCTGCTCACTGGCTGAGGCAGAGGTCTCATGAATATAGACTATGTAAGATAGCCTTCATTAAAGGGTATCTCATGATAAACATGCATAGGGGGAGTGAATAAAGATTACAGTCTTAATTAGGAATTTCTTAGATTTTAAGTGCTTGTTTTTGCAACCTAAATGTTTTTATAATGTATTTTTCTGTATTATCTAGTGTTTTAGGCTAGAGAACAGATGTTAAAGGAATGAGCTTGCTCAGGGCAGGGCATTTCCTACAGATTTTGCATTGTAGGGCATTCAGACTTGCACTTCTGTTGATGCCTGAATTAGCCCAGATCAGTGAAAACCCTAGCAGAAGAACTTGTTTTTAACAGCAAGCGTTTCTAGCAGAGCCCTGCATAGCAGACACACACACATGGCCTTTGGATCTGAACTGAATCAGCATTTGTGTTCTGCATTTGCCTCTCCRCGCTTACATAAAGGCTCTTAAGGCAGAACAGCAAAGAGCGACTGCAGGGGTGCTGTCAGGAAGCCTCCTGGCTCTGCCTTTCCCCAGCGAGTGAGCGCCCCAGCGTGCTGCAGCGGGGGCTCGGGGGTTATTGCCCACCGCAGGGCTGGAACGATGCAGAGCTGCCCCAGATCACACAAGGAAAGCGGCTGCAGGCGGCCTCTTTATGCTCCTTAAAATTAATAGGATTTTCTGTAGTTCCCCGTGTGATACCAGTTTCTTTGAGAGCCCCCCCCTCCCTGCCCCTAGTCTACCATCTGCTGCTTCCCCCACGCCTCTCACCTCCGCTGCAGGACTGTTGTGGTGCCAGGTTAAACACGTCTTGTAGGAGGTGAGACCGTACGTAGAACACTGCTAAATATAATTTTGTTTATGCTGCAGAAGCTCCAGCTTTTACCAGGAGGGGAAGGGAAAAGATAGCAACAATAAATGAGCTGGGAGGATAAAGCTAAAAGGGTAAGATAACAACAAGCAGATTGGCTGCACACTCCTACACAAAACGATGTCAGAAGTGACCAGGCCCACACGTGAGCCCCTGTGCAGTTCTGCACACGGATGCACAGCAGCAGCAGGAGCTCTGAGGTGACGCAGAGCGAGACCAGCGGGGGCCTTTTCAGAGGCTATTGTGGTTTCAGTWGYCTTTGTGACTGTGGGAACTGATTAGGCTAYGGGTTAAAATATATATATTTTATATGTATKTATATGTATATGTATATGTATTTATATGTATATAAATATGCATATGTATGCATATATACATATATATGTATTTATATGTATATACATATACATGTAAATATAAATATGTGTGTGTATATATATACACACACACATGTATATGTGTATATATGTGTGTTTGTATGTATATATAGTGTTTGGAAGTGCAAGTTTTGCCCTTCCTGTGAGCTGCACTTAATTCCAAGTGTATTATTTGTGATGGCTGGCAAGAACCCCTTGCTGTTCTCTCTCATGCGGAAACGCGTGCGTTTCATGCTCCTCACTGTTGTGTCCAGCATTATCCATTGGGGTGAGCTCTCCTTCCCGTGGCAAGAGGCAGGGTGAGCACCTGCTTAAGGCTCTGCCTAAGGGAGGTGACACCGCCGGTGTCCAGGTCATAGGATGTACGTGCAGCTGTGAGCAGCTGTGCTGGAACCGAGGTGAACACCAAGTGAATTAGCAGGGAGGCCCTGATGGGCAACACACTACGCTGCGTTGCCAGGGGAGTTGCAAACGGAGTCCAAGCCTGGCTGCAGTGTTGGCACCAGGAGAGCAGGGAATTTCCCCCCAAATGCCTCTGTTTTCCCATGGCTGATGAGGGCGGCGCTGCTGGTGGCCGAGTGGCGGGGGCCCCCGTGCGGCGTCTGGATGGAGCTGGAGAGGAGGCGGGAGCRGCTCCGCACAGGGATTCCCGCTGCGGAACACAGGCCGGGAACTGCTGTTTGGAAAGTGTCCTGTGTGTTTCTTGGACATTGAATAAACTGCTAAAGAAATTCTGGTTTGGGAGGTAACAGGGAAACAGGAAGAGGCTGGAAGGATCCAAGAAAGTACCAAAGATCAATCTAAGGTTTAAAAATTACATTACACTACAGTAGTATTTCCATTACTTATTCAGTGGGACAGGAGAATATTTTTCATCCCTCACAATTTCATGATGTGCCATGTCAGCCAAGAGCAAGCTGCAGAAATCCASAATGGGGAATGGCTCCCTGTGAAATAGGGCTGTGAGGGTGAGTATAGATGCTTTAAGAATAAGTAAATAAGAAAAGAGAGATTATTTAAAAGTGCCACAACATCATTTGAATGTCCATTGCAGAAATTCTTTTTGTATATTTGCTTAAATTAATCTGCAGTGCCCCCGAGAACTCTTCTGCACACGCACTGTCAATAGGTGACAGAGGGATCAAGGTTTGCTAGCACAAGCAGTTGCGGGAGAAGCAACACTGGCTGTGTGCAGCGATGATAGGTGAGTGACAGGATCTTCCAGAAGCCAGAAATACCTTYCAGGTAAAGCCATGTATGCAAAAGCAGGAAGCTTAAATGTTTGGTGCAAAAAAATAAGGTTGCGGACAGGTTTTATTATGAAATAATAAACGTGAGTATTGGCATTTAAAGCTGTGAGGGCAAATGTCTTAGATAGAAATGAGGGTCTAAGTGCTGAGTGCTCAGGCTCCCMATAACTACTCTAGCCAATGCTGGAGAGTATCTGAAGGTTGCCCATTTGAAATGACTAAGCATAAAGTATATTRCAAGTAAATAGAGCATGCTATTAATTTTTATTTGATAAGATCTTAAGACCACTTCAAAAGCTGAAAATCCTGATCCTAAGACATGGATCTAACTATTCCCATGTGAAATAGAACAGTTGCTATAGCTTTCCTATATATGATGTTACTTTCTGCTAGGTTGCTACACACTTCTGTATCTCCTTTTGAATTTTCATAATAATTTACCAAGGGATGCATATGCTGGGATAAAGTAAATRATAAAAAATTTTATTTTTAATCATGACTTGCAGGTAAACTTCTGAGGGGAGGGACAGAGTGTGTACAGGATGCGCTTCTGCAATTGCAGTTATTATAAAGACTCCTCGTGCACAGGCACATCATTCTGCCTCACAGCCCCATCTCTCAAGGACGTGACAGTTCTGTTTTAACTGGGCACAGGTGGAGGTCAGGTTTGCTTTTCCAGGGAAAAGGCAGCTTGGAAGGTGCTGTTCGGTGGAGTAGGAATGCTGAGGTGCAATGGGGGACTCGAGTACTGTGAGCTGGGCAGAAGAGCGTGCACTGGCTCAGAAGAGAAATGCCTGTGTTTAAGTTCTTAGTGGTGCTTCTCTGCAAATCGATATTTTCTCAGTCACCAATTTAGAAGGTGCTCAAAACCTTCAGATTAGGATCTGAGCTGACTAGSGTTAAACAGAAGTAGCACACTGCACAGCGTAGTGCTTAAGGGATTACTGTGAACTGGAATGTTAAAACCCAGTTCTAGCCAGCACTGAATCTCCTGTTCAACTGATGAACTAAAGGCTAATTTTTATAAACAAAATGCTTTATTTTGTGTCATGAGGTTGTTAAAGAGAAGAGATGGCAACTGAAGGGGTGGAAGGGACAGGTAAATCCTCYGTGGTGAATGGCTGCAGTTACAGAGAGGTGAATCCTAGAGATTTTGTTGCTCTATTTAAGATTTTTAAAAGTTTGCGTGTGTTTCCTTCCTTGCCCACAAGATGATGCCCTCGGGCAGCCCTGCACAGTGCAGTGGTGGATAATGCAGTGACCTTCAAGCCAGCACCAAGAGGAGAGAGATGAGCGTGTCAGCCCTCAGCTCCAAAGGGGGAGCGTCGCTGCAGGGGAGCGCTGGGGAGCTGGGCGGCAGCATCGTACCTGTGCCCCATGCCCTGTACCCCATGCCCCATGCCCYGTGCCCCATRCCCCGTGCCCGCCGCCTCGGCCCTCAGCGCGCCCTGCCGCGCACGCCAGCGGCCGCCGCCGCACCTCGGCCTGCTCGCTGCACGGCCGCCCCGGGGAAAGCCTGCTCGCTAGGGCTCACTTGCAAATTTCCTCATTCAGAGAGGGCTTCCAAGCCTCAGAAGAGTGTATTACAGTTTGTAGTTTGTTCCTCTTTTTTTTTTTTTTTTTTTTTTTGGAGCTGCTCTACTTTGCATGAGTAATGAGTGCTTTAATTGGGCCTTTCACTCTGTAAGATGATATGGCTCCTGGGATTTTGGATGTAGGGCTCTCACATGCCAGGCAGTGTTAGCTGACATCAATCTTTGTTTCTTCTCACTGGAATGTCAAATTTCTCCCTTTTCCATGTAAACCAGTTAGCTCCTCCTTTGAAACTAATTTTCTGTTATTGTGAATGTTATTGGAAAAATCTGCATGTGTAGAAAGATGCCCTCAGCCTGTTGGCTCTGTGAGCAGGCAGGGTAATAGACTCTCCAGGTGGGGRTCCTGGAGGGATGAACCATCCAGCTCAAATGGAAAGGCTGCCTGTAGCCCGGTGCTCTGTACACGTGGGCTGCGAGCCTGTTTGCGCTGTGCGAGAGCTTAACTGATGGCTGATATATTGATGTTTGAGGGTAAGCTTAGGATGTTGGTCCTGCCTGGTCTTGGTCGGGGCATCTGCAGCTCTTTTTGTCCTCCTCCTTAATGTGAAATCTTTATTTTCTACCCTCATCCCTTTCCAAATCTGGCAATGTAGATTATAGTCTTAACCTATGTAAATCAATCATCTGCTCTTTCTCTGCATATACACGAGTTGATATGGCCTGTTCATACTAGAACTGATAAGGCATTTGGGGGACAGCTTTACATAGCTACCTGCAGAATTATTTCTTGTCCCTTCCAATGATAAATAAGATAAATTCCTGTTTTTATAGAATTATCCTGTGCCTGCTTGTAGGAGCACCTCATGCTGCATACGGTGAGCTTGAGGGTTCCAAACAAGAGTGTCCTGTTCCTGACACTCAGGGTAAAGGTGAGAAAAATGCATAAATTACTGTTCTGTTCTGTATCATTTTTAATGCTACTATGTTGATGTAATTGCTAAATACATAGTGATGGTCAATGGAAGACATCTGGTGAACTTGRCTGCATTTCAGTAAGGCTCCCAATATTTGTGGCATGTCAAATCACAGTATACTCTTGCATGGAGACATTTTTTGTAATGATCTCTGCAGTGCATGTTCAAATCTCCATAATTGCAAGAGATTGTTTGGGAAAGTGGTTCAAACAGCTCCCTTTTAAAAACATCTTTATTCCCAAGGCTCCCCAGAAAATCACAAAATGTTTTTCAGATGCTAATCTTTTTAGAAAGTCCCTAGGTTTTAAAGTGATGATGATGATTAATTCAGACGGATGGCTGCTTTTATTTTAGCTATGAGACCCATTTTTGTTAGCAGGGAAGATGAGCTCTTGATCCTCATCTTCCACAGAAATCAGTGGCAATTGAAGGCAGAAGGAAGCTGATGGCAATGTATGCCTGGCTGACCACTTGTCATGGCTCAGAGGGGACACTGTGTCATATGTCAGGACCATAATGTTGTGGACAGGTGACATTACCASGTGGACAGGTCTCACACTGATAGGGAGGGCTGTGTGTCAGAGCTGCTGCAGGAAACACCCACCCACGTGTGCCCTCCTCASCTTGTCCTCAAGTTATGCTTTAGACATATAGTAACTTCTCTAAAGTAGCTTCAGAGCGGGCAGGTTTGTGCCTTTAGTTCAGATTTAACCTCAGAGCAGCCACGTCAGCTCAGTGTGAGCATGATCCTAGGCTAGCTTACCTCTGCAGGCCACTGACGGTCATTGCCCAAACCATTTTAAACTGTTACGGAAAGAAAACGTTCACGTGCACTTGTGCTCTCCAGGTGCAGCACTGTGGAAATGGTCTGAAAGCCCCTTGGCCAGGAGCCCGCTGCTTCTTGAGACCCCATTCAAAATGATACCAGTTATGTTGCCTAAAGCCAGAAGCGGGCTCTTACACCTCTGCATGCTGCAAAAACATCAGGTGTTAGGAATCCTGCTTAAAGAATAGCAGAATCCTAGTAAAAAGTGACCCTCTGTAGGCCTCAAAATGTGCTCTGTATTGGAAATGGGTGTAAGAGCAGTGTTTTCATGTGTTATTTTGTGTGCCCATGAGGAGTTTCTCATTGTAAGGTTCCATGAAGAGGAATCTACTTGGAAGTTAACTATTAAAAACCATATTATAATTTTTTTTTTTTTTAGGAAAGCTAAGACTAGCTTACACAGAAAGACTGTGTGCTCATCAGCAGGGAGCTGCGGCCTGGTCAGGGATCTCTTCCTGTCACTGGGGTCAATCTCAGGCTGCAGCGGGGGAGCTTGTGGGGAGCGCGGTACAGGGGACACTTCTGCCTCACTCAGGGCTATTTTATCCACTTGCTGGCAGAACAACATGACAGAGACAGACCTGGTCCCCTAGACCTCTCACATGAATCCTCTTAGCAAACGGTCTGTGTGTGTCTCATGTTAGTTCAGGAGTTCCAGCTTTGGTGAACCGCTTCAGGGCCATTCCGAGTCGCACGTGGAGATCCCCTGGTGATGGACACAGACATCTGTTGAGGTCCCGAGCAGAATAAATGTTTTCCTGGGGCTGCAGCGTTCGCATCAAGGGTGTATTTCYGTCGCCCTGGCCGTGCTGCTGTGGCGCTGCGAGGAGCTGTGCGGTGCCTTAGCGCTGCTTGGCCAGGAGAGGGGTCTCGTTCGCCGCGCCGAGCGTTCCTGGCGCCTCTGCGCTGCTCCGACTCCATGTTTCCTGCAGAAGGGAGCTTATGCCACAGTCATTAGATCTGTCTCTGAAGCATTTGAGCTTTCAGCTGTTTTGGCCTTAGGGTTTTATTCCGAATTTACCTTTTGTTTCAAGAGCTCCCATTCAACACCGATCTCATGTTTCATTAGCGAGGTGGAGGAGGAGSAAGGTCCCTTCCTTGAGCAGGGATCAGCTGAGCAGTTGGCAGGTGAGCAGGGCCTCCGGGACGCTGCGCTTCCCTGCCGGAGCTTTCCGTGCAGAGTGGTAGCCAGAGAGCTGCGCACACAGGCAYGAGCCTGAAACGGGCACAGAGTGATGGCAAATGGGGCCACAGCTTCAAAGCAGTTGGTTTTGCCTTTTTGGTGTCAAACAAGGTGGAGTTTAAACGAGTAAATCTTCAGTTGAAGAGGTCGCACCCATGGGGAGGCGATGGGGCCGGCCCTGCACCGGGCACTGTCCGTGGTGCTTGCAGCCTCGCTGCCCCACCTGGCCTGCCATGGGCACAGCCACCCGCGCCCTGCCCCATCTCCCCCAAAACCCAGGCATACAGCTCGGGAACACGCTGCTGAGCCGCCCCAGAGAGGATCCGCTTCCCAGGCTTTCAGCCTTGGGAATTGCTCTGTGTAGAAAACCGTCCTCCATCGTTTTTCTATCCTTTCCAAGGAAATGTTGTATAGTTAAACCACSTTCAGATGGCTGTGTATAGTACAGGGGAGTTTAGCATGCTCTAAATAGYAATTCTCTTCTTTCTACTGGTCAGACTTTGGGTCTTCTGAAGTGAATGACCCTTGGGGGGAAGGTAAAAGTAAAGGAATCCCAGCTTGCTTTCTTCTGGTGTATAGGCCTTATCATGGATCTTACCAGTATAAGGTGATAGAAATGACACTTTAGATAACATATAGACAGAAAATAAGATTCATCAATTAGTCATATTTGTTTTTCCCATATCTTGCAAACAGAAATAAACTCTGAAAGATTTTTTTGTGTAATCTGCATTTAATTAGGTGCTGCTCAGATTATGGGTCAGACTGTAAAAAAAAAAATTTCTATAATCACACATGTTTATTCTGGTAGCTCTAAGGACAAGGAAGCTTTCAGTTCAAGGTAGATGTTGCCCACTGACATGTGCATGTGCGACTTGGCTGTGTGCTAAAGCACATGCATTTTTAAATGGACCATCAAGAATACTTAAGCAGAGCTGATTATGTGCAGCATCTAGGTTGCAACTGAAAGGATTTWAAGTGGATAAGATCTGGGTCATGTTGGCTTAGAGGCTTCTGAAGGTTGAATAGCAGGTAGTGGCAACAAAGTCGGTTTTCCTCTTATCTGCCCTTGTTTCAAAGGCAGTTCCTKTTTGCTATCAGGGACATTTGTAAACGTATCTTTATTCACATCACCTTGGAGGGGAAGAGCCTGCAGGGGAAGCACTAGCTTTGAGGTGGCTGAGGTCTGTTTCCAGATCAAAAAATGCTCTCTATTAAATTGCTTATACTAAGCAAGACACTGTTGTCCAACCGCAGTACCCTAGCAGGATGATTTCTGAATATGATGAAGCATTATAGCACAGAAGTCTGTTGTGCTAGAATAAAAAGCTGCTTTTTTTGACTGTTTAGGCAGCTTAATGGAGAGACTTTCCTGGTTTCTGGGAAAAACAGTAAAATGACTTTTTTTTTTGTCAGAAATGATAGGCTTGTTGAACCAAGGACAAGTGAAACCTATATACATATACAAGTACCTTTCTGCACATAAGTTGCTTTCAGTGACTCCTCCTTAGGTAATTAGCCTTGAGCTTGAACTATGCCCTGTCTCTCAGAGTTTATGTAATTTGGCAGGATCCAGCTGCAATGCAAGTGTTCACCAAAGTGGGGTCTAGGGGAAAAAAAAGAAAGCAAGAAAAGTCTTCTGTGAGTCTATGAACGGGTCAGATGGTTACACTGGGAAATGGTGAAGCAAAAAAAAGCCAGAATACTTATTTTTCACCAGCAGAATTGCAAGCTCTGATCTCTTAGCCACTCCCTGCAGCTCTATTTCCTTCCAGCTAATGAGAGTGCCTGGGGTCACAGGCAGGAGGCCGGCACCCCTGCCCGTGTGGGATTAGCGCTCCTCGGTGTCTTGGGCCACCTGGCCGCTGCTCCGGCCCGCCGTGGGGAGCACCTGGACATGCAGCTGCGGGCCACGTGCTGGGCTCTTCGCTGCGGGTGCCACCAGAGCAGGGACTGGCCTGGGAAGCTGCCCCTGGTAAGGATGGGGAGCCTGAGGAAGGCACGGCACGTTTTGGGAGTGGGGCACAGCAGGGATGGGGCACCTGCGGGATGATCCCTCAGGCCTGCTTAGCATTAGTAGGAGCTTCTGCGCCTCSCAAGATCAAAGCTGATCTCGGTAATCAAAGAGAAAAGGAGGTGGGCAGGGAGGCCAAGGCGGGAGGGAAGTCGCATTGCGCTGCAGGTTGAACTGAGTAGTTGTGGTCCCGATCCAAAGTACATTTAAATTAATAAAATGGCTTTTGTTGCCCTTACGGAGCTCTCAGCTTGGTTAAAATAGAGTGTGTAGTCAATATTTTCAATCAATATGAAAACAAAAATATGTTGAACAAGTGATGTTTAGATTCAGTGCAACTTGGCTGTCMTCAGAAAACTGCAAATTGAGCACTATTTTCAGAAATATAAATCTCTAGTTTACATAGGATTCTGAAAAAAGAAATACTTCTCTGGAATTGCCTGCTTCTGCACAGCTGATGTGTCGTTACCTTGCATTTGGGGTATTTATGAGCAGTGAGGGCACGGGTYGCTGAAGGGCTTTTCCAAATCTTGATATTTAGGAAGCTAGTGGAGTGTGCAAAACATGGCTTTGTCACGGGGCAGCTTGGATGGCAATCAAGGATGACCGTGAGGACCTGCTGGTTTGAGAACAGCAATTATTTTACCTCGCCCTGTTCTGCTCTGCGAACACCTGTCTGTGGCCATGGTGCATTGAGTGTGCCGCTCAGCTGCAGAGCTCTGCACTGTGGCAAGTTGTGGAGGCTGGAAGTTTGGAAAGTGACTGGGAGTCAGGGAGTGACTGGACAAGTTCCTGGAAAGCAATGACCTGTCATTACTAGATAGAAACATCCACTACTGGCATCCCTCAGTGAGAAAAGCCTGGAAGCTGGAAGAGTGATAGGGGAAAGCATCAGGCATGCTGGCCCCTTTTTACTTATTTGTAGGTGTCYGACTTTGGGCCACTCTTGGAGAGAGAGAGGAGTTTGGCTTCATCCTCCAGTGACTGCTTTTATGTTCTTAGGAACATCGACAACATAGGAAAAAATGCTCCATGTATTTCATCTTGTAAGAGTCGAGTAATATTTTAAATAACCCTTACAAGATGGAGATAGCTAAACAGGATTTTTTAGTGTGTGGGGATTACAACAAAGATTTCTCTCAGTGTTGAAAAGAAAACCCTTGAGACCATGAAGGCCATGGTGCACAGGCACTATCGTGTGACCTGTAATGTGTTTTTACTGCTGACCACTGAAAGTGCCAGTGCTTTGAGGTACCCAGGTGGCAGGAAAGGAAGGAAGGCAATTAGACTTGTCTAGGTTAGGCATATTAGTGTATGTGCCATAACTCGCTTCTTAAGTGCCATATACATCTGTAATTTCACTTTCTGTACTGTTTCTCTTCAATTAATAAAGTAGACAGAATGAAAGCACAGAAAAGAGGTCAGATTATAGTTTTATGTATATTACTATTCAGTACTGTTTCAGTGATACTAACTCCCATCATAGAGATTYCTGGAATACATTGTCTTTATGTTTGCAGTAATATGAGAAGAGGAAAGAGTAGAGACTTTTTAATCTTGATATTTTCTTTTTCAGAGAAGTATAAAATGAAATATATACAGTAAATATATGTGGTTGCTAACTCACTTGTAGTGTTATCATAMTCTTAAAAATAACAAAATTGCTGTTTATAAAGTAGTAAATAAGAGTGTAGATTAAACAATAAGTGATGCAGGAAGCAATTTATAAATAGAGTATATATTTTCAAAGTTAGTTTTGTGTTTCTGCTTTCCACAGTTATAATTTTGTCTATTATTCTATAATATGTGGGTTTATGGATATGCAAATAACTGAATATGCTGATGTGTGCAATCCATCTGAATCAGCTTAAACAGTTAAATACATTGGTGCTATGCTCTGGATCTCCAAAATACTGTGTTCACATCAAAAATACTTTCTCTCTCTCCCGTGTCCTTAGCCATTCCTCAGGAGGCAGTGTTTATAGGGGTATTTCCTCAAGGATTTTCCTCATGCCACAAGTGAGYGCCACGAAAAGCTGCCTGTTCACATCTCCAAGCTATGTCTACTTTCCAGCGGGGAGCAGAAGTAGAAACCACTGCCTAGCTTGTAAGGACAGAGATTGTCATTGCAAGGGGGTAAAGTCRCATGTAGCAGTGTTTCTTAGATATCCATAAGGTTTACAATGCATGGTACTTTGGAGGGAATCTAAATCCCATGAAGAATTCAGTTCTGCCTTTTCCAGAGGGTCTCTGTAAATACTAGAAAAGAAAGCTGTGTTATCCAGCTCTTGTCCTTACCAAACTACTCTGTTTTACATTGGGTCCTCCCTACCCTGTTATTAGCTGCTTTGTATTGCAGCCTCCTCAATGTGCTAGCGGCTTAGAGCTGCAAAGAGTGGTCTCTGYTCTGGCTTGGCACCATGAAATGCTTTTCCTGTTACATCTTTACCTCTCTTCTTGCTAACTGTATAAAATGACAACTTTAGGGTCATTTCTCTCTTTTGATTTATTGATTTATTTATTTTCAATATTTCTAGGCTTGCTATTAGTTGTCTTTTTGCAATGCCTGCATRATTTTTTGTGAGTGCCTCATCCTTATGAGACTGGTCCCCTACTTGTGGATACTTCCTCAAAGAAAATAATCTCTTGTTTACATCCTCCTCCTCTTTTACTCAATTAATCCTGAATTTTATCCAGTACATTTTTGTAGACAGAAAATGCTAATTTGTGTAGTCCTCATGAGTTTTTACCTGAGAGCTGCAAGTGAAAACCAAGTGCTAATTGTAGTGAAGAGTTAATGAACAACTGCAGAGCAGCGGGTCAGTTTAAAACAACAACGTCCGGACACTGTCAAACTAGAGTGATTAGGTGAGGAGTTAATGACTTGTGCCAAGTTGCAACCCACATGAATCAGAACTGTAATTCCTGTATTATGTTCCGCACGACTGTCCGACACCTGAGGAACTTAGTGACTTGGAGGCTGCTCCCTAGGCAGGCAGAATTGGACTGTGCAGATTGGACTCCAAATGCTTTATTATCCCAAACRGGAATCTGCTGAATCTCCATGAGTTGTGTATTTGGTTTCTGCATTCTCCAGTTAATGATGACAAATGCATTACAGAATGAAAAAACACCCTTTCTTCTGATGTTGTGTTCTTTTACTGTTACTGTGCATCTGCCCACTCTCCCACTCCCCTCCTACACAGCGCTTGTGGCAGAATCACTGTCTATTCTGCTTTTCTTCTGCAGGAGCTTCATAACGCTTCCCCTGTGGTTAGGGCAGGATTGCCAGCCTCCATATTTATTGAACAGATCCCGAAAATTCAGTCTTCGAATGCAAATCTGCAAAAAAATTTGCTTTGTTAAGATCGGTAAAATGCTGCACAGACAGGGCAGTGAGTCGTCATTTTGTGCTTTCATTAAGGAAATCTCTCCACCTCAAACCAGAATGTTTTTTTTTCCTGCAGGGGCAGTAGCTATGTCAAGTACAAGAGATACGTACGTTATGTTTTGCTCCCCAGACTGGTTATGTTCTTTCTAAAATAATCTACTGCAAGACAGAGAGGTTTTTTGGCACATGATAAAAAATGCTGTTATGACTTCTGGGGTTGTGAGGTAGGAAGTGATTTTGGTAGATAATGGTGAGCTCACAGAACTGGGCTGAAGTTGTTCTGTCAGTGATGTTCTGAGAATATTTGCTATTTTATCTTACTTGGCACCTGCTGTTCCAGTCACTCATCTGATCTTTTAGGGGGTTATAATGTACACCATGTTCTTTATTGACTTCTGGGTGAGTAGTGAGTTGCAGGGTATATAATAACAAAAGATGGAAAATGGTTAAATAAATGTAACTTCCATAAAGCCCCCTGTGCTCCATCGTGTGCTCTACACAGCAGGATTTATGCATTTAGGGGCTTAGCRAATTAAGTAAACCTTAAACCATGATTTAGGGAAATTGTAAGACCAAGATTTTAGGAGTGCTGSCCTGTGATTTGGTCTGTATTTTCAGATTTCCTGTTTAGCAAAAATGTTATTTTACAAGGTAAGCATTCAAATTTGMTGAACTCATTTCCCTTCCTATAGTGTTGTCCTTTGAGCACCCCAGATCAGTAGTCACGTTGTCCTCAATGGGCATTATGTCTTTGAATCAGCTTGGATGATCCGTAGCCTAATGTTTTATTTCACCTTTCTCTGCTTTGTTCTTTATTTTATTTGCAGTATGTGTGTTGTCGGTGAAGAGGTTATAGCTTAATATATTAACTCTGGCCAAGCTGCAGGTGTGGGAAGATGAATGGTTCCTCACCGCACCAGGAAACTGTGGTTTGAGATTATTGGTTGCTCCATTCTGGTTTAAAAGTGTGAGGGCACCTTGGAGCTCCCACAAAAGCTAAGGTGAGGGTAGGCAAGCTATGGTCCTAGTGAAGGATCTGTTTTCCCCTTTATTTTATCCCTTTAATTGCCTCCATCTGTCTCGCTTTGCTGGTGACTGCTTGAGTCCTTGGTGCAGTGTAGCCAGATTTCCTGTAATAGGAAGAGCTGTGAGAAAATGAGCTGGGAAAGAGGGTGGCCAACGCTCTGAGCCCTGCTTCTGAGGAAATAYATTCTAGATTGAATGCAAAGATGACTGGGTCAAACACGAAGTAGATGSCTGTTTTGGATAGGCCTCTAAAGCTTTGTAGTATACCTATGCAAGTGCTTTGTGAGAATTTGGTCATCACTATTTGTGAAATTCTTCAATCTTGTAGTAACAGCACAACTCATGAAGACTTTGTCCCATGGGAATAATAAATGCTCTTGATCTATATGAACTGGTAATAGCCACGTTCTGTGGATGCAAAAATACAGGGAGGCCGGGATTAGTCCCAAGCTATGAGCCCTTCTTACATGAGGAGCTGCCAGGACATCTGTTCCTGTTGTTGGCGATAGCTGGTCACTGTGTAATTCGGCAGGTTCAGCTTCAGCAGCCAGTCAGTCCAGTCCCTTCAGGAACCARGAAATACATTGSAGAGAGGAASCTGGCTAGGAATAACTGATTTGTTTTTTTTTTAATTCAGTATTTTTTGAAGCCACMCGCAGTGAGTTGCCTGTTGKGTCCATGACTCCTGCATGGTGGYGAAGGCCGCACTGCATGTGTCCCAGCCGTGCTCGGGCGCCACGCTCCCGGGCCTCGGCACCTGCCGGGAGCCGCCTGTGCCCACGGAGCTGACGCGGGATCAGCTGTCCTGCCCGGACCGAGCACGGARGCTCCTCTCCTCTCTGGAGGCCTAGCAGTTTCAGGGGTTTGTGTTTTGATACAGAAAAGCTTCACACTGACTGTGATGACTGTGGTAACGGGTATGTGGGGAGGTAGGAGGGCAGCTTTCATATGCTGGTTTTAGCTGGGGGATAAGCAGTGAGGGAATGACAGTCCCATCTGTCTCTGATATTAAAGCTAGAAGTGAACGTCCCAAGAACAAACGACTTTGAGGGGGAGGCAGAAGGGGGACAGCGATGCTCTCCCTGTCTCTGTGGGTAACCACAAACTCTCTCCCCGTCCTCAGCCCAGGCTGCTCGCGCTGCCTTGGCTAGCGGGCGCCGGCAGCGCCGGGCGCTCTGTGCCGAGGAGCACGCTCCAGGCGGTGGTGTTTATTTTCCCTCCGCTCCGCGGGGTTGTGTTTCCCTCCGCTCCGGGGCGCAGAGCTGCGTGGGGCTGAGCCCGGATTAGGCGGCGCGGCCCTGCGCGCTGCGGCTCTCCCGCCGCAGCCTCGCGCGGCTGCGCGGCTCTCGCGGGCGCTCGCCGCCCGGCTCGGCCCTTGCGCGCGGCCAGGCGCTCGCTGCCCACAGGTGAGGCCGTCGCCTCCGCGCCGGCCCCCTGCGCCGGCCGCCCGGCCCGCCCTGCAGCACGGGAGCGTGCAGGGGAGGAGAGAGCAGGGCCGCCCGTGCCGGCTGCAGCGCGGGCGGGCGCAGCAGCAAGTCAGTAAGTCAGACTGCACCATTTTCTTGTCACTCTGCATAGAGGCGATGTGAGGAGCTGCCTCCTCCCCCAGCTGGTGCTTCTGCCGAAGTGGAGCCTTCCTCCTCGTCGGGAGACACAGCCTCTCTGCTGAAGTCCTCACAGACCTTTCCACTTTGGTGATGTGTGCTTCAAGGCCGTTTTTTCCTTTTTTTCCCTTTTTTTTTTTTGACTGAAGCTCATCTTCGCACACCGTCGCAGCCAGGCTTGAAGAGGCTTGAACCCTGCTCCCAGCTCCTTGCTGGTGCTCCGGGATTGCGTGTGTGCCTGTGAGCCCTTGCACGCATTGCCCGTGTGGAGGGCGCTCTGATTCGGWGCGGGTTGAAGTTGGGCTGAATTATGGGTGCTGCAGAGGCTGGGGGCCACCCGTGACCCTTCTGGGAGCTGGAGGAGCCCGAGCGGATTGTCCGGCGCGGCTCCGGCTTGTGGCCGGTGCCCTCGCAGGAAAGCTAAACCACCCGGACACCCGAGCGAGGCGGACACGGCTTCTCTGGAGCTGCTGCCTCCAGCACCAAAATGGCTCACGCAGCCGCTTCCATTAAAAAAGTTCGGGAGTCGGAACTTGAAGAGAGGGAGAGAAACCTTGAGAAGGAGAGAAAAAGGCAGCGGAAAATCTCTAGGGCAGATCGGAAACGCAAGGTATGAGGGAAAACAGCACCCCCTTCTTCCCTTTGCCTCTCTCCCCCTTGCCCTTCTCTACATGTAGTGCCTCACAGGTGTGTGTTGCGCTATGTGTAATGCTCTCCTCTTCATTTTCATTCCTTTTCATRTCATATTTCCCATATACATCCTTGCCCATCACCTCTTGGTCCTGCTGTGGACCAAGCATCACTGCAGTGAGCTGGAAGTGCTACCAGTCACGGCAGTCCGTGGGCACACGGGGAGCATGCAAATACAGATGGCCCTTGTTGCCTAGTGCCTCCTTCCTCCCTCCATCCCCAAAGGGCTGGAGAGGAATCCTCTGGCTCAGGAGCCGGGTTCCTGCCTCCAGCTGATCTGAAGTGGTCCAGGGAGAGAGGGAGGTGGCTGGTTTTGTGCTGAGCAGGGGGTGCATTTTTGTGTTTCGCAGAAGCATTTTCTCCCTTCTGCTTCCCAATTTTGGTTCCTCTTCCCCGACTGGTACCTAAAAGCCTCAGCATCAATGCTAAATGCTGCACAGGAGCCTCTTTTCTGCTAACGATCTAGCTGAGCTGTT
The DNA here is from genome assembly GCF_003342845.1 of Nothoprocta perdicaria. Taxonomy (NCBI): domain Eukaryota; kingdom Metazoa; phylum Chordata; class Aves; order Tinamiformes; family Tinamidae; genus Nothoprocta; species Nothoprocta perdicaria. The sequence goes on from NW_020454638.1 coordinate 171,669, forward strand.
AGATAGCAGGCTCTGATAAGCAGGTTGCCTGCCATGATTCAGGGTGTTTGCGCTGCACACTGCAGGTGTATGTCTCTAAGTACGGCCTGAAACGCAGGTCTGCAATCTGCTGTTCTGCGTGTGCTGCTGGTGGCAAGCTTTGATTCTGTCAAGGCATTTCTGCCACACGTGCTGCGGCTATTCAGGAGGTTGCAGCTAATTCATAATTACAGCTTCTCTTCAGTGTTAGAAAGRCAGAATGAAGTGTCTGTTGGTTGCCTTGAAAAATAAAAACAGAATAAAAAAGAGCATTGTTGATGATTTACTTTACAGATGACTGTACAGCTTCCAAGGACACAAATAGTACACAACTATGAGAAAATATTTAAAGAGCTGAAAGATACCYTAGTAATTTTCTGTTAAGGATCGCTTTAGGTCTAGATTGCATTGGGAGTACCTGTCTACTTATTGCCATTTTTTTCCTCCCATTTCAGTAATCTCTGGGCTGTAGTATACATTAACTCATTCACTGACCATGTTTTGATAAATTTTGTGTGGAAGGTGAATATCAATAGCGAGAATATTTGTCCTTTTTTCTTTTCTCTTACATTGTGTGTAAATACAGGTCTCTATAAAAGGAAAAAAAAACCCAGAATGTTGCAATATAATGTCTGAATTTTCTGATCCTTTTGGCAAATCTCTAGGATTCAGCAGCCATCTGTTCACTTGGCATAATGGAGAAAACATTGAATTCATATTCAGTCTTTTGGATTTCAGGTTTTGAGCAGCATGAATTAAATAAAATTAGCAAAGCCCTTTGATACTTGCGGGACCTTTGGATATGATCTGTCTGACTTGGAGAAGGCTGCATTTGCAGAGTTCATTAGGTTGCGTTAGAATTCCCTTTATCAGGACAGGAATGTCATCTCTAACGTGCGCAGTGTTTGGATGCTGGGACCGAGCTGCTTGGGGCAGACTGTGATTACTGTACTAATCCCCTAAATGGGACGCTGCAGCATAAGGTTGTTTCTGCAATTACATTTTTGAATGTAATTCTGAAAAATACCCACCCCCATCTTTTTTTTTTCTTTATCTAATGTCTGTGCTTGTTAGAGGGTCCTTTCCTCATGCTCGCCCAAGCAGAGCATGTGTTGTTTTTCCCGATTCGCACGAATCCTGCTTTATAAATGTGCTCGATTCAAACATGTATTCTACTACTTTAATTAAAGGTTAATGTAATTGGTGCTGGCCCTTCTGCCGTCTCCTTTCCTGGAATGCTGCATAGCCCTGGCTTGCAGCAAGCCGGCTCAGGCCCCGTGTGCCGCTACTCATGCGCGGGGCTGCAGGCTGCTCACCAGGCTTTCAGACCTAGGAAACACCAGCAGCCTTCTCTTAGGTTAAAACACGGAGGGTTTTGGTTGGTTTTGTTCCTTTTTAACACTCCTGCCCTCTCTGCTGGCCCTCGGTGCCGTCTCCTTTTCACTGCGGCTCAGGCTGGTTATGTAAACAGGCGCCCGGCTGCGCCCCGCACTTGCCTTCCTGGCAGGGCTGGGCACGCAGCAGGCAGCCCGCAGCTCCTTCCCGGCCAGAGAGATGTGCCTGTGTGTGTATGTGTGCACAGGCACRTGCTGAATGCAGAGTCCGGAGCAAATTCTGTGTATACGTGTGTGCGTGTGTATGCACACAGTCACACATATATGCACCCACACACAGGTGCATATATAGCAATCATTTATGTCGGTGAAGAAGCACCAGGTTTGTACTGTGAAATGTGACCGTCTTATCAAAGGTGCAGAGCTTCCTCAATTTTTATTGACTTCCTTGGAAAATGGAGGCCATCAACAAATTGTAGGAGGGGGCCTGTGGGAAGCCAAATGTAAATAATCATTGTTTGATTGCTGTCAGCACTTAGGCTCCTTCAACGTATAGGGAATATGGTCCCAGATCTGCAGTTTATTTAAAATGTATTGCATTGCAGCGGTTAGATTTCAGTACAACAGGGATCCATTTTGTTTGTGGGGACACTAGTGAGAAACTAAATATGCTAAAAAGGTAATTGGGAATTGTCCTTTTGAAGCCTTGTTCAGCTATGTGCTGAACATACTGGCATATGCTGTATATGGATGATGATGTGGGCTTGGGGGGGCAACCTTTTCTCTGATCTGAGAGCATCTTGATAATGCAGAAGAGGAAAATGCAGAGTCATGGATTTAAATTTTTTTTTTTTTTTGACTCTGCCAGCATGTCGCGCATCTATTGATACTACTTCAGCTTTCAGGGCTGATCTGATGCAAGGTGTAGGATATTTGTTGCTTTTCCTCTTCTCTTGTGTTTTATTTAATGTGGTTTTGCAGTTTGATAGCATTTTCTCTTAGGCAGGAACATTATAGACCATGGCTGCAGCTCCTGTGCTTCTCAGAATCATCTTAAATGTCACTAATTCTGCTGCTTGACAGTGGTCTGGACAATACCAATTACCTGGGCATTAGCAGAGCCAGGAAAACGATGTGCATCAGAAGCTTTCCTGTTTAGATGTTGACTTTGCAGTCCTTAGATTAGAGAACCAATAAACATTTACACTTCTTGAGAATTTAACAGAATAATTCCACCCTCGCTAATCAGAGGAAGCTGTTTACAAGCTGAAAACAAATTTCACGACCCTCTCATGTATTCAGTCAGTGACTGGCTAGATTTAAACCAATTGATGAAAGTCAGCTCTGCTCATCTTGCATCYATATGGGAAATTTTCATGTTTATGCATGCAATCTTTTCTTGGAGTACTGCAAAAAATTACTGATGCCAATACATCACAAAGTCAATCCATGTAATGAAAAGAAGCAGCAGTCCAAGTAGTTACACAAGATACCCAACTGTGTCAACAGCATTGAAAGCCATATACCAATAGAAGAAATTAACAGATTAAGACACACAGATTTTGAGAATAGTTAGGGTTTACCTTCTTTTGTACCTCCTTTTTGCCCCACAGTGTCTTTGGAAGGTAGCAGAATAGGGTCCATGTTTTACACGGTAGGAAGATGAGTCACTGAGTGTGTGTGACGGCTCACGGAGTCGGAGGCGAAGCTGGGATCACAGCCGTGGGCAGGACCGCACACGCACTTGCTCTTCCTTTCCTAGGAACTTTTGATAGCAGTCGGAGCTTCCTTCCTTTGCATGTGTCAAGTCTTGAAAAGACGAAAAACAACCTACCAAAGACCAGTCAGAAAAGGTGTTACCAGAAGGCAGTTTTGCTGCCAACTGCAGCTGGTTTCGAATGTGCAAGTATGGCTGATGACTTCCACTCTTTCATTGTCAATGACAAGGAGAGAGTCTGACATTCTCTCTCTCTGATCACTAAGTTAATATTTATTTAGTATTTAAATACACTTTTTTTTTTCAGTTTTAAAAAAGTGTTTAGGTACACAGTTTTTGAAAGGCCAACTGCTTTGTGGGTTCAGCATCATTTAGCAACTTATCCCAAAAAACTTCTGCAATATCTATAATATTCATCACTGCCGGGAAAAGAGAAATTGGGAAACAACAGTGTGTTGATGAATTTTGTCCTTCACTTGGCACCCTAAGGACTGAGAAAGCTCTCATGGAGCTGCTGCTAGGCAGTATTTGCAGAAGGACAGGCATGGAGAGGGAAGCCAAGAGCTGCTGCTGTCAACAGAAATCGGGAGTGTGGGGAAGAGTCAACATGTCTTGAATGTCTTCCATTTGGTAGCTGCAACAGACAGAGTGGTTGAGTTTTCTTGATTTCCTTCATCCTCAGGCCATATTTTTTTCCTCASCATCATCTTTTAGAAGAATTGGATATTGTAAAGAAGTCAGATGTTATGAAATTCAGGCACAAAATGATGCCCCAYTTGTCTCAGAACCGAGTGGAAAGGCACGTTTGAAATGCAAACATGCCGTAGGCAGGAGGAGAGGATAATTGCYGTGTGCTGAGGCTGGGAGGCACTAAGTTCACCCTCTGGGAAATGGCCRAAGCCTCCGAAAGGAAAGAAAAAGATGGAGGCAATAGTGAGAATGCTGGAAAAGGATATGCCCAGTTGTAAATCATGTTCGGGAAGAGACCTTCACCTACCTTGGTCCACGGGTGCCAGTGTTGCCTCAGAGGTGAACGTGCTGGAGCATCAGCTTATTTACAGTTTGCATTTGACTACAGAAGGGAAACAATCTCTCCTTATTTAACCTTTATGTGCTTGAAGCTTTAAGGTTTATTGCTACTTTAACCTACTGTTTTTTCCTTAGCACTGAATGTGTCTCATCAATTCAATGTTCTCTTCGTTGCCTTGGCAAACATCTATGTGATTCAGTAGGATTTCTAGAGGTTTTAAATGCTCCTTCAACCAAAAGAAAAGGAAAAAAGAAKTGATGTTTCATAACTATTTATGTAGAGGGTGCCTCTTCCTGGTACCCTTTGAGCATTTAYCTTCTATATCTCAAACTTCTAGTTTCATTCTGCAGATATTTCTTGGGATGAAAATAACACCACAYTGTTTGCTTCTTTCTTGTAAAATGGAGCTTTTTCTGACGATATTGTATTTCGTAACTTATTGATATATGCTGTATCAGGTTAGGGGTGTTCTGCTCAGAGGAGTGATCTGTGTGTGACTTCAGCATCATTCCTCAAAAATYGGTGCTGAAGCTTGCAAATACTTCTCATTTATTAGGTATATGTTGAATGGGATACCGAGCCAATGTTCTATGAAGTTTAAATGAATCCTTTACAAAGGATTATACCATGTCTATACATATATAACAYTTTTGCTGTGCAAGCCCTCCCACTGTGTTTTCTATGAATGTCCTGGCCCATGCACCTTTCTCAAGCAGCCTTGGTGTGGCTTCAGTGTAAATGARCAAAAGTGGGGCTCAAAAAGGATTGCTAGCAAAGCTCGCTGCAGATGCAGGCTTACTCTAGTGCCAGGTTTCATTAATGTTCTACTCTGAATTTTTCTTTGAGAATTTTGCTGTCTGCTATAACTAAACAGCAAACAAATATGTCCTGTTGCGAAAGGGTAGGCCAGGCTGGTAGTAAAGGCTGATGTTGTCCAGTTCCATTAGTTCTGATGAGAAAGATGCAATATCTAACACGAGTTKGAATTTCTTGACCTTTATATTAATTTGCTGCCTAACAATATCATGATTTATATGTGGCATATACATTTAACTACCTTGGTGATTTTTAAAAGGCAAGAAACAGTTTTATTGAATTGACATCCACGGATTTGAAGATGCAGATCATTTGCCTCAATGTGGTTTTGACATCCTTTTCCTAGCTTTAAATTAGTCTGTATCTGGGATATTTCAGAAGATGCTGTGTCAATAGGAAGGATTATGGAGTTGAAAATCTGTAGGTAGGTAGGCAATATGGGCTAAAGATAGTGGTGATTCTCATCTCTTCAATATTTAGTGAGGAGAGTCAGCACGTGCCTTGCGCCCACCCCTGGTGCAACTAATGGCCATGAGGGACCCTGGAGCAGACAAGCTCCTGCATCCTCCCTCCCTCCCTCCTACTTGTACACTGAGGTATAGGATGAAGGAGGGAAATCAAGTTACATTTTCATCCTTTTATAAGGTTTGTAATAATTCTCTGCACTGCTTCGCTCACAAGAAGGCAGGGCAGAAGTACTTGGGTAGGGGAATTGTGATTTACTGATGCTTCTGGAGCTGCTGCTGGGTTGGCACATTGTGCACCACTCCCTGCTGATAGCTGGGACTACCATTCTCATCTAGCCAAGCAAGGCAGAGCGATGCAAGTATTTGGATATATCTCTTTGTTTCTTCCTCCCACCTTCCTCCTCTGATAGAAATATGCTATAGGRCTCCCAGCTCTGTTGTGTTAGATACTGCACACAGGAGCAGGAAAATGCGTCGCTGACAAGCTCAGGCTCTTCCTTGGCATTTGCTGTCAAGCTTGCTTGGTGCAGTCCCATTTAATGCACTCTGCATGCATGCACTATGGATTTTATCGCTGGCTTGCCCCACAATGTGGTTGCTTTTAAAGAGTTATGGAAGTGTCAAAAATGCCAACATTTTTTGTCTTCCTCTCCATCCATTTCAGCAGGAGAACTTTTGCTGAACTTGGAAAGAGCAAGTAGCAGGAGAAATGCCAGCCCTTGCCTGAGGTGACTCCATCTATCCTGGTCCCTAGAAATTTAAGTTTGGGTTCTCAATTCTGTTCACTGGAAACCACATGAGATTTGTAATAAATAAATAAGGAGATGGCATTTATGCATTGAAGAATATTATCCCCAGTGCACTTATGTGGCTTGTTTTGGTTTTCAGTTTTCGTAGACTGTTTTGCTAGGTCCCCTACGTTGGTGAYACTTTTCTGCACCCCTGAAAGAATTTTTACTTTACACTTGGCAAGTTTTGTGTTACACAATTATAAAGATGTTCTTTAAGAGAAATTTTACAAATGGAGGCCAAGTTCTGAGAAAGACATGTAGACCTCACATGTTAAACTATGAAACATAAATCTTTTAATAACCTGGTTTTTATAATTTAGTTCCTTAGGCTTTTCCGTAGGGCTCCCGGGGAAGTTTGGCAGCTGATACAACTCATAGTGGCATATGAACGCTGAGAGATCACAYTTCAATGGCAAGATCTGGAGCCAGACTGTGTTATACCTGTCTACCCTAATGTGGCATCCCATAAGCTGGAAGCAGTGGCTCTGTGCGTACCCACTATAGCAGAATTACTGTTCKGCCTGCAGCCCTTGTTACCTGGCAGGCTCTCCTGCCCCACACAGGCCAAAAGCACAGCTGGAGCCTGTGTCTGGGGTCAGCACTGTCCAAAACGCTGTGACCTTCATCTGCCCTGTGATAGAAATTGCTTATCAACCTCTTCTTYGCAAACATACATATAGTATTACTTTATAATTTAAACAAATACACTGCTTTTTATAAACGTGTRTATTTGAATTTCTTCCTAAAAGGATCGTTTAGTCAGCATAGTAAAGCTGCAAAGAGTTTGGGAYGTGGTCTGGTATTTAACTCCTGTATGATGACTTGGAGGCGACTTTGGTGCTAATGGTTTAATTGAGTAAGTTATTGTGTAATTGGAGCTTATTAAGATCACTTGAAGTCATCTCTTCAGCTCCTAGTCATATTCCAATAGCAAAATACAAACGTAGAAAGTAAATGTCTGCTCACAGGACACATGCTGAAGATCCTTTAGAGATTTGGACCCTAGTTGAGGGCTTTGTAGAATAACATGACAGAAATCTTTCCCCTTGAAGTTTTTTTCCATACTCAATTCCAGTGAATATTTATAGTGTATGTTTCAAAGCAGAGACCTGAACTGGACTTTATTTAGAARAAGTCTGCTGATGTTAGTGATAGCTGTCAGTTATCAGTTACCATAGATCAACAGTATCAGTCCTGTAGCGTTTTCTAGGTGTGACTGAAAACTTCTGTCACTGTAGTATCTATTCTTGTCCTGACAAAATGCTGCACAAGACATACTTTGCRTTTTTATGTGCTTAGCCTCAATTTTATCCAAGCTACAGGAGTTTTTCTGCCTCTAAATTTTGCTATAGTGGAGTCGGTAGTCAGCCACTKATTTCCTTCCTTGATTGGGTCTCCCTGCTCGCAGCGTACCCTTGTGACACTCAGCTTTTGAGAGGGTAGTTTTTGTTTGAAGTGTTTTGTTTTGTTTTTATAATAATTCCTGTTGTCTGCACAGGTCACAAGCTGTTGCCCTGGAGTGGTCATTGTGGCATCGGGCAGTTYGTCTTGGGCTTTTGGCAAGATTGTTTTTCCTTCCTAGAAACTCGTTATTTAGGGCAACACCTGCAGTTGGCAGGATTTCTGGAAGGTGTTGGGATCAGAAGATTTGCTTGTCGACATCAATTCGCCATCAGTTTTGTTAGGGCCTGAACCAACTCCTCTACTTAACTAGATCTTAATGAGCACGCCTGTCAGCAAACTCGTTCAAATGAAAATGGTGTGTGTGTGTGTGTGTGTGTATATATATATTTATATATTTATATGTATGTGTGTGTATATATAGCCATACAGATAAAATCAGTGTTTTTCTCACGAATCAGGGAAGCTGCCCAGGTGTAAATAAAAATAGATATTCCACACTCGTATGCAATCATAATACATCCTCTAATAGTATGCATAAATTACTGAAATCTGGCACGGTAATTAAGTTATTTCCTGCTGGTTCCTAGAGCTTCCTGTTTACACTGTACAAAGATTTTCTCTTGGGTTGTTATTTATAAATGTTCCATATATTGTAAATGCATCTTTTGTTTTTGCTGGACTCATTCCTGTACTATTACCTTATATATGCAGATCAATAGAGTTTAGTTACTAGCTGCCCTTTTACAAGTAACTAAAATCAAAGGCTGCAATTAAAGTAGTCATAATTGCCATCTATTTGTTAATACTAATGAAGAGTTCAGCATGTTGACCTCTCCGAAAGCTAGTATGTTTTATTTTAGTATGCTAGTATGTTTATATTTTAGCATCTTAAGGCTTCTAAAAAGAGATAGTTTGGAGACAACGTGCTCAGCCTAAATACATTTCAGAATACATTTCCCAGCAATCTTGAAAAAGTGGAGAATGTTTGGAGATATTCTATTTAAAATTGATTTCCTATTGTCCATAAGGRTGATGAAGGTGGTACTGCACACATGCTTTCCTTCTTCATGAAGGAAGAATAAATGTTAAATAAAAAAGGAAAGAGAAGAATTTCTCTTTTTAAATATTTTAAACATTCTCTTATTTGCGTAGACATTGACAAAGTCAACAGAGAATAATTGCCTAAGGCGGAGATTATGGAATCAGGCCATGAAAAACTTAGTATTTCATAGGTAGAAGGATGCTACTGTGATGCCACTATTCTCTCAGACCTGAGGAAGGGTAATGATTTTTTTTCTATAGTAATTTGGATCTGTGTTCGTTTTGTTTCTATCTGTAGAATAAAGCTAGAGTAGTGAACCTACGTTCAGCCAACATGGATAGGGTGGCTCTTTGCCTAGGCTTGTAGAAAATGATTTCAGCCTATAGAATTGCAGTGACAAACCTCTCTGTGCTGCTTTACGTTTAATAATTTAGGTTTGTTTTAAATTATTTAGGATTATTTTTAATTATTTACTATTTCTGGCTTGTGTTATGCTGGGGTGCCCGACAAAAACCATGCTGCTGCTCCAAAGCAGTGAAGCTGACAGTGCAGCAGGAGCTGGGGCAGGTGAAAGGAGGTCAGTGGCTCCCGTGGTTTATTCAGCGATGGCTGGGCCTCCTTGGGCTTTCATTGCTGGGCCTCCTTGGGCTTTCTGGTGCTGGGCTTTTTTTACATCTCCAAGGAAATTGCACCTGGTCCATGGGTGATGCTGTGGCTGCTCAGAGGTAAGAGGGAGTACCTAACACATAGGGGCCAGCAGAGCCCCTGCCCCTGATGAGCTAAAGGAAATAGCTGTGCCCGTAACTCGCCTTTCTGTTCTGCTGACCGCTGTGGCACCGGCCGGGAGAGCCCCTCGGGGGAGAGCAGTGGCTGCACTTGCCCAAGTGCTCCGCGGCGCGGACTGAATTGCACTCAGCTGAGCCKGGTGCCAGGGCAATGATCTGCATTAAGGCCAAGGTCTCTGTCTGGGGTCCCCTGGTTTAATTATTAGCCCTGGGAGTCACTGCTGGGAAGACATTGTTGAAATAAGACTGCTGATCTGTCCCAATATAGCRCTTAAGTTCTTGCATCAAATAAAACTTTCTTTAGGTACTCTAGGTACTTCAGGCTCCAGGAAAAGAAAAAAAGACGTTTCTGTATTATTTTCATTTTGTATGTTGAGGAGGGAAAAGCCTGYATGTTTAAATGAATTTTGAAAATATATGAGGTCCAACGTGACACGACTTTGCAGGAGTCAAAACCTTGGCATCAAAATTCAAGATGCTGACAGGAGCCTTGCAAAGCTACACGTAGCAGACATGCCTCAATGCTGCGTGCAGAGATGGCTTACCTTAATATTTAGGGTGGAAGTGGTGTTTGGTATTTGCTAATTTTTCGGACGTTACTCCGAGTGCTTGGTGGCAGCCGGTGTGCAGCAACCGCGCGCGCAGCCGAGCTGCGCTGCCGTGTGGGAGCTGCACGGACTGGCCACGGCCTTGCGGGGCTCTTAGGGTGACAGGCGATTCCCTGAGCTGGGCTTTGTGTGCTCTTCTTGCCTAGCACAAAGACAGCACAGAGGCTTGAGTGCTGCTGGAAAGGCAGACCYGCCACGCCATCGCCTCTGCAGCAATAATTTATTTACTAACATCTTTTTCCTCTGCTGCAAGCACTAGCAAGATGTACTTTAACGGAGCTGTTTCCCCGGAGCAGTGCACGGTACCGGCTTTGTTGCATTTTGAGACCTTGAAAAGGTTTCCCCAACAAATGAAATCAGAAATAATAAATAGCCATACACAGATCCCGAGATCTGCATTGCAGCAGGAGGATGCTCGCAGGCTCGGACAGGCACCAGCCTCGCTTTCCTGCCAGTGACCATGAGGAAACTTCCCCTTAGCCCCTCAGTTTCAGCAACCACTCATCTGGCATCTCCTGGCAGGAAAATGCAGCTACAGAAGGGTTGCAGTTATGGCCCCGTTCTTGGAATATCGAGGGATCTCCTGTAAGTGATACAGGGCTGTGGACTTCTGAGGAATTGGACAAGTTTGTCTTGGGTTTACATTGAGGATTTGCCCCTGCAGTATTTGTTTTTAACTTTTGCTCCAATCATATCATTTTAAAAAAAGCTTAGAGCATGTTTTTTTCTTAGCAATTCTTAGTAACTTCATTGAAATGCAAGAAAAAGGCACTTCTGTAATAGCAGCTTAGGGGGAAACAGCTTGCTGCTTCAGTTTTGGGACTATGTAGGTAGGAGAAGAGCCKAATTAACATTAATTTTCTATTTATTGCAGTTTAAACATGTCTGTAAGTCATCAGCAGTAAGTACATCTTTATAGCGGCAATCTTCAATCCAGAAACCTGAAATACAGAACAAGGTATCTCATCTTTTTAAGACATAGCTGCTCAAATCAGGAAACTGCAATCAAAGGTCAGAAAGGTTTTATAAAAATATAAGAAAAAAAAAGAAACCCACACACATATTTAAAATATCACCCAGAGACAGCACTACGGGTGGCCTAGCTGCTTCCCAGGGCTGGGGATAGCCCRCAGTGAATAAAGCGGGGCTGGGCGCTGCAGCGTTTGCTGCCTGATGCAATAGTGCAGTTTTGCTTCATTGATTTTTGTCTGTCTGGGTCGTCTAGTGAAYGACAGAGCTGGAGCTATGACCAAGCAAGAGCAGTCTGACCAGGGCTAAAGGAGCACACAGAAATCCTGAGGCAAAGATCTTGTTGACTCGAGTGGGCGTTGGAGCAGCCTCACGGGGGATGGATAAGAATAGCCAAATATTCACTTAATCAGACAGCTGCTTCCCATGTATGCAGTGGTGATATCCTCCCATGAATGAGTCAGCTTTTGCAGTAATAAAAAAAGACCTTGGTTTGTCCCTTTAAATGCAATAAGGCTGTTCAGAAGTCTTGGATATGACCTGGGCTCTATCCGATAATATTTTTTTTTGCCTAAGAAATTGTAGCCCTGTGAAGTATATCGTTATGTGAGATTCCCKTTCCAGTGTTTGTTGATATAGGTGGTTGTATTGCTGATTTTTAAATGCATTTATATGTCAGATAAGTACATACTTCGCTTTTCTCTAAAAGCTGCTCTGGGCTGAGTTGCAAAAGGTCCCAGGCTCAGCGATGAGGAGCTTCTGTGAAATATTCCACAAACAGGGAGCTGCTTCAAGGGAAGCGGGAATCCTRGCCTCCCTCCTCTAGTGCTCTTTAATTTGGTGTGGTCTTGGGCCACAGGAAACATTATAAAGTCCAGTACCAGCCTAATCTTTTAAGCACTGGGCAGAGACTAAGGACCGGTTCATCCTAGCCTATCTATGAACAATTGCACCTTGCTAATTAGGAGCCTGTTCTTTGTCCTTAGCGTGTGATGGAAATAGTGTGTCTCGCTGTCCCATGTGGCCTGACAGAGATGCTGTCAGAGAGAAGCTGAAGGAACAGCGTTAAGAGGAAGCCCAGGAGAGGGAGGCAGCTTGTAGAGCCTGRTGACCTATTTTCCATCTTGCAATCCCGTCTGGGCCAAATTTTGGTCCGCAGCCTAAATAGAGACGCTGCGAGAGGTGCAGAAGGGCCCTGGTGGAGGTGGTACGGCCGTGCCAAGCAGGTCCGAACCGGGAGCGTGCCGTCCATGCGGAGCCACCCACCTGGGCGCTGGAGCCGGGGCGCGCTGCGGGGGCGCGAGGACATGGCCCGGGCAGGGGGTGCTGCCAAGGGCATCCCCCACTCCCGGCAGCACTGCCACGTTGTGAGGTAACTCGGTAACGTGGTTTACTGAGGAGCAACCTGGAGTTACATACAGTTGTGTCGTAGTCACTTTCATTGCCATGAGAAACTTCTGTTTTGAACAAAAAGTACCAGTTTTGCGAAGGATCATTTTTCAAATTTGTAGATTTTTTCAGGTTCTTGCTGGCAGTAAATCTTACTGTGTTTTTCTGTGTGCTTGATTTTCTTGTTCATTTTAGTTTACATTAGTAGGGCTTGGAAGCATCTAATACTGTTTCTCTATTGTTTGATGAAGCTGTAAAGCAGCCATGACTCCTACGGGTCTGCACTGCGAAGGGGACACAGGCATTTTCTTTCATGTGTATTTTAAGATCTGTAATCCCAGTTTGATCAAGTGTAATGCCAGTATATCTGGAGGGCAAAGTTGTTGATTTATCAGTTAAGTTCGGCTTTGAAGAAACCCGATGTAAGGCCATGTGCATTCTTTATGCATATCCAAGAACAGAATTTGGCTTTGGTTCATTCACTCTTTGACAATACCATATATGCTTTAAATTCTAATATCTATTAATGTTAATGTTAAAAGGTCAGATGAAGCCAAACAAGAAAAGAAAAGAAACCACAAAACCTAAATGTAGGCTGCAAACTCCTATGGCTCTATATCAGTTAGTTAATTGATGTTTGGTATGTATCTGGCATATAAAGTACTGCTATTATCCAGCTATCGAGTATCCCTTTCAGATAAATGCAGGGCTCCCTTTTAAATTCATACAGCTCAGTCCCCATTAAACCTACTGATATAATTGCATGCAAACTCCATGTGTTAACTTTTTGTGTAATTCAGTAAGATAGATCATATCCTTTCTGCTGCAGCTGGACTCTGTCACATGTGCTGTCTCTTCTGGTTATCACCTCTGTTATTTTCCCAGCCCTATCCTTCTATATGGCCTTTCTTACCATTCTTGTATGTCTATGAAGGTATTTATATGGATGACTCCATGTTCTAGGGTTGCCAATTATCCGGTTTGTTGAAAAAGATATATTCAAGTGATCTGAAAGTTATTCCCCTTTGAGGTGCATTATTTACTATAGTTATTGCTGTCATTTGTTGAACAGGTATCAAGTGCAGTAAAAGAGGAATGAAAAGAGATACTCAGTTCTCTAAGATTTCATTTCCCATAGCTGCAGTCCTGGGATCCCTGTGTGCCCTGCAGGCAACCCAAGGGTTCAGCTTGCTTCTAAATCCCAAATAATCCTGGGTCAGAAGAACAAAAATAAAACTGATCTCCCCTAAAATAGCCGGGGAAGCAAAGGCTGGGAAATGGAGCTTGTGCCCTGGCCAGTGMGTGCCAAGTCCCTCCAGTTCCTCAGGCTCTTTGCATCTTCAAGAGCGGTTAATCTGTGCCTGGCAAAGGGTCCTCTGGCCCCTGAGAGGCACAGGGTTATGGAGCCCTRTGGGGCTGCTAGAGAAGTAAAAGGACTTGGACAGCACAACTTCTGGATTGTTTTGAAGAACAGAGGAAGAAGAGTTTTACGGGAAAGGCTTTGTCCCAAGTCCACACGTTCTGGAATTCGCCAATGCTGTCAAGTCTTCCGAAAGGAAAGATTGTTTGTTTGTCTTTGTTTCACTTCCATGACATAAAAATTAAGAAATCATTATTAAAACTCTGGAGGTTTTATCTCATTTTAAATAATCACAGTATTTGTAGCAGRAAGATGGTGCCTATCACAGCAGTATGGATGAGTGACAGCTGGAGTAAGGGTTATACCAATCTTAAGATGTACTTTTTAGCAAATWTTTTTTTTCAGTTTTGTCTTTGGGCTATTTTCCATTCTCTTTAATTCATGTTTCCTTATGTTATGCTGTTTTTATTAGTCCTGGAAGATAACAAAATTACACAAAAAGTGTCTTTTATGTTTTCTGATTGTTCATAATCAGTCTCTCAATTCTAATGTATGCACGATTCAAGAAAAATTCGTAAGAAACCAAACAGAAGTGAGATTTTTGGAAACRTGCGGGAAAAGGGTCAGGAGTAGGGCAGTATCTGCCCTAACGCAATGGGAGCAGCCACGAGCGCTTGCAGGGGCAAGGCGGGAGAGGGGCTGCAGCCCCACGCAGTCTGCTGAAATCCATTCTGCATTTCTGAGACAGGGATTTAGGAGGCTGGGATTTTGAGAGGGTCAGCAGGGATCTTCCGATTTATTCAAAAGAGAAGATCAGGTGATTATCTTTTGAGAAGAGGATTGAGGCCTTGCTTGGGTATTCCAAATTCTGACTAAGATAGTTTGAAGAAATCCTCCAAGATGGTTTAAGGCAGAATTATATACTGTCTGTGCTGAGGAACAAAGAATAGAGCTAATGAACGGCCAGATACTTGATTTACATGTAAACTGAACTGTCTCGTACTGAGAGATGCCAAAAAGGGTTCATTGCCACAGAGACRAAAGTGAAGTTGTGCAGAAGGAGTTTCCTTGCTTTGGAAAGCAGCGAAGCTGTTTGTGTGGGGAGTGTTTCCCACGTGTGTCAGCGTGTGCGAGTCCCAGCTCCAGGCTAATCCCTTGCTGAAGCCCTGGCTTTGGTGCAGGGGACACTTCGCTGCAGCCCTGCTCTCAGGCTGCTGCTTCTGGGGTCGCAGGGAAGTTGGGCTCCCCTTTGCACTGGGCCAAACACTTCTCGCTGCAAGCACAGTCAATGCATTTGATACTGTGGCTTTCCTCCACTTCCTGCAAATTCCATGTTTATGCTGAATCGCTTCCCAACGTATATTCTTTAATTAGCTAACAGTTGAAATTTGGGGAGCACAACTGCTTTTCTCTATGTTGTATATAGTATATATTATAGTACCTATTATATAGTATATATTATAGCATATATAGTCTATATTGTATATAGTATATTKTATATAGTATCTATATATATTGTTCTATGCCCAGAGTACTTCCCTGAGTCTGCAAAGCAAGGGTGGCGTAGATGAAAGTCCACGGAGCAGCARAGATCTGCATCCAAGTTGAAATCAGGCTGATATTAATTCTGCAGATCACCGTCCTGCTGACAGGTACCTGTCTGTGAACAGCCTGGGAAGAGGCCTGGGAACGTGCTGTCCAGCATGTCTTATTGCCCTTACTTGAGACAGTAATGGTCAGCAAATTACATAGATTAAGACCAGCTGATAAAATTACATAGAACATTCAATTCCTCCATTAATGTGAGCCAGACTTTGAAATTCAGCTATATTTTTATAGTTTTGTGTTAAGTCAGTCCTATAAATGATCTAATACTGCTTTCAGTAGTTGGCGTTAAGGCATGTGTTTCATTTCCAATAAATCTTTCTCTTTTGAAACAGGAATAGTGAAATAGGGCAGGRAAAGAAGAGAAATAGGCTACTGTAATTTTTTATAAGGAGAAATATATATTTAATATATAAAGCACTGTGCTTGGTGTGTTCCATGCAGTTGCTGCTCACAAGAGGATATGTACTGAATTGTACTAAACAGAGCATGAAATGTATTGTGTGTCACCCATCTCCCTACCCAAAAAGCAGTAATTTTACAGATATCAAGAAAGCCATAGCAACTCTGCAAAGTAAGTGTGCACCATACRCTTTGGGCATATTGAGGAATCCAATCAGAAAGCAGCAGAGCTCGGAGCAGGTTGCGGATGTTTAGCCGGGCTTTGGAGCCTGCTAAATGTATCATGGGGAGCTCTGGAGTCGTCTCTTAATGAACATACTGTGGTGTATGTGCTTGGGCTCCTTCAAGCAGGAGACAGTACTGCTGGAGACTGATAAAAGGCTTTATCAGCAACTTGTGTATCGATCACCTCATTGGCAATCTCTAGAAGGGAGAAGGGGTAGGTTTAGTTACTCACCTCCTAAGTCATATGGGACTTTTTTTTTCTTCTGTGGATAGTTACAGAGACAAATAGGAAATAAAACTGTGTATTTTGAATAATATAGAAACAAAAAATCAAGGCTTTAGTTATTACTGTATTTCTGTAGATTGTGTATTTAACAACAGGAATAACAGACTAACACATTTTGCACAGGCTCGTGCCCAAGCTTGGAGGGCGAATGAGGCAGTACRCTGTGTGTTTGCATGTGAATCATCCCTGCTTTGATTTTTTTTTTCCTTCGTCTTGACATAGTTTTTATCCCATGTGCTTTATGCAGGAAATCTTGGAGGCTAAAGTGGATTGCATTTGGAAGAAGGTCCCTTTAAATTCATCCAGCACCCATGAATATCTCAAAATAACAGATATTGTTTTTTCTTTTTTTTTATTGTATAAACCATATAAAAAAATTCTCTTTTAAACATGAAACAGTTCTGTTAGGCCTGTGCCACAGTGCCTTCAGTGCCACACTATGTATAGATATAGTGGTCTGAATATCCGACAAGGGGGAGTATCTGTTTCGGCATTCTCCTAGGAATACAAAGACATATGGCACTACTTGGATTAAGAGCTCTCTTTATCTCGGCCACTGGCCAGAGAGGGTTGTTAAGTTTAATGCACTGAACRATTCCCCATCTAAAGCAGAGAGCAACGATCCTCCCTCTTCAAAATGGCTCAGGAAAGATTTTGGCAATTGACTGGGCTCTAGTTGCGTTAAGTTGAAAGGGATTTGCTGCTTGGTTCTCCACAGCTGACACTGTGTAAGGGTTATAAGGGTTACTTGGYCTTAGGAGTTATTTGTTGTCTCTGTGACCTACAGACCTAAACTAGATGCCGGGAGAAAAAAAAAAAAGTCTGAGTATTTGGGAAAATAACCATTGCAACAGTGTATTGTTATAAAATGTATGGGGCTTAAAGGGCACAAGAGCATAACTTGTAAGAGCTTGTGATCTGCATCAGCTCCAGACCTGATTCAAAATATTACAGAAACAAGGGTGTCATGTTGTACTTTACCTTTCCATAGAGGAGTTCCTAGGAGCAAAACTTTGCCTTCTAAGTTCAGGGATATCCTAGAACATCCCAGGAATATCCTAGGCCCTGTTGCATTCCCTTTTCACTTTATCAGAGGTGTTTAACCATGAAAACAGCCCAGGAGCTACTTCCTTGGGGAAGGATTCTACATGGGTAAATTGGGGGATTTTYCTCACTGATCTGTAGGTTGTGATTTGTCTTGATACATTTCCTTCTTTTTCTCCATTTTGTCTTTTTGTCTTTTATTTTGAAGTACTTGATGTTTATAGAATGTTTACTGACTTGTTATTTTAACTTCAGTGCTACATTGGGCGTAATTGAAACCTCTTGCCACAAAGGGAGCTTTGCTGGGAATAGCAAGAAGAGTGAAGAAGAATTACTCGTAGCAGAGCAGTTTTGCTCTTCTGTTGCTGTCAAGGTATCTGTGACTGGCCCCAGCCCTATTTAACCTTAACAAGACACCAGCTTTGCCATTGCTGGACTAATGTAGGAATCCCATAAAATTAAATCTCCCTTTGGAGATCAGATCACAGCCTAGATTTCACTGCTGCTCGCTGATAAACCTTTGAGCTGTTAGCTGAGTACCTGCAAGTGGCCACATGTCACTCCACCTCTTTCTTGCTGTCTAGTAGCAGGCAAGTCAGAAGGTTTAGAAAAGACTTGGTTTATAAGAGGATCTCTGGAAAAGGGAAATGAAAAGCAATTGCAGAAGAAACAATGTAATCAAAAGAATAAATGCACACATATTTTGTGGGACAAGCTGAAAAATGAGTATCTTTACAGAACTGTATTTAATCTTATATACAGCTGTGTCTCTCCTAAATGTCATGCTTAGGACATCTCTTCCTGAAGTATTAAGCAAGATGAATTATCACTCCTGCAAAATTCCTTCGTGGTGGTCTGCGTGGCACTGAGCATTGCATTTTTCTGTATGAAATGCAAAAGATCTTGCAAGAGGAATTTCCTGCAAATCTTTTGAGGGCCTTGTTGTTTGGTGCACTGTCTTTGCGTTGCTGAAATGAGGATAATCATAACTGCCATGGGCTGAGGGAGAGCTCACGAGTTGCAAACAGGAGGTTTCACAACCTCTATCTCATTATTTGAAATGGAGAAGGCCTGCTGAGAGGAGCTCCAGATGTTTCTGTATTTTTTTCAGAGAGCATGTTGTTAGTAGTGCTCTTTACCAAAAATGTTGAATTTGCTTACCTACATTTTTGGTGTGGTCTGATTACTTTGTGTCTGGGTGGTACAAAAATTGCCAGTGGAAAATCCTCCATGAGGAGGGAATTCTTCGCTCAATGATCATGCATGGAGGTATTCAAAGACTCACCACATTTCATAAGAATCATGTGAGTAGAAAAAAGATGTTCTGAAAATTATGGTGAAGCAACATGTATTGTTATGGTTGCACTTTTCAGCGAAGGAGCTCGCGTGGTCCCTTGGTCATGMTGAAGAGTGTTGCTGCTCTTTGGCTGCTTTGCCATGTTCTCGGTGTGGGCCAGATTGCTGCCCACAAAAACTGAAGCCTGGAAGTCTCTCTTCCAAGGGCGCCGTGGATTGTCCGTGAGGTCGGAAGTTTAGGATCACATAGTAAATGGAAGCAAGGAKCATGGGTGAGGAAAGGATGCACTAAGATTTCTAAAAGTTTGATGTTCTTATGCAAGGAGCCCAAAAGATCCTGCCTCAAAAAAGATTTCGCCCCTTTGGTAAGAGTTAGATCCCAGGATGCAGTTTTGCCTATGCAGGATGCTAGACTTGATTTCTGCAAGAGGAAAATAACAAAGAATCAGAATCATTTTTATAGATTTCTGTAGCTCCAGGCAAATTTAAATTTGTTGTTTCCACTGAGCTGAACCTGCAAATAGGTAATAGAAGTCACATGATAATTGTTTGCCCATTTTTATTAAATTTTTATAGTGTTTCTTGCATTTTCTTAGTGTTTCTCAGGCTTTAACATGACACACATATTTAGTTGATAAGAATTGTGTGATGCAAAAGAGGAAAGTAAATTAAGGCATATGGATAACTAGTATTATTGTTGCTTAGGATGTCAAGGGAATGTGTTACCAGGATGGTTCTCCTAAAAATGAAAATACGGCCTAGGTCAAAGCAGTCATTTTGTAAGTGTGACTGCAGGGGAAATGCCAGGATGGATGAACCAGATCATGCCCATGTGCATGGCAGACTTAAACCAAAAATTAAGCACTGCATTACTTTTTTCCTCAAAGGATGAGAGTTATATCTGTGTTTAGAGTGTGAGTACAGGGTGTGCAAGGCTCTATACCTGAACTCAGTGATCTGTGAAGAGAAGCAGCAGTTACAGCAGTTGCAGCAAAGGCTTTTSCTTCAGAGAGGCTGCAGGCTCTGAGTTTGGCTTCAGAGATAACAGAGGAGGTTTGAGGTTCCTGCCTGCAGTTGTGCCTTAGTGCTTTCGCTGTCTGGAGCCTGAGAGATTCGCAGCCCAGACAACAATGACAGAAAAGAGCATGAGAATTTAGAGATACTGCAAGCATTTTCCTCCGCAAAGGCTTTGAATCCTACATCAGGAGACTTAGGCTTTGTTTGAGTACTACGGCCTAATTAAGTTTGGCAAAACTTGAAAATGTTTGCATTCTGAGTAATTTGCCCCGGTGACTTTGGCTCGCTTTGACAAACAAGGGTAATATTGTTAGGGGAGTCTGGCAGCGAGCTTATCCGTTGCTCTCCATCAGATGTCTCGCGCCGGTCGTGGTTTTGGGGCAGGGCTCTTTCAGAGGAATGCACGCTGCTGGGATTTGCCTTCCCCCTTCTGCTCCTACTGTGGTTCGCCCCCGTGTCTGTCCACTTCTTGTTTTTGTAGCAGATTCATCCTGCAATAAATTGTCTGCTCTATCCAAGGATTTTGAGCTCCAGTTTATGTTGGTGCCTTGGTTGTGTGAATTTCAACTGGGGCAAGCATTTGGTGGGATTGCCTCTTGTGTCCTCTTATTTTTCCAACCACGTGAAGAAATTATGGCACTGTATTTCCTTACTGCCACTGGCAAAAGCCTTGGAAGAGCTGGAAAGAATCAGCAAGAAGCAGCTCAAGATGATGGCAAGTGGGTTAACCCTGTGCAGAAGGGCCTCTGGCCTTGTGAGAAGCAGTCACTGGCTGTGTGATGCTGGCGAAGTGAGACCAGCGTGAAAAGCAGACACAGCAGGTTGGGACCTCACTCTTAGTATGGTCAGTTCAGACAGGACCCTGCCTGAAGCCAGGAGGTAGTGTGTGAATTCATTGAGTTTTATTGTGATAATTTTACCCTGAACTGCAACCTTTGTATGTCCAATGATCATTTTACATCGGAGGTTCAGGTTGTTTGAGATCAAACATTCATCACTGAAGTTGCTTGCCAGTGGCTGGCAAACTGCTGTCATCGGGGTCGTTCTGGTGCTCGGGCTTCGTTCAGCACTGAACCAGACTCTAAGGGCATAATCAATAGTGACATGGACCTTAGCTGTTTTGTACACGAGTCTATCCGGCATCTAGTGATGCTTGTTACGTGTAATAGTGTCCAAGGCTTGTCAAAGGAGCTGGATAATCCCATCCTGGAACATTTGTCAGCCAAGGAGGGATATAGGGCCRTTTTAAATCAACCTCAGAGTAATCACCATGAAAGCGAACCCTGCACTGATCAATAATGCTGGGCAGGGGGGGAGTGCCCGGGAGAGCTCTCGCTGATTAAACCTGGCACAGCTGTGAAGGGTAACTGGGCAGAAATCAATAGGACAGTGTGGACATCTGCCTGGCGGCTGCTGGGTGCTGCACTGCTGCAACAGCTTGAAACTCCAGAGAGAAAAGCACTGCTTGGATGTTACTGTCCTTTGAGGGCTGCTTGATCTCTTTGGCCTTTCAGACTTGCTTTTTGAAGCACATGCCCAGCTGTGCCCAAGGGCTAGATGTCCCCTGTGGGGTAGTCCTGCTCTGCTGGGCTCTGCCACCTGCACACGTGCGGGTTCCTGAGCAGGGGAAAGTGCTGTTCTCTGCTCAATTTGTGTTTTAAATTCTACAGTGGGTCTCTGATGGGGTAATGGAGCTCTAAAACCCAATCCTCAGTATGACTTTTTACCCAATTTTTATGTAACTGGGTACAATCACAAATACCAACTCAAACCTAGAACAGATATATTTATCTTCATTTTATTTATTTTTTAAATTACTATCTTATCTTAAAAAAATGATACCAAAGTCACAACCAGAACACCAAAGCTGGGCATGACAAGAGCTTCGGTGATTTAGTGTGCGAGTTTGTTCTCTTTGGATATATTTAAGCTCCTCTGAAATGAAAGTTGAGACCCTAATCAATTCAAAAGCAAAGTTGTTGCCATTAATATGTAAATGAACATGAATTCCTGTGTGGATCRTTATAAGGACCGACCATGAAAACTGCACTCATGCACGGGGGTTGCCTTGCYTTGTAGGCCTCAAATAGACACAACGCAAATGCCTCCCTTTTGTGTTTGGACCTCACGAGGCATTAGGAGCAATCTGAAATTTCATGCTTTCTGTAAACACTCAGAGACTGCGAGCGGTAGGGAAAAAAGGAGAGCATTCAAAGGCGTGCAAGTGGGGAACTCAATGAGGCTGGCGCGCGGAGGCAGTGCGCGCGGCGGGAGCCGGCTGAGYGCGGCGGGCAGGCCGGCTGCGCGCTGCAAGGCAGCCCCCCAGCCCGCCCCAGCGCCCCGTGCATGCATAGCTGGCCTGGGAGGTGTAAAAATAGCCGGCCAGCGCCTGAATTGGACATGGTCACCGAGTGCTGCCTGCAGTTGCTGGGGTTTCRATTTCTCCTCGACACAGGGCAGCCAGGGAGCCCTGCCTGGGGAAGAGGAGCCGGGGAGCAGAGCAGAGGCGGGATCCTCCTCCCGCTGCGCGGAGGCAGCTGCCCTTGGGGAGCGCCGAGCGCCCTGGGCACGGCAAGGGCAAACCCACTGGTAGGAGCTGGGAACTGATATGGGCAATGCACCTATTTGCCAGTCGTGTCATGCCCACAAAGGGGTGAGAGCGCAAGGCAACCTCCAGGATGTGGATAAAAGCCCGGACTATTATGGATGCAACAGTGAGGAAAGTAAAGGTGCTGAAGCCCTGGTAAGTCTTGGCTTTGTCTATGTCTTGGCTTAAGAGAGCAGCAATTAAAGGGAGAAGCTGAGAGGAGATGTTAGATTTAGAAAGATTCTCTTTGCTCAGCCTGAGTCTTAACTTGATATTAACCAGTCTGTTAAGAAATCGATCTCTGTTCAAGCGTTTGTTTTTGTTTCTGTTTTTGTGGCTGTAGTTAATCTGTGGCTCTGATATCGTGGCTGTAGTTGAAAAGCAGATGTCATTGTGCTGTGCAGTACCTTAATATGGACAGTTACCAAAATGCTTAGTTGTCTGAAAAGGGCACACTGTTAATGAGCAGAAGATGCTCTGACTCTCATGAATGGATGTAATTAGTCGCCCCGGCTCRCATGAGTGTCGTAAAGGATGCTACACAGATCATGTACAAAACTGAACTTGGAAAACTGTATTTTTATTTTGTTTTTACATTGTGGTCTCTACAGTACATGAGCTGTGGTTTGGTGTGTGTGTAGCTGGGACGGAGTTTGCACAGAGGAGGAGGGTTTTTGCAGTGAGCAGGACCGGGCGCGCGCAGRGGGACACATCCAGGACTGTTTACAGGACGGAGAGATAGATGTGCAGTAAGTGACTGCAGCAGGAACATGAGCGTTCATTCTCTAGCAAGGATGAAACTGSTGTAATATTTGTATAATGTCTACGGAAAATTGTGTCCTTAAGCTCTGTTTCCCTCCCTCCCCCAGAAAATTAGATTTAAAAATAGCTATTTCAATCAAAATTGGTGATGGAAGGGGGCATTACCAAAACTGTTAGCAGGACACAATGAGAAAAACATGAGTTTAGATTAATGTTAAATGTCAAAATGTTATTTTTTCCCCATTTTAAGTGAAAATAAAATTGCTTTCAGCTCTYTCTTCCCCTTTGCTCTTGCATGGATGTTGCACTTGAAGGTTCTGCAGTGCAATATAGGAAACATAGCTCAGACGGGCAGCGGGTTTGCAGGGAAAGATGGTACCTGCGCCGGCCCAGGCGGGACTCGTGGGAAGCTCCAAGCGTGTCCCTGTTGCTCTGGCCGGAGGGGCCGGGCCAGGCAGCTCCCGCCATCCGGGCTGCCGTCCCTGCGGCAAACTCGGAGCCGGGGAGCCCCAGGGATTGAAGCCRGGTCTCGGTCCCCTGGAGCTGGAGCCCAGCTTGCCAGCGGCCGGAGGGGATGCAGCCCAAGAGCCGAGCAGTCTGCACGTGCGAGACCCTGCTCTTGAGGCGGCCCGCGCTGCCTTTGGGAACTATCACTTCTATTTTCCTTCCTCCCTGGATGTGGCACACAGCTGAGGTTACCCGCTCGGATTAGCAGTGTAGCTTTTCCCCCGGGGATGTTTCGTTCCCCTCCCCAGTGCCCCAAGCTGAATCACTGGGAGTTTAGTGCCAGGGCTACAGGGGAGTTGCAGGGCAGCTAGCAGGACGCTGGGGAGCGAGGGGAAGCGCTGCCTGCCTAATACCGAGCCCAGGATCAGGCTGCAGAGAGCAGGTGCGGCCCATAACGAGGAGAAGGGCCTGGCCTGCTCTCCATGGGCTGCAGGTGGAGCTGCTTAGGGGCGGGCTGGTGGGAAGGGATAAAGGATAATTAACCCGGCTGGGGAGTGGATTGTTTGTGTGAATCCATAAAAAGATGATGTGTTAGATGACTCYTGGTTTCTTTCCAAATGGCTCTTTAAAATATCTTCATCTATTGTTTTAGTATCTATGCTAACTTTCTGCATAGTATTTAAGGTAAGTTGTCTCTATAGAATTGGCTTTGAATGGGAAGCTGTTTTATTCTCACTGTAGCTGTTTTGTTTGGATCTATTTACAGACTTTTTTTTTAAATGAGTTTTTAAAAAAGTTTTGTTAGATGTTTTTGTTATGTTTTTGTTATTCTGCTTCTTTAGAAATACTCTAAGAGTGTTACTTCTTTATTTAGGGACATAATTAGTAATGGAAACTGTTGTCATACAAAAGACTTAAATGTCTGATGAATTTTCAAGYTCTTGCTGACACCTCAAAATCTCAATGTAACACATCCAGATGATTCCAAATATTATTTCTCTAATGTTATTATATTAGGGTAAATCTTGATTCTATATCAGTGTTTGAGGGGCTTTAGTAAATAAGTATCATATAAGAGAGCTGGAGTTGATCCTGTTTCTCTCTGGAGCCCTTCAGCCATCTCTGATGTTTCAGAAAATGGTGACTAAATGCTGCTTTCATGCAAGTTGGAGTTTGTGTGTTGGGGGAAAGGGTTTTTTTCCATTCAACAATAGAATTAATCATTTCTATTCTTAGAATAGCTTAAAAGTCTTTGGGAAGATGTTAAGATTCTTCTAGTTTTTAGGATTAGTGAAACTATGACAGAGCTTTCAGTCTTTTAATTCAAACTCCCCTTTCTGCGCTTTCCTCTCCCCTCCCTGCCCCTTTTTGCTATGTTTTCCRGAAGCTCTTGATGTTCTGTTTTTCATGAGCACTCTACTTGTATAATTCAGACTTGCACACATAATACCCAAGCTGGGACTTGAAACAAAATGTTCATTTATTTGGCATTGGTGAATGCATGTGTCTGAAATTCTGCTGGTACTGAAGTGTCCTTCTGGATTAGGTCCCTGTTACTGATGTTGCTTTCTCTTTTGAAATAAGTATGGGTTATAATAACTTCCATCATTTCAAATAAGATCTTGGAAAGGATGATGCATTTGATCAAAAGACTTTCAAAAGGCTTATTCTTTCTGTAGAAAACTAGACAGTTTTACCTCTCTTCTCACAAATCCTTCATTGACTAGTAAAAGTCATCWGGCAGTGAGGCCAGTATGTCAAGTTAATGACCGCAGTGGGAGGACTCCYACAGATGTCTGTGGCAGCTAAGTACCATAGAAGGTTTACAGAGGGCATTTGGTCCTTGGTTCAAGTGAGGGTTGGTTTTATGTTAGTGTTTTCTTCCTCTTTTGTTGCTGCTGTTGGTCCAAACTTAGGAAAAGAGTTAAGCATGTGTTTAAATCCATCCTCTTGAAAAAAAAAAAAATCCTTAAGCACATGTTTAATTTCAAGTCAATTAGACCTACAGAAGTTAAGCATATGCTGAAGTGATTTGCTGAATGTGGTTATTTATTCTTCCTTTCATCAAAACCAAAACAAAGCTGACTTAAGGTTTGTGCATTCCAGTGGCAAGGAAAAGAGCTGTTGGAGAGCTGCTATTCCATAGCTCTGGAATTTCAAAAATGAGTTTGCTGAAGAGTCAAAGATGTATTTAAAAATATCAAACAGCATAAAATGAAACACTTTAATGATGAATAAATGGAAATTTTCCTATTTATATCAGAAAATGTGATAGCTGAAGCTAGGCTTTGTCCTGAAGCAGCCATTAGCAAACATTAGAAKGGTGGATAGCCTTATAGTTATTTTCATTGGGGTCTGCTTGGAATTGGTATTTAGATCATGTTTTTTGCTAGGAAAAAAATTCTCCTTTGTGCGTTATGAAAAAAAAGGTATGTTTGCCAGGAATAGGTGTAGCAGCAATAACAAGGAAGATTTTGGATGTCAAAGGCAGCTTCCRGAGAATTGGCTTTTCATAGGAGAACAGAAACCATTAAAAGACCTTCCAAATCTTGGAAGAGATCTTTTAATTTGAGTGTTATTTAAAATCATGGTGGATTTATAATATCTTGTAGTTACATAATGTATGCAAGTCATTCCTCTACCTGGTTTTGTTTCTAGAGCTCTTTAGTGGCTGTTTCCAGCTCTGTTTCTAGTCACCCTTGAGAAATTGGTTTCTCAGGGACACATTAAGGCTGTTACACTGTTACTGCTCTTTGGTCTGACATAAGAAAGCCTTAACAGTCGCCTTTGGAATCAAATGTGTGTGTGTTGTTTTAGATTATTTTTTCCTCTCTCTATCGTAGCTATTTCACTGTCTCACTATCACAAAGTGTTTTTTAGCAGGGGTTGTCTCCAGTCCAAAGTCTGCGCCCACGTTCCCTCTGGCTGCAGCATTAGGATGAGGGCAGCTCTGGGCACAATTGTGGTCCTGTGCCATTGAAAGCAGTGCCAGCTTCTCCATCTCCTTTAGGATGTTCCGAAGGTCGTTGGTCTAAATATTCAAAGCACTTGAGATTACTCCTGTCCATACATATTTTTATCTTTCCACCCTTATAACCATCAATTCCAACCTAGACAGGGAAGTAAATAGAGTAATTATTAGTACGTTGGACTCCTGAGATTAAAATAATTGGTGCATCCTTCACCTTTCAGTCAATTACTGAACCTTAGTAGAGGATATTTGACTGGTTAATAATCTCCTGGCTCTGAAAGCTTGTTTTCCACTCTGCTCTTCACAGTACCTACAGTTCAGCTGGACTGAAGGAAAGAAAAAATAAAGGAAGCAGTGCTTATATATATATATATATATGTATAAAGGCTTTGAAAATGAAACCATGTTTTTCTTTTGGGGAACCTGYATGCTGCTTCACTAATAGCTAGAAATCTTTCCCTGTGCTGTTGTGCTCTTGGAGATCATCAGCATGTCCAAGTCGATACAATAATCATTCTCCTTGCAAAGCTTAACCCGTGAAGAGCTGGGAAATGGGCACTTGCAAGGTCTAGAAAGAGCCCATTTTCAAGTCCTGCCTTCTACATTTGATTGCAAGCATGAAAAAAGCTGCCAYGCTGGCAAAAGATAGGTACGTGACAAATGAGTTGGTTAATGGTAACACACCTCATCTGTGCTTCTCTGTAGGGCTGCAGCCAATTAAGTGATGCCTGGTTTTGAACAGATGGTTTCTGAAATCAGAGAATAAACAAGCCAATTGGGACGAAATTTAGTGGGTGCCTCAAGGGTATGAGCATAAATTGGCACAGGAGAAAGTATGGCATAATAAAAGAATAGTGGAATGGSCTTACCTTGCTGTCACTTCCTTTTTTGCTTTTGTATCTGCTCAATGACATCGAGAAGTCATGGAAGGTTAAGATTATGCAATTTTATTTCTCTGTTGAGCAGAATTGTCAGCTACCGGCCTTACCTGAATGTATTAATGTGCAGAGCCACCAGGAAGCGAGAGCTGTTTAATGAAGAAAAAAGAGCTAACAAGCAGTCAGCATCTTACTAATTATGGAAAGAGTTGTCGAGCAATCACTTTCTCGCTGGTCTAAAGACTGCAAATGGCCAAAACTGTCAGACAAACCTGAGGGTTGCCACTTCGGTAAATCCTGTCTTGATGCTGATTTTATAGACTGTAATAATACAAGAGTCAATTAAGCATGAATGGTTTTATGGCTACTGATGGTTTGGGGTTCTTTGTGTGTGTGTGTGTGTGTGTGTGTGTGTATATATATATTAAATAGAAGCAAGTTACTAGTGGGTTTTTCTCTCCTGCTGATCAGGGCTGGTTTCTGCCACAGTTCTGGTCCATTTCATTCTTGCCATAGAGTCAAAGCCATGTGCCACAGAACAGGCTAAGGTAATTTGAAGGGTTAATAGTTTTTGAGATAATTTTCAAATCTAATCTGATTACTGAGACTCTCTGGGCTATATGTGTTTCAGATGGAGGCAAAATTCTGGCACCACAGTTAGCAAGAATGTAGTGGAATCCGTTGCCTCCTTTCTTTGTTTCTCTGCTTTTATAAACAGATATGTTAATTCCATCTTRCCTGTCTTGCATCTTTCTCATGTAATGTCTAGCAGTGAGGTACTTATTGAGATCTCTTGTTCTTCTCTGAATGTTCTTAGCCATTGACCCGCTTAAGGTTATAGCAGTCATAAGGCTATGGCAGACAGTTCATTTTTCTATAACCCTGTTGAAAAATCTCATTCTGACTGAAATGATTTGTTCTTAGTCAAAATATAATACAGAAAAGTTAAACAGATTGTTGAATAGCTTTTATAGGGTTCAGTAGCACCAAATATTTTTCTCAGATCCATAGAATCTTTTAGACTTGCATTGCAAATAGAATAATAAAAGATTATCAAGGCCTTGCAGTACTGTACTCCCTCAATGATATGTAGTGGAAGCTTTTTGTAGGACTCTTGTCCTGCATTGTGATCAATACTTGCATAACTGTACAACTGTAAGCAAATAATACAGATATGATCACTGCTACTGTGGAAAAAAAAGTCCCTATGGAGCAGTCAAATACTTTTGTTTAGCTGTGCATTTTTAATTTTGATATCTCAAGACCRAACATGGGAAACAGCTCACAGTTTTAACCAGGTTGTAAATTGGTTTAACACTATAACATACCATTAAATAATCTTTGATCTTTGATGTCTTRTTCTAATAGCCTGTTAAAAACATTATTTAGGTTGCAAAGTCTTAGTGAGTGGGTGCATGTAAATCAAGAGCTGCTGGACTCTACGTGACGACTGTCACGTAGAGGGGCCGCCTGAGACTTTGCAAATTCAGAGGTCAACAGCCACCTTTCCCAAGCTGCCAGCTTCTTGTGCTCGAGCCCCTCTGATCATCCTTTGTAAACCTTTCTTATTGATGAAGCGCTGGCTTTTGAAGCAGAGGAGAGTGTATGGTATGATTTGCCTATCTGTGTGTACCTCTTAAACCAGGGTGGAGATACGTGCATAGGAAGGGAGGACCTAGGTGCGAGTATCACATAGCACTGTGGCTGTTCTGGGTTTCTATGCCGTTGTAAGGAAAGTATCTTTGAAAGATTGATTGTTTACCAGGCCCAAACTGGACTAATATGGCAGCTTTGGTGTTACTGAAATGTGCTATGAATTCAGGTAAAATCTACGTGCAGGGAAATATAGCTGATGAGACTGAATCAGTTGGGAAACTCTGCAGATAGGAGTCATGGAGTCAGGAGCACGCAAGGCTGCAGGAAACTGCTGTTATTTCCTAGTGGGACAGTTTCTTCAAGATCGATCMGAATTTGAGAGTGTCACAGTGGGCAGATTGCTGAGACAGCAGCGCTGACAAAAAACGCTTTTTAAGACCTTGAGAGACTACTGATGAGCTACTGCTGTACTGCAGAGTTGGGAAAGCAAGGCAGCAAATAAAGTGCAGATATTCATGTGCTGCTTTTAACTGCTGCGTTTCTTAGACTTCCAAATGTGGTGCTGAATCTCTGAAAGTTCCTTTAGAGAATTTCATGGACCAGCA
The DNA here is from genome assembly GCF_003342845.1 of Nothoprocta perdicaria. Classification (NCBI taxonomy): domain Eukaryota; kingdom Metazoa; phylum Chordata; class Aves; order Tinamiformes; family Tinamidae; genus Nothoprocta; species Nothoprocta perdicaria. Next base: position 201,120 of record NW_020454638.1, read on the forward strand.
CACTGGTTTTTGTACATGAATAAAATGTACAGAGTGTCTAGTCTGATCTGCCGCTCCATTTCTTCAAGGTTTCTGTTCAAGATTCACATGAAGAGCATCATTTTTGTATGGAATAATACAATGTCCCTGACAGGGGTGGCTGATCACCTTGGATGCTATAGCAGAAATGTCATGTAAGAGAGAATAAATTACTTGAAGGTACCTAGTGTATCACCAAGCATGGCACTAATTTAATTTTGAGATAACAAAAGTACAAATAATGGAAATGAGAAACCTGTTTTGGAGGTGATGCTTGCTCCATCTTATCCAGAAACAACTGAAATACACTTGAGCTGTCAGAGCTAAAATTTGTGGTCATGCAACAATAATTTAACGTTTTAGGTTTTCACACATTTCTCTACCCCAGGTGAAAGGCAGACAAGCCATGATGGATTCGTCTCTAACTATAGAGAAGTTGTGGAAATTTGTTTTGCCGTTCTTACTTAACACCTTTTTAGAAGCATAAAAATAGATAATTACAGCCTTGACATGCTAAATCGTTACAGAAGTATTAAAGCATGATTGAAAACGATGCAAAGAGGCAGCAGACAAAATATATGTCCTACTGAAGGCAAAGATACTTTTCCCACTCATCTGAAGAGTGACGATATTTTACCTCAGTGTTATTGCCAAGGAAGTTGACTTTTCAAGAAACTTAAACATTAAAATAAGATTTTGTGTGTGTGTGAGCACCAGAGACAGTGGTGCTAATAGCTCTCCTTTGGTCTCGGACAGAGCAGGGGCTTTGAAGTGCCCGTTGAAATCTGCTCCCGTGTTAAGCCTGATCCAAGTGCTCTATGGACTTGAGCCTCAAGATTGTCCATGGGGATTCCCATGCTACCTTCCTCCTCAGCCTGCTGGGTATTTAGGAAGATGCTGTGTTTTCTTAGCACTAAAAGATGTGGAAAATGTGCTGAAGCTTGCCGAAAGGAATTTAAAAGGAAATATTTTTGTCTTGGCATGTAGCGCAGTTGTAAAAAGAACCATTTTGATGACATCCATCTGTTGCAGATTAAAATAGGCTGAGATTCGTGATTGTGAAGTGAGTTAGCGCAGCACGAAGAGAAGGATAAACTTATCGGAATAAGTCACTTGCTTTGTCGATCAGGATTAATATGTTGGAAGTGGGAGGCTTTTAGCATACTCTCGGGGTATGGAAGAATGGTTTCCCCTAGTGTTTCTGGCATAGGGGTGAAATCGGAAGAGAAATGGGTGCAGCCCAGTTTGGAGGTGTTTGCCTGCCAGCCCTGTGGCGTGCTTATCCTCCAGAGCTCTGAGCAGCCCCTCACCAAACAAAACAGGCTTTTACAGTCACTTATGGGCTCTCTGAAACACACTCCTACTCTATTTATTTTATATGGAAATTGCTGCTGCCTCCGTGTGTGGCCCCCAGCGCTTATTCTCTTTAAAGGTTAGTTCCGTTGCTCCTGGCACCAGCAGTTGCCTTAGTGGCCTGCGTGTAGGTCCCGTGTGGGTGAGCGTGAGTGTGTGCTGGTTTCCAACAGCCTGTGCAATTTCATGCCGCAGTTTTAAGTCAAAGCAGGACGGCTGGAGCATTTCATACTGCCTTGCTTTACCATACAGCCCATAACCTAGCTGAAAATAAAACTTCTTTTCTTTTCCCTCTGCCTAGAAGCCCTAATGGAGCTTTAAATGTGAATATGGAGTACGGGCAGTTTGGAAGTGAGMATGTTTGCAACGTTATCCTGGATTTAGGTGCTCAGACTTGAGCACTTCATTCGCTTTGCTGCAGGGTTAGCAACGGTTGCATTGCTGTCCAGGTTTTTTGGTGGTTCCTTCCTTTATCACACCCTGCCTTGGTGTCACAGCTGATAAAATAGATCCGTGGGAAYACTTTGCTCTTGAATATCTGCCCTTTTGTAGCATGTAACTGAGTTCTGTGTGTGTACATAAATGGTAGTCATAGAGCTGTATGCAAGCGCAAATCCAAGGCCGATAAATATTTTCTTCAAGCAGAGAAACTAATAATGTGATTGATCGCTTATTTTTGGAAATTTTGAGTGYATATATAAGAAAAAACTATTGCTGTTAAGTTAATTTTCTTCATTATTAATGGTAATTCCTATGACTTGTCTTTTCTCTTTAGCTCTTGCTCAATTTTTGAACTTCAAGCAAATATGGTGCAATAATTGCTTGCCTGGCAGATTTATATTTCTTTTGTGGCAGTACTGCCTTGTCTGCATATATTGATTAGTACAGATATAATGCAAAGTCAGTTTTCTACACGATGTTATGCTTCTGCAGCATCAAATGGGGAAACCTTTGACTGTGTTCGAATTGTGGTCACCTCTAAGGAGGAGCTAACAACAGCTAACAATTTTTCRTATCTTTTTACAGTCTGACAGCAATGCAAGCTTCCTCCGAGCTGCAAGAGCTGGCAACCTGGACAAAGTAGTGGAATACCTGAAAAGTGGCATAGACATTAACACATGTAATCAGGTAAGACATTATAAGGGCAAAAGCTTGCAATAGTGAATTCTGGAGAAATTTCTTTTCCAGAAGGAAGATTTGTAAGGCTGGATTATTTTGTATAGTTGTCTTAATTTAACTCAAATTATGCTTTCAGAGTAGTTTTTCAATGGTAGTATATAAGAAACTGATAGTGATCAGAAACTCTGTTTTTTAGTAAAAGTTTATGTAAGTCTTTTAGAGATTTTCTTTCTTGCTAGTGTATTGCAGGCTTGCATATGTATGATAATGAAGTATATTCAAAACTGAAGTTGTGCATTAGTAAGTTAAATATAAGGAAGAGTTGGTTTCATGCTGTTGTGAAGTTCCAATTTCAGATGAAGCCATGAGCACTGAATAAACCCGTGTTCCTCAAAACACTCACACCGTGATAACATTTGTGTTCTTGCCAAGGAAAACACAGTATCATTCGGATATTGGTTAAAAAAAAAAAAAGATAAAATATGCCTGGACATCAAGGTGAGAGTTGTTGGAATTCCTGCTGAGGCTCTTTGCAGAGGGCTGCTTTCCAGGTGTTGCTCTTTGGGCGAAATCCACGCTGCCTCTGCAGCACTGCTCAGTCTCGTACTGCTGCAGCAGGAGGCACTTGCACCAGCTCCCTGAGCAGGAGCCTGCTAAAGCTCCTCAGCCTCATGTGTGTCCCCTGCTCRCTTGGTCCTCTTACCTGTGCTCATGGCCTCTCCCTCTCTTGTTGCTCTGTAGAACTAGATGTCTGCCAGTACTCAAGTTCTTTGCTCTCTGTTAGGCTTTACTTATTAATTGCAACGAGGCACAGGTCTGCGCCTAGTGGACACCTGCCATTTTAATGAGGGATGGTTCTTTTCCCAAAGAGCAAGCGTTAGAGCAAATTGACAGCTGAGCAGATGGCGGCAGGGAGAGGACAGTGATGACTACGTTGGGCGTGCGCCAGCTCTCAGTTTGTAGCTGCTGTCAAGCCACCTTTTCTGGTGTCTGCTCAGGTGTAGGAAGAAGTTTCCTACACTTCCTACACTTGGTGGAGGAACCCAAGTTTCACATGACTCCTTGTACACATATTTAAAGGACAGTGTAAATAGATATTGTTGGCAGGACCGTGGAAGAAGGTGAAAGCCACGTATGAAACATATTGACGTGTACAAGATGTGTGTGAAAATGCCTGCTGGTAAAAATATTTATTTGGAGTTTCCAAAGCAKCTGAGTTTGAGGAAATAGGAAAAGAGAGGTGGTAGGGAAAATGTATTTCAAACAGCAGCTTGCAAAGATGATAGCAATAGGGTTTGGCTAAATTTAAGAACTGAGTTGCAAAATGTTACTTAATCACCTACTGGCATTTTTTTTTTTAATAAACATCGTTTCTTTTTGTATCTGTTCACTTACTGTTTTTCATTTATGGTTGTGTTTAAATTCTAGGGATATTTTTAGATACCCTAGGGGTGTTATTAGAGTCTTGGGTTTCTTTCTGTAGAATAAGAATGCTCTTCTAGGATTTTATCAATGATGTCATGGTAGGAAAAAAGTTTTAAAAAAAAAAAAACTTAACAGCCTCAGCTTTGATTTTTTGGGGGGAAGAAAAAAAAAATCAGCTCTTCTGAAACAAAATATCAAGGTCCTATTGTAATATATTAATATTTTGTTATTCTGAAGATGTATTCTATGTTTTCACATGCTTCATTTTCAGGGACCTCTATTGCTTGAATTACTCATTAAAATAATGTGAACGCTGAGGGGATGGGATAGTAGTTGAATAATTTATACCAAAAAAAGAGTAGATTTTAACCAAATTCATAAATTTGCACATTATCCACGGATTTGGTTAACATGTATCTTAATTCMGATTATACAGTTAATGTTTTAGTAAACACTTTTGAGAAATGAAATATTTATGTATATATAGTACTAAATACAGTATGGAAATCATGTTTGTTTTTAGTTTTGTTTTTGGTAAATTTGTTTTTTGTTTTTGTTTGTTTAGTTTTTCGTAATGTCAGCCAAGTATCATCAAAGTAAGTTAAACACAGAAAATGCTTCAAAATATGTTCTGTAATGACCAAGAGAAAGATACTGCCRTAAGTGAGTCACATCCTTCCCGCATCACTCCTGTAACCTTTATGTTCTGATTTAACCCAGAAAGTTGCTGTTTTGAGCAGAGTGGTTTTTTTCCAGCTGTATGACACTTGGAGCTGCTTTGTCCTGTAGGAAATGTGCAGGGATGGAGTATGCTGGTACAAGTAAGTGGGGTCGGGGGGGAATGAAGGTTTAGCTAAAACTGAACAAGTCCAGGACCTTATTTTTGGTAGCAACAGTAAGAACTCCTGATGAAATTGGAGATTTTTGGTTTTTTTCTGAAAGCGTTTTAGGCAAGTCCTTCAGTAGGATATCTGTGCCATCTTAATAATGGTATTGATGATAAATTCCCTAGTGTCTGAAATTGGAGTTTCAATTACTTTGCCTTTATTAAATGGCTTTAACAAAACTAGGCTAGGACTAGTGGGCATGCCAGCAAGATGCCCTATTGCAAAACATGCATTTACCTCATAGAAAGGGCACTAGACAGAGCATTATAGTAGCACCATATATGATGTAATGCCACTGGACGCAGTATAGTCAGCCAGGTCTTTTTCCTTAGCTTTTAAATACCCCATCCAATACACAGCACCCGATCCTGGTGACCCGAGGTGTGGAAGTCTGAGGTTTCCCRTGCTATTTTGGTGAGATCTCAGCCTGTAAATAAACATTCAGTGAGCAATACTTTTAGCTGACTACCTTGTGCCCAAGCTGATAAAAATCTTAGGGCTCAGTTGTGGTATCTTGAGGCAGTTGATAAGTAGTTATGCAGTTTGGATTAGCTTGGGATGGCAAGAAGGTAGCTACATTTTACGTCAGGTGGCTGGTGTGGTGGTTATGGGGTGGTCATGCTGCTCTAGGGAGAACCAGTGCAGACCCCGTGAGCACGAGTGGTGCTGTATGGCATGGCAAGGGCCTGGGACACAGAAGTAGACAGGCCTAGCATGGGCGTTTGGGATGTTCAGCACTAGAACTTGGTTGTCGTGTTCTCACGGTCTTTAAGTCCTTTATTCCCTAGGAAATCATTAACTGCTTGTTCCATTTTAAAACAGCACTTAAATTCTCTTTAGTTTAAGTGCCTAAGTGCTAGTCTGAAGAAGGCCATTTTCCTGAAATGAAGCTTTATACTGTACAAATGTTATCTATACAGAGTGACTGAAACCACCTGATGCCGCCAAGAAACCACAGCAAAATTCCTTGCTCCTTTCCTGGTCTTTCCACACTGACATTCAGACAAGAAAATGTCTTTTGGAAACCATGTACACTTAATGTTGACAATGATTGATGATAGAATGTCAAAACTAATCAAAAAACACAGGTTTGGCCACTGTTTATTGTTTTGAAAAGAGTGGAAGAATAGGAAATGAAATCATCTAAAATATTTTGAGCCATTATCATGAAGAAAAGCTGCAGATGATTAAAGCAGTCGTGTCAAATGAAAGTTGGGGTATTAAAATGAGAAATGTTCTGTTGCTCTCAGTGCCAAGGAAATTAATGAAGAGCAGGAGAAAACCTGGGATGCTCCATGCTCTGCATGCTGAAAACATACAGAAAAAAATCCTATCCTATTGTCTCAGTCGTCTTTTATTAAAAAACAAAAACAAAACCTCCTTTGAAGATAAAGATGTGTTGCATGGGACAAAACTCTTAAAAAAAAAAAAAAAAAAAAAAAAAAATCAACGTTACCAGTTAGGAGAGTGCACGTCTAGACACACGTTCTCATATGCGTATCTGGAATGAACGTCTCATAAATATTTTTAAATAGATTTAACATATTTTAGTCCTGATAGTAAACTACCTCTCAAGACAGAGCATACTTAATGTATTGGAATCCCTTGGAAGTATTGATTATTATTTTTTAGCCTCCCCAAGGATCACGTCCTCCTGCTTCCTGAGTGAGGAATGCCCTTGGACTAGGGTTGCTGCAGAGTCATCTTCTGAGAGAACTATTTCTCTTTTGCAGCTGACCAAGTCCTYCTTTCATAATGTTTCTAGATATACTGAAATCAGGCATTGGTTACTAGTTGTGGTGCATTGGGACATCCTACTTTGAGTTCACATTAAGTTAAAATATCATGAAACTGCTTCCTTTAACCTGAAGGAAGGTTAAATACCATCATGTATTTTGAAAATCATCAATTGGTGATGTTTATTTCTGGAGAGAGAGTGGAAAAGTCTCTAGACAAAATTCCAGTGTACTTTTGTTGGGTTTTTTTTTTTTTTTTTTTTTCATTTTAAATGGGGCAAAAAACATATAGATCATGGAAACTTCTGATTCTTTTAGAGCTATTTTCGATGTGTTATAAAACTTGTTGTTTGGGATTTGATTGCTCTTTGTAGTTCATGGACCCGGAGAAAATGACTTGCTTCTGAACTATGTGAATCGATGTTTAAAATGCAGCAGAATGAGCTCTGATGCTTACAGTGTGCATCTGCACAGCATTTCCTCTGGCAGTCCTAGCACAAGATGTGCGCACCAGCCTGACGAACTGATGGATACATCAGTTGCCCTCTGTGTTTTAAGAGAGAATTGATAATTCAGAATGTAGTAACATTTCCTCATTATATCTTTGGTAGTTTGTCAACTTTCTAATGTACAGTGACTTTTTGGCATTTGATTTGATGAACTCTTCTGTATTCACATGGAAAGAGATTTCAAGACTGGTATCTTGAAGACAACAGGACCTAAATATGAGATATTTTAGGAGGGCTTTCAGAGAACTGTTTGGCTTTTTGCTTTGTATTTGGTAGTTTTATTAGGACTTGGTTGCTTTTCCTTATTGCTTGAGTTACAGCAAGACATTGGACCAGCTACAAGTTACTCCCTACTTTGGTCCAAATGAGAAGCAGCTGACCCTCCCCCTAGTGCTAACTATAGCCCTAAGTAGCACAGCAGTCAGAATGAGGTTGCTAATATCTTACGTTGGTGATAGCTCAGAAGGTTAATTCATTTTCATGAATTCTCAGGCTATAAGGCAACTTAAAAGAAGAATTTTCATAATTGGTAAAAGAAGAAAAAATAATTTCCACTTACTCCCCCAAATGTAAGAAAGAAAAACTTCAGTACGCTTCTGGAGTTGGGAAATTGCCCAGTTCTCTAAGGTGCCCTTCTCCAAATCCTTGTAAAGAGGCTGACCACATGCCCTTTTCACTTCTTCGAGAGATTCTCTCCGAATAGAGAAATTACAGCCACCATAGATGGATATCTATTAAGGAGATGGAGAAAAAGTGCAGTCCTTAAGCCTATGATACTGTGTTTTARCTTGAACCTCCATGGGTGAGTACAGGTGCCTTCACAACACAGCAGTGGGCCTCCTCAAGCTCATCTCACACCTTGCCTGCGTGCATTGCAAGAGGCCAGTCAAAGCCTCAAAAAGCACCAGGAGCCCCCGTGGGTAAGTCTTAGATGATTGCAGCTAGACTWAGTGGCAGTCTTTATTAATAAAGTGACTGAAATTGGGGAAGGTTTTTGCAAGGGCTTTGCAAGAAAATTGTAGGCTTTTCTGGTATAGTGAAAATACGTAGGGTGATGGTATAGAAAGCGTTGTGAACAGCCATGGGATGTGGCTTTGTAGCGCTCCACGGGATGTGAAGTGCTGAAGCCTTTAGCTCTGTAGCTCAGGAGAAAAAGAATAGGGGAAGCGGATCTCTGCAGGAAACATGGGAAYGGCCAGGCCTGCAAGGCTTAGCATGATGCTCTTTGTGAGTGCAAGTGAGAAGTGCAAGTGAGCCCCTCRGAGGAAGGTATTTATGGCACTTGAGTGCTTTGTGAGGATCAGCAGTGCACACGCTGTACGGTTTTGCCTAGCAGAACATTAGTCTCTCCCCACCCACAATATTTAGTAGAGAGAGCAGGGAAGGGCTGGAAACCTTTGTTGCTCTGGTGCACAGGAATTTGGGTGGCAGGAGTGGGAGAGTTGCATGGATTTAATCTGAACTTTCATCATCCTGAATAACAGCAATGAGCCTTGTGGGCTGGGAAATAATTGCCACTTTGTGAACATGCAATAGCAAAGCTTGCTTGAAAGCTGCCCTTGCACTGGCCCTGAACATCTGAAATACAATGCTTGCTTTTGCTGTTTTACTTTGAAAGATAAGAGGAAAATATGCATAGTTATAGTATTTGTGTGCAGTAAACTGTAGCTTTTGTGTGCAGCCTAAACTGTATTTAGGCTATAATTTGTTTTAGGAATCTTTAAACTCATTGTATTAGTTTTATATATGCATCAATGAATATGATAAAGCTCTTATTGCAAAGAATGTATACAACACCCAATCTGTACAACGTATTAGCTTCAGCTGCTTAATGTGCCTACATATCTTTAAATCAGCTGCTACATATCAGTAGATATATATTTAGAGCCGTAAACACAAGTATGTTAAGAGTTTGCAGCTATTTAATCTTGCCTTCTTCATGTTCTGCCGTGTGGTTTTGATGGGGATGTGCCACCACTGCCAGCCCTGCGCTCTGCAGAGGCGAAAGGGCTCCTCTAGGAGAGGAAGAACCTGGATATTGCCACTTAACCTGCGTGACAGGATCAGATCATCACATTTCTCATCAGCCTTTCCTAACTACGGGGCTGCATAGAGRGTTTTCTGTTGGCAGCTTGTGATTGTGTCCGTCCTTCAGTTCCTTTGCTTTCCTCAGTGCTGTGCTACTGAATTGGCCCATAAGATGTGTCTATGTTGCKTACATGAGTGCAGAATTAAATGGAATTACCTCAGAAATGAGTTTGGATTACTGTGGCTGTAGCCACTGGACCTGCTCCCATTAAATGTCTCCTGTGATGTGCTAAGTGCATTAAAATCACACTGGGAATTGCAAGCCTGAGCTGCCTGTGAGGATGGGCAAACAGAAACGACCAGAGAGCTGCTTGTTTAAATTGTAATTCAAGTGACTGTGAAACGCTTGGAGACAASTAAAGCAATAAAAATGTGCAGTGCTAAGCTTGGTGCCTATATATAAACACACAGATATGTGCCTATATGTTTATACACACATATACATAGACACACACTCAGTTACCTGTGTATTATTTACGATGCTTGCAATATGGGAGCACAGCAGAATGCTTGAGGGCAATGGCTGTATCTATTGCTGTCACCTGCTTGATGTACTGTGAAAAATACCATGGGATTGTGGAAAAATAGGTTGGCAATTCAGTTACAATGGAGTGTCTTTTTGTGTGTCCCCTTGGGTGCAATAGGGATAATAAGAGGAGCAGGATGCACAGTTTCAATGGCTGGAATTTATTTTATAAAGTATCCTGTTCCGTTTTATGTGAAAGGGATTAAAATGTCTAGGTTTTTGTTTGTGTATTTCTTTGTTTGAAAATCCTAGCTTATATTCGATTATTTTCATTTTGAGTGAGGTTACAAAATGTCAAAGTTCAGTGAAGACTTGTTCATCAGAAACCATTTGTGTTGGTATTAAGTCAGGGGTTAGTATAACTGCTTTATGGATGATTTACAACCATTCGCAACCAACAAATAGTTTGTTTCCCTTGTGCTAGTTGTATTATGATTGATATTGGTTGTCCAAGAGGAAAGGAGGAAGAGTCCAGAGACAGCCACATTAGCCCAAAATAATCTGGAATCACTAGATGCAGCCTGTGTAAATTTGGCTAAATCCTGTGATTTCTCCACGATATCATCACTGGGGTAGATGAGATTACACTAAGTCCAAGTTGGTGTAAAATGTTGAAATAATGGATGCTGTGGTGAAGTATTTTCTTACAGATCTTTGCTTGCTGTAAAATACAGTTTGTTTTGATGTCTGTTGCTATGAGAAAAACGTTATTGGAGAGGCTTTGTCACGAAGTGCCTTGGCTCAGCCAGCAGAAGTCCAAAATATCTCACTTATGTAGACAACCAGCRAACATGTAATAATATTCCAGCTACTAATCTTCTTATAGCGGGTAAGGTGGGAATGTGCATCTGAGAACTGCTGTTTGTAACTGATATGGCCCTTGTGCTTACAGAATGGACTCAATGCTCTGCACCTGGCTGCTAAAGAAGGGCATGTGGGACTTGTACAAGAATTATTGGAAAGAGGGTCAGCTGTGGATTCTGCCACTAAGGTAATTTATGCATATGTCTTTTTTCTTTCTTTCTTCTGGGGTAAGATAAATACCTCATTGGTATCTTAAATATCTCTTCTGTTACAGTCTGTGAGTCTATGCTGTTTTCCTGTGAAGAGACTTCATAAGCCATAATCTTTTCCTCTCAATTTTTTTTTTTACTGAAGAGCCTCAGTACATAGTATAGAGCACTAAAAAGTTTGAGCAATGCCAAGAATCTCGTTATTACCAATGACCGTTTCCCAGTAGGGCAAGAGTGAATATAGGTCAAAATATATACTTTTCAAATCTACAGAAAAAGTGCTAAGTAATTGTATTATGCCCTGAGCCCTTTCACTCAGGGAGACAATGGGGGGGGAACCCCAAAACCTGCAGAATAATACATTTTTGCCTTCCCTATCGCCCATGCAGGCACACATGAGGACATCTGAAACATTTGATTAGGAAGCTCTTGTCCTTTGCTCGTAGTGCCTTTGTGATGAGCCAGCTTTGTCACTTGCTGGGTGTAGTGTTGACTCTTGGTCTGAAAAAAYGGGAGCCTCTTACAGAAGCAGCACTCACTGCTGCGTTTTGTGAGAGAGGATCTTAATGGAGCACTTCATCTACATTTGGCAACCCACCCAAAGTTCAAGAAAGACTCTTCCCACTGGTGTGGTGCTTCTTGTCCTAACAAAAAATAGCCATTTGTGAATGAGCAATTCCCCTCTGTTTTGCATACGCTTCTTTTGTGTTTCTAGCTCTGTTTAAAGTTGAGTGACGAAGAAATTTTTAAAAATAGGCATTTTAATTTTATGCCAGTTAGAGAAAACAGAATAATTTTATGTTTCTTCCATATTTAAAGAATTGTGTTTTGCTCCTAAATTCACTTTCTTTTAAGTCTTGTACTAGGAGACTTTTCTTTGCATATGATACACAACTCGAATGCTAGCACTTCCAGATTTCTGCTGCTCTCTATAGGACATGGTATCTGTCACTGAAGGAAAAAAAAAAAGCGTTAGTTCATGTTAGTGTCATTGGTACCATTATCAATTCTATTCTCTAGGACTGAAGTGTRGTGTATTGAACAGTAAGGTAAAACTGTTCTCAAAAAATCAAGGTCTGTATGTTAAGTCCTGTGAAGAACTACTGAGGCCATTTACACGATAAAGAAGAATAATATCTGTCTGTCTCCTCATTACAGAAGGGGAATACAGCCCTGCACATTGCGTCCTTAGCGGGACAGGCTGAAGTTGTCAAAGTTCTGGTTAAGGAAGGAGCCAATATCAATGCACAATCTCAGGTATGATGCTGTTTTCACTTCTCTCTTCTAAGAACTGTTTGGTGAAGTTTTATAAAACAGATCTGAAGTTAGGCAGTATTTCCAAACCTTTCTTTTTTTTTTTCTTTTTTTTTTTTTTTTTAAAGCCAGCCCTGACAAATAAGTCAAACTGTGGCTTAGATGGCATTTGCTGATGTGCAAGTCAAGTAACAATAAATGGCAAATTCGAGTAATTGAATTGTGTGTTGAGTTGTGTGTTGAGTAATTGAGTTGTGTGATATATATGCTTGTGTTTATGATTGAAATCTCCAAGAATACTAGGAGGCTGTAATAAATAGGTAATTTCAAAAAAATCTGTTTAKTGTAGAAATGTTACATCATTAATTTGTCTTGAATTTGATGAACATTAAGAAAGTTTAGTGAAAATGGAAATTACAGAGTTGCTTTTCATGGTTGCTTTGTTGGTTTAAAATTTGAGGACAACTTATTCTGGGTTTCTGAACCTGTTAATTATGTGATCAGAAAGAGTTAATGTTGAAGGATGGAGGTGTGCATTGGGTCTTGGGCAATTCACCATGTCCTGTCAGGCAAACCAACTATCAAAAAAACTCCTTTATTTCTATTGACATGAAACTTGTCTTTTCTTCCAAAATGTACCAGAGACTTGGTGATGCTGCGAAGATTGACTGATAGCCAATGCAGAAGAGAAATCCTTCCTCCCTGATTTGCTCGAGGCTGTAGTGGCCTCTGTGTCCCTACCATGACTTTGGACCTATAAACAATATGGGCTAGATTTTCAGTGAACAGCCCATTACAAACCACCTGGATGATGCTTTGCTTTCAGAGCACTGCCACTTCTCTGCCCTGCTAAGTACATGCGCCCATTAGCACCATGTCATGATCTACCCCGTTATGGCTGCGGCTGTTGGATAGTTGCATTACTTCCTCTATTTAGAGTTAGAAGCAACTTAAGAGTTTTTGGTTACTGTTTACAGATGGTACATTCTTAACCATGGCAACTCTCTGTAGCTATGGAGAACTGAGCAGATGGTGTGGGTGAGGATATTTTAAGGAAACTTGCCATCTTAATTCAAACAAGGTGTTTTTGGAGTCTAGTCAGCTCATGGCATTCTCAAAAGTAAATAATCAAGTTAACTACTGCTGTTCCTATTGAACCTGGTTGCATCATTCAATAACCACAAATGCCATTGGTACAGTAATGGTATAAATTAAGACAATGAGAATAACAAGTTGTGCTTCAGGGATAGATTAGCCTTGGATTACATTTTTCCTGGAACTGTTTGGGGACAGTATGACAGACTTTTTGCTTGTTAATTGTGGAAGATGTGAGCAGAACAAGTAAAGAACAACCTGATTAAACAGGGCAATTAGGAGCTACCTGGACAGAAGAGAATGTCAGGTAGCAAAGCAGTGACTGCCTGAGATGCTTTTCTTGGTCTTGTTCTATAGAACATTCCTTAATCACTAGGAACACAGCCAAGCTTGTGACAGGATGCATCCATCCCAAATCCAACTGGCTTAACATCTTCCTTGCCTAGGTCAGGGAAGCTGCTGGCAGTTGTTTAATGGTGGTCATGTTGTTGTTTTGTGCTGTTTTGATGCCACAAATACATGAGGGTTGACATAAATTAAATAGAAAGACACAAGTAAATAGAGGGCACTAGATGAACCCATAACATTAACCAGCTACAAATGATCATGTGTATTTCTGCTTTTTCTTTATTTTGAGATGGAGAAATTGAAAGCATCTTTAAGCTGCTCCGAGTCCAAGATTTCTTCTTATTATTACTGTGCTTTCTGCTCTGAAGCTTGYGCTAAAGAGGCTTAGAACAACCGATGGTTGCTTATTCCTCATGCTCTACTTCCATTTAATTTAAGCCAGSGAATGCTGTAATTCCTTTGCTGAAAAATTTAGCCACCACCTTTCTTAACACCTTAATTGAATAATTTCTGCATAATTTTTTTCTGCCTTTTCATGTGTATAAGAAGGTAAAGTCTTTAATGTGACATTTACACAGTGTTAAGAGAAATTATTATAAAACTGTTACTGTCTTGAAGCGTTAACCCTCAAAAAGCCTTCAGGAAGGCCTTTCATTATGTTGGAAAAAGAAATAATGTTTTCTGAGTATGGAGAAAAAAAGGTATTTTATCTGCTATTCTAGTTTTAAATAAATTTACTGTTCGCACTGAATGTTCTGAGCACTGTACAGASGCCTGTTAGCAAGCCTTAAATTGTCATTGAAGCAGAATTGCCTTGGAGGAGAACACCCACGTGCAGAAGAAGAGTGGGCAACCCAGCATCACCTTTTACATCCTGTCCACAGAAATATCTACTTAYCTGGCAGAAGCTCAAGAATTGAGTTGTGGGAGAGACGCAGTGTTACCAAGATACTCAACAAAATATTTGCAAATGAAAGTGGTTTTAGACATAATGTARTCTTAAGGAAACATGAAAAACAGCTGTAGATTTGATGTTAATCAAGAAAGATGATGTCTAGGACTTGGATTAGCGTTTATAAATGAATCCTATTGTGGCTGATGCTGCCCATGCAGGAACAACAGACGAAGATGGAAAGCAGGAGTCTTCTCGAGCTCCCTTTCCCCATAGGCAGTTTCTATGTCAAGCCTTTCAGGCCTGTTCTCCCTGCTTGTACTCCTGCCCAGAGCCGTTGTGGATTTCTGTGACAACAGGCTGGAGCCAAAGGCTCATGCTGCTGCTGGTGAGGAGCCTCAGGTGGAAGGTGGGACCTTCTGCCTATTTCTGGGCAGAACTTGGTCAGTAACAGTAGTGAACAGTAGCACACTGAGAAGGAAGCAAACTCCCTAGATAGAGCTTCTTGCTAACCAGTGTTGAATGAACTTGAGTAATTAATATCTTTGTTCAGTGCTTGAAATACTCAGTGTGGACATTTTTTTCACAAAGCTGCAGTATGGTTTTGTAACTGAGCAGATATTGCCTGGAAAGGCTGTATTGTTTGGGGCAAGGCTATGAACAGCCCCCTGGAAGCTTGATTCTCCTTTTCCAGAGACTTTCCATGAGACTATGGAAAGTTAGAGAAGGGTACGTGGAAGTTACAGAGAAAAAGGAAATGACTGAAGGGAATGTGCTTGAGTACTTGATTATTACATTTTCTGTCAGGAAATATATCTCAGTTCAAAAGACTGAAAACAGTGATGGGGTTGGGGGAGAAATTTTCCAGGAAAAAGAGGTTAACGGAGGAACTTAGAAATGGACAAAATAACAAAAAGTAAGGTAACTTGCAGAAAAGAAGTAAGGAATTATGACTGAAATGCTCAGTTTCTCTTTCTTACATTTTATCTCAATTCCAGTTTTAAAAATAGAAGCTACATTGTCACTCTTAAATCTTTAAGAAACAGTTGTTGGTATTGAGGGCGCGTTATATCATCTCCTTGGTATCTCTATTATTTCACACTTAATATTTTTTCAGGCCCCTGCCGAATGCCATTTGCTGGCAGTTCTCTAATGYCGTTGAACTAACTCAAGTCGTTCCATAACTTCCTCTTTAAAGAACTCAGTATCTCTCACGGTCATTTTCACTTYTAGTGATAAGAATTTGCCATAGTGATAAAATTACTTATTTGATTGCAAACTGATAGGTAAAAGATATGAATTGCACTGTGTTCAACTTAGTGTTTTCCTCCTCTTTTTCAGTTAAATTGCATAAAACATCTCCCTTTATCACAGCTTTCCAAAACCAACATCTGAAACCCTACATTGATTTTTTTCAGTCCATTAGACCAATGAAAATACAGAATTGTCTCAGAAAATGCTATTAAAAATTTGCAGCCACGGAGATTACAAAACCCATCTGTACTATCTGAAGCTATTAAGCATTCAAGGACTTTGATTTTATGGATTTGGATTTTTTTTATTAATATACTTAGCCCTTCAGTTTTCTGTTGGTCTTGCAGAGCTGTTTTGTTCATTTCCCTATCTTTTAAAAAATGTGTTCCTTCCTACCTAATACGTCATCACTGTTATTTTTAGAGAAGTAATTTCTATTTTGATACAAAGCTTAATTGCACAGTGATTACTAATTGAATGATTCCACTTACACCTGCATGCATATCATTTGAGAGCTGACATCTTTCAGTATGTCTCAGGCAAATGCTAAAATGAGGGCAAACTCAGAAATGGCCAGAGAGATCTGGAAATTAGTACTTTGGGTTGTATCTCCAACTAGAATTCCACAAATCTGCAATTGTTTGTCTGTTAGAATTGCCTTTTGCATGATGCTACAAATATTTTTCCACATGTAAATTTTATTTTCTCCGTTATCTATCAAACCTTTACCTGGTTGAGTGAGCAGTACTACATAAGCTTCATCTAATCATTGATCCACTAGTAGTTGTCATTTCCTTTCTTAATTTGACCGTTTTTTTCATCATGCCTAGATTGATCATATTGCAGTAACTGAGAATATTAAACCTGGTCTAGTGACTACATGGCACCAACTATTTAAAAAAAAAAAAAAAAAATCGAAAAACAACCTACAGATAATCACAGATTTGCTGTGAGTTTGTTATGTTTTATCCATATTACTCCTTTCAGCTTTGGTTATATTTCCTTGGAGAGCAAGGTCACATCATACCGTGGTGATCATACCACAGTATGATGTGACCATTTGCAATATATATTCCCTYGTGCCGGTCATCCTCTAGGTACTAMTGAATTCCAATGATGAATTACAAAAAAATATTTGGGAACCACTGGAATGTGTCATTGTCCAGAAGGAGGAAAGCAGCATTGTTGTCTTCTAATTTCTCTTAAAGTCCAGTTGTATCATGCAGAGGGGTCACATAGAAGGGTCAGAGAKGTTTGGTTAGAGTGACAGCCGAATTGTGACCATATCCTTGCTGCCCTGCTTTTTGTAAGTAAATCCATCTCTGAGCTATCCCCTATTGCAGTAAAAATGATATATTCTGATTACAAGTGTTATGGAATGAATACATCTTGACCCTCATCTGTTTCAAACGAGATTAAAAAGTATATTGTATCTCATCGTATTTTACCTAAAATAAACAACTTGAACTTGGTAAGTATTAAGCAATTGAGGCAGAAATAGAAGAAAAATTAAAGTCCAAAAGAAGCACGGTAGTTTCTCGTTCAGTAACTTTGAGAGAATTATCTTCTCTTGGACGTGACCTTTGTTTAAGGAAGAAATGCTTCCTTTCCGTTTTAAAATTCCTGCTGTTGGGTTTAGAAGAAAATGAGGTCTCCACATTGCTAAGGTTGTGTTTTGCCCAGGGCTTCTCTTGGGGGCCCTTACCGAAGGAGGGGCCTACCTTTTAATCATCTGATTATTTAAAGTGACCCAGATACTAAAAGCAAGGATTAGACAAATCAGTCCTTCCCTCAGCYGATCTTGTTATTTAAAAGCGTTCTGGTTTCCTTTCCTCTATATCCTTCTTTAAGCTCATTGCAAACACATTAGCCAGGAAGTATTTTCATTTACATTTGTCTATATTATGTTGCTGCTTCCTGTTGTAAAAAGCATGAGATGCTGTCATGATCCATTGGAGTTTATCTGTACTATTCCCAAGTGAAAGGGATCTTTGAGTARCACAGAATTTTCAGTCTCTTAAGCTCTCTCCTCTCTTATATTGGGGAGCATTTATTTAATGCCATATACAGTGTTCCTACCAAAATAGAGGGAAGATTTAGATTTTTTTTTTTTTTTTTTGGAGAAGCGATGGACTTGTCTGTCTGAGGACATTTTAGGATTTGTTTTACCACAAATTGCTCTTTCTGTGATTTGTAGAAATAATTCAGCTACTGAATGGATGAGATTTTGTAGAATATTTTGCACTATAATAAATGGCTTTAATTCCACCAAATGGGTGTTCTGCACAGAGAGATGTATTCTGAGCTGCCATATATCAAGATGAATCTTCAGTTGCAAATTGTCATTGTAGTAAAGGATCAGGCCTGTTATCCCTTCTTTGGAAAGGGGGGAAGGAGGGAAAAAAAGAAATATGTTCTGGARGATTCAATGGATTTTGGGAGATGTAACTAAAACTGATATATTAAGAATATTAAAAGGATCAACTATGTCTTATTCATCCTACCTTAAGCTAATCCAAGTTGGAACTACCTGTATCTTACAGTAAGTATGAACATAAGATAATAAGTGTTGGTATCACCTAGGTCATTTATAACTTATTCTGAGTTTCAGAMAATTGAATTGAAAATGATATTGGGGGGTGGGAGGGAAGTTAATCCATGCTTAAAGTTCTGAGAGAGAACGTATTTTATGACCTTGTATTTATTTCTAGATCTGGTAGAGGGGAGCTTCCTTCATCCGCTCCTACATTTGCCATTTCCTGTTTCTCAGGTAGCTGAAAGAGATGGGCTCCTGATTCAAATGTAGCAAATCAGTCTCAGGAGAAACCTCTGTCTCCACTGTAAAGTAAAAATAGACTCCTCAGCACCTTGAGTTTGTCGATTTAAAATTAAATGGTGTGAATTTCCCTTGAGTCTACCTTCAAAAATTCAGCAGATACATGTTTGCTTGAATATAAATACATATGTGCTAGTACAAATATCTTCAAGATCTTTTTTTCTTGACTGAGAATATGGAATATATATTTTTTAAAGAAAAATGTATTTTAACAGAAAAGAAATCAGAATGTGAATAAGTGGTGAAGTTAGTGGTATATCATAGATATGTTTTGATGTAAGCTAGCAAAAAAAAMCCCATAAATTAAACAAGTTAAAGTAGGTACCTTAATTCACCCTTTTAGGCAGAGAATCTCTCTTGGTAAGATAAAATCCTCTTATGAACAGTTATTTTTAGACAGGCTGAAAATAATGCTCTGAGCTTAATGCATCACAAATTTTCCAGAAATCTGATATTGTTGATTCTTTCGCTACCGTTTTCCTATTGTTATTTAAGATCTCTCTTTCTTTTATTTAATTTGCAGTGYTTAATTTGTTGCTTATATAGTTTGTGGAGTAAAATCTATTAATTGCTTARTTGAAAATTAAGGGGCAAGCAGCCTTCTGGAGAAGCAGCTAAATGTGAAGGCAGAGCTACCTCCTCCTATATGCTAAGGCAAGGTTTAATGCGAGTGCTCTAGGCTAATGCCTGTGGAGAAAGAAGGGACCAAACGAGGAGCTGGATTGCAAGCTGCTGAATAATCATAAAATTTAGGAAGTTATGCTTTTGTTGAAGTCGAGCAACAAGCTGAAGAGTAGAAACTCTGACACAGTTACGGAAGTTAAAGACCATGCAGTGATCTTACCGTATAAAAGGCTACGTAAACATATCGGTGTAAATCAGAAGATCTTGCCCTTGTGTTATTTCATGAGTAATCTAAGCTGGTTTCATCCTTATCTCATTTTGGTCTCATCCTGAGTACTGGAGTCTGTTATTTTTTGGACTGGCTGAAATTCTAACGAGAAGTAAGAGCAGGAGGCCTAGGAAGGGAGGTAGAATGACTTTCAGAAACATGTATTTCAGGTTATTTTAAATGCCAGGTCCTATTAAGGAAGGTCTAGAGTAACCCCAWAGACTCTTTATATGGACAGTATTTTACCCATAGCATGTTCTCTGAGTGTTGCTTGAGAAATACAGCTAGGGAAGTGTGATAAAGCTGTTTCTGCTGRAAAAGCCTAACTGCTTTGGTCTTCAGCGTAACATTGACTAAATAGATTTTGTTATCTTATATATCAAGCAAAACTGGGGAAAAGAGGCCCATAAAAGTCTCAAGTCTCAACCCCCTAAACCCATGCAATGAAATGGAGACGTATTGGAGAAAATTGTCCTGGTCTGGGCAGTCTGCTAACTGTGTTGACCCTCGGGTTGGTAATTACATCCTGAAGAGTAATTACAAGTGTTTGCTGTGTGTCAACAATTGCATCAGATATCAGCTGCCTCGTTGTCCTTGGTAATCTCAATGATCTTCTAATACAGTCTTAAACCATTTCTGGACGCTTTTAAAGTAAAATAGATATGATTCATTTGGATTTGCAATTTGAGGTTTTTTTTAATTACAGGAGAATTAGGTAACCCTGATGCGTCCTCTGAAAGGAGGCCTAGTCAAGGAAGAGATGATAGATTTGTTTTCTCTGATTCCCTGTCTGAAACTATATATGGGTGCAGACATATAGATATTAAAGGCTATGCCTTCACTGCAGGTGTGGGCAGGCCAGKCTCTCTAGTGCATCGGGCACTAATCGCTTTGTGTTCAGAGGATGTGTGGTTCTGATCACTAGTACTGTGTGCTTATAGTTCCTTGAGAGCCTGCTGTAAAATAAGGTTAAAACAAGCTATGTAATAGTTTGTTTGGTTTTCTAAGTGCTCTAATAATCCCTCWGCTTTTTAAAATTGTGTTCTTCATTACCGCTTGGGCAAGATGTAATGATACACATTGAGTCATATAAAGGCTTGCCAATTTGCATTGATAGCTTGAAGAAGCATTGAGAGCTCCTAATTTTCTCAAATTAGCAAGTAAATCAGTGAATGTAATAGAAAAAATGGAGTATGAAATGCACTATTTAGTGCTAATTCCTCATAATATCTTTGTATTATAGCAGTAAATATCTTGCAGTATATATTTGTGAGCATAATGAAATCTGAGTGCTCTGTCCTCAGTACAAGCACTCTGATGAAATCATTGTCTGAAAGTGTATGCCATATATCATTACAAAATTAATTTCTATTTTTACAGACAATGCACAGAATCTAAATGTGCAGACGCAACAGAAGAGCAGAGCCAGGCTTTCAAAAAGAGCAAAATAAAGTGCATTTCTCACCTTCCAGATCACCTTTGTGTRCCATAGTTGGTATTTTTGGTCTAAATCTGAACTTTGTTTATAAAATATGAGGGTCATAATCTGGAGCAAAATTACTGAAATGAAGTTCCCCCCAAGGCTCAGTAAACCTGCTCTATCCCGATTAATGTACTGCAAGAAGGAAGAGAGAGCTCAGTCTTGGTGTGTCTGTGGAGAATCATTAACCAGAATATCTTGAATTTTGTAGAAAACACCTTGGGCTAGTGAAACTAAAGACGTTGGAAAATACACTTTCTTCAATCTGTAGAGATCAAAGATCTAGAGCTCCTCTGAAGTATCTGTACAACAACAACAGAGCAAAAAGAGATTGGTATAGTTCCCTGAAACTTAAAGATGAGGAATTAGGTAGTAGACCTCAGAATCAAGAAGTAAAAGAAAGGAAGGGAGGAATATACTTTTGCTGTGGGCATTTCTCTTAAGCTATGGAATTGAGGCAGAAAGAAAGTTCTTTACAAGTGAGACATATGTGGCTTGACAGAGAAACTCTGTGCAGAATGGGAGGAGGCAGGAATATCCTGGCATTTAGGAGACAATTGCGAAGGAAGAGCTCCTGCAGGGTCACCAGGTAATCCCACTGTGCAGCACTCTGCCAAGGAGAGAGCTGTAAAATTGAGAATCCTGAAATAGGAGTCTGTGGCCAAGAGCCAGAAGTGCTGAGCTCAATTAGAATTTCTGAAACCAGCTACTCGCTGAGAAAGAGAACCTCACCCTGCCGGGGAAAATTCAAGCTTGACCTTGCCAGAGGAGAGACTTAGGGGCAGCTTTCTAATATTTTGGGCTTAGGCATTTCTTCTTACAGAAATCAGCATGCCATTGCAATTTCTAAAATATGCTGGCTCTTAGGAAAGTAGTTACAATAGCTTAAAACCRTAAACAAAGTTTGAAGGAGAGAGAAAAAAAAGGCTAGAATCTTATATGCAAGAATTACCCCACCTGCAATTGCTATAATTTCAGCTAATAATCATGTCACACCAACGGGGTTTCCTTGACGTGATGGAAACTTGATGGATCAATCTCAGGATTGCATGGAAATACATTTAGTACATCTTGGTACTAAATATGCATAAATATATGCATATTATGGTCTCCTAATCCAGGATTTATTGTCCTGGTTTTATTACAGAACTAGAAAATTTTTGAGTTGATTTTTAAAGATTCTGGGCTTTGGAGTACATTGATTTATTTTGTCTTGAAAATTCTCATGTTTCACCCATTTCTGTTAGCATGCATGATACTAGTTTTCAAACATATAATATTGAATACTGGAATACATTACAAATGGTGCACAATCACCATTGAAAAAGATTCTGCTAGATTTCAATATTAAAATATCAGTCAAGGATGTGGAAAATTATTGGTAGTTATACCTAATACATTGCCACTGCATTTCTTTTCAGGATGGGGAATATAGCTGAAATAATGAGTCAGCTCTGTTACCTGTATTTTTTTCTATGCTGTTCTAAATGCAGTGGAAAACAAACTTAAGTTTGCAATTTCTGCTGTCAGCTCACTCCTTCAGATAGCCCATCCTCTTTCCTTCTGTACCTTCCTAATTATAACCTTTCTTTCAATTTATATTAGGATGAAATCTCTTATCTATTGTCCCGGTTAGGGAGCAGCTCTAAGAGCCGCCTACACCCACCTTTGCTGGCCTCCCAGCCCCAAAGGCACCATGCAAGGGGCTGAGTGGTTTGCCTAGTGTGTCCTTCAAGCTTGTTGCATTGGTTTGGAGGTGATGCGGAGACAAGGGAGTTGCCCATCAAAATGTGATGCAGGCCTACCTAACTGTTAAGAGGCTTTTCTTGGTACCTAACTGAAATTTCCTGTGCTAGCACCTATGCCCATTGCTATTTTTCTGAGTCATCATGAACATGTAGAATTGATCATTCTCTTCCTCTCTGGAGACACTTACTAGATGTTTGAAGATTGTTTTCTTGTTTGTCTTCTATTTTCTTTCCTCTAGGCCAAGCAACATGGATAATTACAACGTTTTCTCAAAGAAGTGGGGTTATATTTTATTTTTAGATCCTTGTGCAACGGTTGTTTTTATTGCAACAGAATGACCTCACTAGCCAGTGGCCCTCCAGGAGGCCATTGTGACCTTGTTCTCTAACCACTTATTCCTTATTCGTACAGTTTGTAATTCCTGACAAAGTCTAGAAAGTGGCATTTGTCCTTACTGAATTACATTTGTGGCCCATTTCTCCACGGTAATAGGAGCCTTTCACGTTATGATCCTATTTTGCAGTATGCTTGCAACCACCCTTGTTCGTGCTGCCTGTAAGATTAATAAGAGCACTGAGTTCCACCATCCAAGTCATTGCTGAGAATATTGAATAATACCTGACAGAGATATTATGCCTTGTGCAGTTCTGTTCAAAATACATCTGCTCAAAATACATCCAATCATTTGGGCAACCACTGATGACTATTCTGATGACTTATTTTTTTTAATTGTATGCCCCCAGGATAGTTCATGAAAATGCTAAAACATTATGCAWCACAGCACTAAAAACCTTGCTAAAACCAACATATGATATCTATTAGTTGCAATCTACATTTGCAAGTGCAAGGGGGAATTGTGAAGACATCAGTTTCATTGTAAAAAATACTTAGATGTATTAAATAGTGATTGAAAACTTAGTTTTTCATTAGGAAATTATTGAAAACTTCCATGGCCATTTTGCTACAAAGAATAATGTTGGCGTCTGTGAAACACAGCTTTACACATCACAGGATTTTCATTGATTCAAGTTGGTGCTGTAAATGCACAAACTTGTGCTATCAGACAACATGAAATGYATCACAGAAGATGGTTTATGGTTTATGCTGTAGCTAAGAGTGCTGTTCAAGGAYAGAAGCTTTTTCCAGAAATTTGGATGATTACGTCATTTTACATTACACTGTAATTTACAGAGGCAATTAAGAAGTGTCTAGGGCCTTTTCAACAATCCTAAAAATGTTCAGAAGAAAGCTATTAATCATAGAGAGCTCACTTTCATGGCTTTCATTCACAAGGATTTTAGACCTATTGTTTGCATTTAAATTATTTTAGAAGGCAGAAGGGGTTATGTTTCTAATAATTTTCTTGTAGTTTGATTAAGCTGAAGGCATTTTTTTTTAATTACTGTTATCCAGGGGAGATTATTTTGAAGATTCTTGGAYGTTCTTTATAATGTTTATAGTTAAATGTTGGACTAAAATCTACTGTGTGGTCAGAAATGTAGTCGTTGTTTTGCAAGATTGATTTCTTTATGTGCGATGACTTGCAATGAATTATGTATTACAGAATTTTATGTAGTATGTTAAATCAGTGTCTTATCTATTCAATGTATCTTGAGGCATGCACTTTGTGGTCTTCAAGGAATCATGTCTTTGGTTAAGTAAATGGAATAAATGGAAAAAGCTTTCGCTCTCCTGTCAGCTTTCATCAAACTTTACTRTGAACTTTACATTCCCTGAGCTGTTACCTATCAGAGAGAAATAACTATATTAATATTGTCACTCTAATATTGTCACTCTAAAATGCATGTTAGAAGAGAATGAGTGTGAAAGCAGATATAGTTTTGTGAGTTGGAAAGATATTGAACATTACCACACCAACTTGGGAAATGTTAATTTGTTATACTTATCTACTTTATTGTTTCCTTTTTTTTAAAGACATAAATGTATTTTGGCTTTTTTTTTTTGAATTAGCTAATGTTAGTGTATTCTGTTTGCTCATTACACTTTTTCTTTGTGTATTTGYCAGAATGGCTTCACTCCTTTATATATGGCAGCTCAAGAGAATCATATTGAAGTGGTGAAATATCTCCTGGAAAATGGAGCCAACCAAAGCACTGCTACTGAGGTGAAGTATTTTATTTTGGGAGGGGACTGTTTTTAAGGGTCACTTAAAGTCAGAAGATTTTCAAACTGTATGTGTTGAGAATTTTCACCAGTTCCTGTCTGAATTGTATTTATGGCAGCACAGATGCCAACAGAGCAGTGACCAGACTCTCTCAAGAGAGAAACTGAATCGTGAGGACTTCCTTTTGAAAATGAGGCTGTGGGGGATAGCTCACAGATAATAGTCTGTGCTTATTCATTTTCCTTTTGTCCTGCTTCTGCCAAATGTTCTTATTCTAGGGAATGGGGGAGTGGATCTGTGCTGCAAAGTGCTGGCTTGTGTGCACTGTGGCCAGGCAATATTAAACAATACTCTTTACCTTTTCTCAGTGGAGACTTGCTCATCTTGGATTATTTTTGTGAACAGATGAATCTGAAATGGTGGTTCATTTATTTTTGCTTTTGTTTTCCTTAAACTGAGGTCTTAGTRTTAACAGCTGCTTTGCTATCCCTTCTTTCAATGGATCCTGTACCATTTGATGACAGCTCTTAAAATAATCCTCCTGTGGCCTGCATAGATGGAGATCATGTTACTATTGCAGCTTTGTGAAGCATGTAATCCTGTGCAATTGCCAGGCAACTTGGCAGGAACACATCCTGGTGAACTGGTTACAGTGCAAGTTTGGATCCCCCAAACTGAAGCCCAGCTTCAGCCCTCAGTCACCTGCTTGTAGTCATTTGCTGAACTTTTATTGGCTGTGATCAGGTGCGCTGGGAATTCGCTCATTACTTTACAGGCACTGTGAAGCTGATACAGTTATAACTAATGTGGCCTCTCCTGAATACAAACATCCAGACAGCCCTGGAACTCGCARTATATTCTGGTTAGGGAAAATTGGGCTGGGGGAGTGAGGGAAGAAGAGAAGCCYGTTGTCTCCTGCTCTAAATCCGAGTCCAGATTCACCTTCTGCTATCAGAAAGGTCAGGGCTTATTTTCATCACCTGCAAGTTAAAGCTTTCCTACACCATTATTTCTAGTCTAAGTAAGGTATGAGTTCAGATATTGCTCAGGTAATGKTTTCAATGATTTGAGTACTGTTGAAGGACGGATGGACTGAACAGCTGTCTGCTTTCATATGTATTCAGATTTAGTCTGATGAAGGGAGTGAAAAATTAGTGTGTTAGGTAAGACACGATGGCAGGCTGAAYTGAAGATCCCATTGAAATAAATGGAGAAGGACATTTTGTCTGGYATCAAATACCGACTGTACTCACTGCAGGGATGTGGGAAATGAAATGCCTTCTCCTGCTAGCCTTGCCCTCCCCATGTAATGGGAGAGGGAATGCAGCAAGGGTTGGCTCCTTGTCGAGRGGGAAGGAAGATCAAGTGGTGCAGATCAAAAACTACTTCTTGGTTTTGAAGATATKAAGCTAGCACTGCCTTTGGATATATTTAATGTATACTCTTGTACTGATATACATGTATGTATAAAATGAGAATAAGGTTGAGGTCAGTTTCACATGTCCTCTAATCCAGGATTTGCTCTCATGTTTCTAGAGGCAAAGGAGAGTGCATTAAGCTATTTCAGCACCTAATGTAGCCTCAATCTGAGAATTATCTTTACAGTTCAGCTGTTCATCAGCTGTTCACCCCTCTTTAATTCACTGTATAGAACTTAATCTCTATTACAGAAAGAAACTATGGTAGTATAGCTATTACAGCACATCTCCCCACAAAGGCAGCTAGTGTTATTAGATTACTAAGAAGAAAGATTGCTTTGRCAGGACTGGGCAATTCTTTAAATGTTTGTCTCRACATATGTTGGCTTTCATTKCTTCCTAATTTGTCTTTTGCTATTTTGTTTTWTTTTCCATTTTTCTATTCTACATCAATGTCTTATATTTCCTATGTCTCTTACATGGCATCCAAGTCAGCCTGCTCATTTTCCGGCTATAGGCATCTCTAGTTGTTTCTTCTGAGGTAGATCCAGAAAGCCTTGTTTTATTCCCTTACCTTTTTATTTTGCTTTTATTAACCGGRCCTTCTTTTCACAGACTTGAGATCTTTGTTTTTCATACTTTATCTGCCTGCTAAACTCAGATGCAATTGCAGGCATCTCCACAGTACTTGAGATGGGTTTAGTTTATAGTCAGGGTAACAGACATGTGAGTAGGTAGCACTACACTTGAGATAGCAAGCGGTTGTCATGTGGCACACTGATGCATTAGAAATCCAGGGCACCCATGAAGGAGCAAGAATTTTTAAAATGAAGCTCATATTATGAATGAAAAATAGWTTTTTTTTCTGATTTGTATTTTCCAAACATTGTAATGCTTTGCCACTTAAGATAAATTACTTAAGATCACTTGTCTTTCTTGAGGCCCCGTCCATGCCTAATTCGGAAAGGGTAAGAGTGGTAAAAGCATCTCGAAGGCGTGCTTTGTTCTCCCAGAGATGCAAAGATATTCAGTAACAAGAACCCTCTGTATTTCTTAGAATTACCTTATGCAATACTCACCAGTCATTGCTGCAATGTTGCTTAAAATGTCATTTGTGGTTTGTTATGAGAAGTAATTGATAAAGCTAGTCTAGAACAACCCTTTGCCCGTTCTTGACACAGAGGAGTGACTTTGAAGGGAAAAAGAGTGCCCTGAGGTGTCTGAAGTTGTGTTTGGGAGGACAAAACTTTGTACCTGTGTCATTTCATTGGAGAAATGACACCAATGGTCTTCCTCGGTGGTGCAGAGGAAGAAAACAGCTGGTAAAGTATTAGCAGGTGTTATCAAGCTCCTTGGAGAGCAGAGATAGCAACGAAGCTATCTATTCTCCAGCCTACTGAGGACCTTGTGCTTTCCTCTCCCCCAGGACGGCTTCACCCCGTTAGCTGTTGCGCTGCAGCAAGGACACAACCAGGCAGTGGCCATCCTGCTGGAAAACGACACCAAGGGCAAAGTGAGGCTGCCAGCTCTGCACATTGCCGCCAGAAAAGATGACACCAAATCAGCAGCCCTGCTTCTTCAGAACGACCACAACGCTGATGTACATTCCAAGGTAACGTGGCACTGGCTTCAAGGTAATGGTAGCCACGTGGCCGAGTGCCGCTGGGCAGCAAACTCTGCTTCCTTCAGCTTAAAATAGCAGTTAAAGGGAATTTCTTCTGTGGGGAAAAATAAGTTGCCAGACCAGTATCACCAACAATAGATAGATCTCTGCAGTGTTTAGCTAGGTAATAGTTTGAAACTATATATATATATATATATATATATATATATATTKTTTATACCTCGCATTTCTTTGGTAACCAACTTTCTCTCATTATTTATCAACTAGAGGGAGAAAAAAAGGCAGAGTCACTGGTTCCCTAAAATAAGATACTGGTTTATTGCCCATGGGAATGTAGCTTATATTTAATGTTACTGCATGCTCAAATGGCTTTTCCTGTAATAACAGCATAACTCATTGCAACAAGCAATTTAGTTCGTTTTATGGTCAGTCTGTAATGTCTTTCCTCTTTTTCCCAAAACATGCTGCATCAGATGATGGTGAATAGGACGACTGAGGTACCGAGACCAAAAATTTTTAATTACTCTTTCTGTTTTTTATAGTTACTTTCTCTTTTCTGTGGCAATATTTCTTTATTATTTAGCATTAAAAGTAAACTTTTTACTTACATCGCAATTTGTGCCTCATCAAAACATCTTTTTATTCATCTCTTGGTTTATAATTTCTTTTTGTTTGTGAGTGCCACTTTATGGAACTAAACTTTAAGAATAGGCATTCAGTTCAAAGAAGTCTAAAGGAAATAATGGAGTTAAGGGAACAGAGAATTCTTATTCAGTTAAATTAGTTATGAAAACGCACTCACTTGTCCTAACTAAATGAAGGTGTCTGGCTTAGCCAGAATTAGGGTAAAATTCATTTTCCTTGTATTACAGTAAAAAATTAAAATCAATTTTGTCAAGGTAAAAACTTGCTCAGAGCATCTGTTTATTTTTACTGTTCTTGATGCAGTGTTTTCAATGAAGTTTTCAGTAGCCCTTAAGGGACAGCCTATAATGAGATTTTCTGGGAGTGAGAGGATAATTCCAGGAATGCAGTCCTTCCTTTCAGCTTTGCTGACACGTGCTGGTGTGTCCCGTGCTCAGTGTTTGGTCATGGCTGGGGGTGACGTGGAAGGGAGAGGGCTGCTCCCTGGCATCACCCCGTGTGCCTGTTCTTTGCTCGCTGTACACGTGAGGCAGTTKGCTTCTCCTTCACTCGGCAGTAAATTACCTCCCAGTACCTTGGGTTTGTCGCAATTAAATATGTGTCCGTGAAATGTTAGCTGTTAATGCAATATAAATTCACTCCAGTTTGCCACAGTATAGTATTTATGTGGCTATAACCTCGCCAGACCTTTTCCTGGCTATTTACCACAGCAGGCAAGGGCAGGAGTGTTTGATTCTGCCTTCACCCAGATTTTGCGGGGACTGACATGGAAGTAAATGAAATTAGGTTAGAATAATTGCTGYACCTCGGGAATAAAGTTGCTTTCGGAGTGCAATATCTGTCTACATTTCTTTATTCCATGAGCAGTTTAAAATGCTCATGCTTAATAGCCAATGAAACCTTGCTCACGATATGGTATGTGCTRGAAGGCAGGAGTATTCATCTTTCCCATAACTAAAAGTAAAGTTGTAAGGGATAATTAAATCAGAGTAAAGCTCTTCACAAAAACCTCCAAACCAAGGTGCTTTCTACCTGATATAGTTACAAGAATAAACATTGGTTCTGTGTCCTAGTTTCTGAAAAGTTAATCTTTTTTATCTTGCTGTTAAGCCTGCTGTATCTTGTGCCAAAGTGGGTTTTACCTTCAAGTGTCCAAGCAGCCATGAGTAAATTGTTTTTTCTTACATCTAGATGGCAAAGGATTTTTTTTCCTTCAGATGCTTTGAGATCCAAGTTGTGTATAAATCTCACTTACTTGCCATCTACTCTCAAGTGTCCAAGGTTGTAATTCTGAGGGAAGCTCAGTAAAATAAGAACCCGATAGCTTTTGTAGTCTTTTGCTGCTGTAAACAGATGCACCCAAAAGTCCTTTGTTGCTCCTGAACTATAATGAAGGGACTTCCTTTATTTTCTCTAAAAATGGCTATTACTGTTTTCTAAGATGAAAGCAAGTCATTTACTGGAGGTTGAAATGCTGAATTGCAAAGCCAGAGGAAGAAATGCCTTGGATAATTTATAGTAAGAAAATTGCACCCTCTGTCTGCCTGAAAGCCTGTGACTTATCCAGTTTACAAGTGAAGTGGATAAAACCAGTACAATACATTTGTTTGCCAGAAGCTTCTGAAATAAGGTTCTAGTTGAGTAGAGTATATTGCATAGGTGATTTGTGTAATATGAACTGTTTGCTTTTGTAGAGTGGCTTCACACCTTTGCACATAGCTGCACACTATGGGAACGTCAATGTGGCAACGCTGCTGCTAAACCGAGGAGCTGCAGTTGATTTCACRGCCAGGGTATGGGGAATCTTTTTGTCTTTTTTTTCACTTGCGATGGTCTATGAAACAAAAGATAGGCTCCCACTTTAATACAAGTCAAGAGTAAGTGAGAAAKCAAGTAGTGCTGAAATTCCATTATGTCCAGAGATTTATGTATAGATTTTTGTGTGCATGTGTGAGTTCTTAAAGGTTGCCTCTGTGCAGGGCTCTGTGGCTGTTGGCTCGGTGCARTGCAGCTGAGTTCTTTGGAGCGCAGTGGCAACCATTATCCCTGTTTGAAAGAAGCAAGTGACTTTGAATAGTTCCAGAGCTCAGTTCTCATCACGTGCTGGTGCATTTTAGCTTCACTGTCACACTTAGACATATTCTACAAGTCTACAAAATAAATAGAAGTCTATGAATTAACAATTTTTTTTCCTACCTTATCTTTAATGGTTCAGTATTTACTGTATGACTTGGATTTTTTTTCACATACAGACCTATTTTGAAAAAATTAGAGTACGCTGCCATTATATAGACACAACAATGTGAGGACAAATTAATCATAACTATGGTAAATGGTATAAATAGCCTAAGAGAGTCTATTGAGGTGGTATGCAGCATAGTTGAAAGCGTGTCATCTAACATTCTGAAAGCCTCTGGTAATCTSTTTATTACCATATCTACTGGATCATTTTCTGTATAGTTTTGCATTGCCAGGCACACTTCAAATTATTGCAGCCTTCTGCCTTTCAGACTGGTTTTCTCCTTTTTGCTGATCCAGAAGAGTTGCTAACACCACTTCTTTCCCTCGCCCAAGGCATTGGCAGGAATTTTCCACCTAAGGAGCACCTAGGCCTTTACACTACTTGCAGCACACTAATGAGACTGCTTTGTGCAGACGTCTTGTGTTTGCGTGCTGTATGTGTGGTAATGGTTTAAATGAGTCCATGTGTTGTGAATATTGATGTACTGGGACTTTGATACATGTTCATCTCTTTGTCTGACTCTTGGACTGATGTTTGCTGCTCTGGTTAATGTGCTGCCTTGTTATTAAACAATGAATAATKATTCTTGCTTAAGAAGGAATTACTAACTGTAGTTTAAATAGTGTGTGCCTAGCTCTGATGCTTAAGTATGTTTCTGTTTATTCTCTATGATGTAGTGACGATATCATTTTTTGTGATCCAAACATGAAGTTGCTGCCATCATACACCTTCAAGCCCATCACGCTCATTGTTTGTTCTTTCCATGGTGTAGAATGGAATCACCCCACTGCATGTGGCTTCCAAAAGGGGAAACACAAACATGGTGAAGCTCTTGTTGGATCGCGGAGGGCAGATCGATGCCAAAACCAGGGTGAGTGTTTCTATTCCCTGAATATGATGATGTCCCATCTTGGGAATGGATTGGAGTTTGTTGCTTCCTTGTTCTTTTTTGTTTTCTCTAGCAAGAGACCAGGAACACCAAGATTCATAGCTAGGACATTTACTTGAGGAATTCTTTCTTTCTTGTTTTTTGYTCTTTAAGTGACACATTAGATGTAGCTGCTATAAGTGGAGATGAAAGTAGCTGCAAAAATGTTAGCATTGCCTCCTCAAAAAGGGAACTCATTTTGAATCTTGGACTAAATTCTCAATGGTAACTCCAAAATAATATACAATAGAGTACTTTTTTGTATCTATTTTATGTATTTGAAATCCTGCTTTTGGTTTTCAGATAGTTATGCATTTTATGTGGACTGTTTTCTGTGCTGTCAGACTAAAAAATGTCTGGAGTAGGAGGTAGGAGGGAGAGAACTGTTTTTTTGTCTCCTACATTATCTACATACATCATGTAGGAAATTATGTTWTTGAAATGCCACAGCAATACTTCACTCTTCATTCAAGGGTCATTTTGCAATCATTCAGGAGAGAAAAAAAAATGCATCAATTTATATGGATAGGGTTTTGTGCTTGTTTATCAGATTTTTGAAATCATGTAGTAAAATGTGGTCACTTATACAATTGGCACTGTGCAAGACTTGTTCTTGAAAGGTGCAGTTTTTAGATATTAATCTGCAAAGTTATAATTCCAAGTATTTAGGTGYTTCAGAAACCAGAGATGGAGCACAGAGTTTGACAGTAAAGCAAAGCCAAGTATAAGGCTTTTTAAAATATGGTRCAAAAGTAGAAGATGCTGCATTCAACACCCTTTGTGGTTGATTCAGCCTCCTCTATTACACTGCCATTATTTTAATTACCTATTTGTTGCTTGATAATCTGTGAAGACTAATGATTACTTTCATTTGGATTTCTGATTATGTAAAGGAATAGTGTCTTGCTTGCAGTGAGTGTGCAATAAATCATTCCTGGCCATCATCTCCACGATATGTGCCTAAATACAATACACTGCAGTGAAGATGTTTCAGATATTTGTAGTCATATGGAATTGGTCTGTTTGACAGTATTGACTTCACCTCTTTACCTACTCAATATTTAGATATTTGCTTTGGGAAAGTTGGCCCCGATGATCGTCAAGGACTACTTGGTTTTTAGGACATCGAGGTGCATTCACATCCCCTCTCAGTAAGAAAGACTTGAACATAGCAGGGAATGATGCTGAAGTAATGGGATTTTCTCTGGTGTCCGTGGAAGGCTCCAACTGTAGAGGAATGGCCACTATTGTGGCTACTGCCCCTCCACATCTGGCAGAGGAGCTCAAACACTGTCAGCACAGAGATGCCAATGAACCCCTAAAGCACCTCTACCCCAGTTTGCACTGGCCCCACAGCTCCTTTTGCTTTCCTCTCCACCTGCTCTCCGCCCGAAGGCGTGCGCCCGYGCTCGCTGCGCCTGCTTGGCAGTGTGGGCGATTCCAAAGCTCTGCCTCTGTGGTCAGCGTGTCTCTGTGGCCTGGTGATGTCTTCATGGCAGCTTTTTATATGGTCTCGGTGTCTTTTTCTTTTCCCCCTGCTTTGTCCGCATGYCTTGTGCTTTGCTATGGCCGTGAGTATGTAGGGTATGGAAGAGGTAGGTTGAGTGTTGCATGCCGTGCATACGTGTGTTTTGTACTTGAAAGGAGAGCCTTCTGCCTCCCCCTGCTTGGTACTAACATGCCTGCTTTCCATACGTGCCCTGTCATTTCTCTCAAGGAGCATTTACATTCTTCCAGGAGACCAGAGCCACTGAAGCACAATGCAGTTAATGCACTGGGATATTTCATGTCTGGTAGCTTGAGGTTTTTCGGCTTGGTTTCCATACCATATCAAAACAGGCACTTTGGTTAAGGAAGTATTCATTGCTTTCACTCATTTTATTTTTGRCTCTGTTACGTGCCATCTGATGATGCATAAATTAAGACAAGAAAGCTGATTTTAACAGATTTTAAAAGAGCCTCAGTCGTTTAATTTTGCACAGATAATCTGTGAAATCTTGTTATGCTTGGTAATGTTCCATTGAAATGACCTGTGAGGGGCTCAAAGCAAACACTACTTGCTGCAGGGATTAACTAGTTTTGTGAGGATTTCCTAATTTATACCTTGAGTTTTTATGGTATCTCTTGCAGCCCATAGAGATGTACAATTGCAAGCAAGTTTGCTTGCCGCATTTGTATATATATTTTTAAATAGCATTTTAGTTAAATATTTCTGTTMTATTTCTACTGCTTTTAAACTAACTGCTAAACTAGTTTTTAAAATGTAGAAATTCACTTCTCTCATATTCTTTTGCATCTAAAACAAACTTGCAAAATCCCTTCCAAATTGTATCTGAAGGATAATTTTATTCATGTTGTTTGTTATATTTACATTGCAATTAGTTGTGTTTACGGAAAAGCCTCATCTGAATATTTGTGTGTTTGAAGGAATAATAGACAATTTCTTATGGTAAAACATATCATATTTAAGGTGTTAGTCAAGTTAGTAATCTCAAGTTCACCTGAACAGGAAAGTCATTGACATACGGATGTTAAAAAGCAAGATACAGCCTAGCTTTTGAACCTCTTAAATTTACTGTGGTAGAGCAGTAGAGCCAGATTTCAGAAGCAATTGCAGACTGTGGCTTGGAACCAGAAACTTATTCTCTAAAAGGTGGTGGAAAATTCCATTTACATTTAAATCAGTGTCGTGCAATGAAGACTAAAATGGCAATCMTCAATTCTCACTCTGACAGAAGGAAAGCGTTTGCAGCTTTCCCAAAGTATAGGCAAAACTAGTGTTTAAAAGTAAAACGATTTCAGCATAGTCAAAATATGTTTTTATGAGAAATTTTTTTAATATAAATTAATAGTAGCAGGAAGCATATTGAAGTATTTGCATCATATTGAAATGTCACTGACTTTATTAGAGCATTTCAGCAGCTCTTTAAGTGCAATTTGTACAGAGGCTGAGGCTGTCATGTTTTTATGTTCTTTCTRCTGAACTTTGCTGCTTGTTTTTACTTTGGGACTTTTTTGGAGTCCTCTTGCGATTCTTGCCCAGAACATTTAGGCCTGAGAAAAGCCTGGGATGAACTGGTGAATCTAGCTAGTCTTGGAAGGGAAAGTTGGCTGTGCTGGGGAGTAAAGACGCTGTGTGCCCAGAGCTTGGCAGCGGGAGTTGRAGTGGGATAGAAGCAATGAGCTGGGGAGAAAGCCTTGTGAGGCATTTGGGTTGGAAAAGGGCCGCGGAAGAGAGAGCCCAGCTGGAGCTGAAAGAAGGGCAAGGCTGGGCACAGAGCTGCGCGACACCCAGGAGAGAAGGAAAGGGAAGAACCTGCGGGAGGGCAAGTCGGGTCTCTTTTGTGAATGAGCATCAGCCACCTGTGACACGGATCCCGGGAGCATGGGATGTGTTTGTAATGGTGTCATCCTCTAAGCATGCTTCCTCACAGAGAGCAGGCTCTGCCGTGGGGTTCCTCTCATCAAGCCCTTGTAACGGGAGCCTCGCGCTKCCTTGGCGCTCGACCCCAGTTACACCGGGGCTTTTCTCTGCACTAATCCCGCTCTGACATTCTCTCCTAGTCCTAACGCATGGACAGAGCACTAATAATTTGTTGGCAGCTTTTGCCATTCCTAAGGCTTTGTCGGGTTATAAATAAATGTCTAATCATAAAGCAGATATTGCATATTAAAAAAAAGTGGGTGATTTACATAATGTTCGCAAGGGAGAGGGAATGATGAACAGATTATATATGCTACCAAACTATATAAATGCTTAGACTATTATTTAGAGTTCTTTAAGTTAATATCAGTCAAGCAAACACATAGCATATATCTTTTTTGTTATTTTTTATTTGTTTGTATTTTTAATTTTAATTTAATTTTAATTTTTTTTTTTTTTACTTTGAATTGAATTCCTGGAGGAATACTTAGAGTTTGGTTAGTTATGCCCAGATTCTTAAAGCTTAGAACAAGAGGTAGAGGTGCCTTGTACACGTCTTAAGAAATGAGTTTAGTAGTAATGCAAGAGTGAACAAACTGAAAGAGTGGGACCTTCAAGGAAGTTGTACCGCTTGGGCACATATGTGCCTAATGTATACACATTATGCAAATTTGATTATGTYATTATACAAATGAGAGTTTTCAGGTGCGGTTTAGAATATTTCTTTGATAATTTGACTTTTGATATTCATGTAGTGTCATTAGTCTTGATTTCAGTGAGCACCAAATAGATATAAATTCTTTCATTGAGATGCTACCCACATAATTTCCCATTAAGAATCTCCCATAAGTTCAGCCTCTCTGTTAAGCAGAACACTTTAATAACTATGAAATGACTTAATGATTTATATTCCTGAGCCCTGTAGTCAGGAGTCAGGCAAGGAATTCAAAAATGACAATACCGTTTAAGAAATGATAGGTGATCTTTAAGAAAAAGGGCAAAAGTTGTTGCTGTGTTTTGACAGCTATTTAAGAGGAAAGTGGAAAAGATGAGATTTCATGGCTTCCATACCTGATGACTTGTAGTTTGTTTTGTAACCGTGAGGCACCTGATAGGTACTTTAAAAAATGGCCTGTTATAAGAGTATCGCACACAGTAGAGTAGAGGAGGCAGCATGTTACTCAGCTGCTTGGAAGATGAAAACATTAACTTGCCGTGATTTTAGATGAGGATGTAAATGTGGGACCTCTAAAGGTGTGGATGTGTTCGAATTTCATGTCTTGTGGAATGGTGGCTTCTGAGGTGTCCACACCAGGTGTGTATCTCTTGGACCTGGTGTTGTATGTTCCTTCAAATGACACATGGTATTTTGGTGAGCACGCATTCTCCAAATTACATGGTGCACTGGTTAGCATTGGCGTGATTAAAATGGTATGTAGGCCAGCTCCTGCAGCAGATTCCAAAGCATCATGTTCATTAGAAACAGGTAAAGGAGCCAAAGCGTRTGCATGTGGTACACCAGTGTATGTCTCGGCTCATGTCAGCTTGTCCTCATTGTGTTATGTGCTAATTCTTCTATGACTAATTCTACTACAGCTCTCCCTTTTGGATTCCCCTTACCTTTGAATAAAACATAAAAATACAATCTAAAGTATTAAGTGTACTGTAATTTTAAAGTATACATGCTCTTTTCCCAAGGAGAAAAAGATGGAAGGAAAAAGAGTTACATGAGTGGAGACTGCAAAGTACATTGCTTAATTCACCTATTAGAAAGTGCAGAGAAAGCAAATGAGGATGCTCTTGTTAACACTAGGACAAGATAGGGTAGATCACAAGTTTTTATACCTATTATTACAGGGACCTACAGATAAGAAATTTGTGCTTTTTAAAGATTCAGTTCTTATTTTCCATTTCAAGAAATTGTTTTCCCGTGGAATTGAGGCATCACTTGGATTGTATTGTTTTCCTTCCCMCTGCTCCTGTCCCAGGGATTTGTCCTGTTTTTTTCAAAGCTCCTCACAATTCTACCWTTATTTCGCCATTTTATTAAATAAAGTAACAAAAACTCATTGTGCAAATGAAAGCAAACCACCCATCCTGATTAAAATGTAGAGCACAGAGGCTGGAAATTGGAGAGAGATACCAGAAAAATACCTGTCCTGGGAATATGTTTGGGATGCAGTCTTGTCTTTGTAATGCTATTTGAAGTTAGGTGTTTGAACCTCTCTGGTAGCGGGAGGAAAATACAGTCAGCTGTGCCATTAGAGAATTAACATAAGGTGCCCTGAAGTTTCAGAGCATATAAAAACAGGTAAGCCAGTCATACAAGATTTCCCATACCTGATCTCCCAGATTTTCTGAGGCATGACCTTCCACATATGGAGTTTTACTGAGAAGCTCCCATAGGATTTAGTAGTGCAGAAATAGCAACCATGACAGTGAGAGTCAAAACCCATCTAAGCCCACCCTTCATGTGTTTCTGAAATGCCTGGGAACAGTAGGTATGTGAGGGAGAAAAAATCCTCCCTGCAGGTTTTTGCTTCTCCCCTGAAGCAGAGCTCTGTGCACTAACTGAAAAGTTGCTTTGTGCTTCTAGCAGAGAGTGAAGGGGGATCCAGTGCTTGCACCTACTCTTTGGACAGTATTGTAGGCCAATGTTTAGATAGTTGAGGTGGTRCAGTTGCAATTGAGGAGAACTTCTAATTCTGAAGTGTTAGTAGTAGATGTGAWAACGTAACAAAGTAGATGTTCTGCAAATGCTGGCAAGTTTGTCAGTATATTTTTGTGTGGTGGAGATTCACTGTCTCATGTTTAAGGCATAATATTGCATTTTTACCACTTTTGTAATCTATAAGTAATGAATTCATCTCAGATGAACATCTGCATCTTAAAATTATTATGTTACTGTAGRGACACTGTAGAAACAGCAGCATCTACCTCTATCTAAGGCAAGTTGTCTGAAAAGGAGCAGAGCCTTCTCTATAATTTAAAACCATTAACATATCAACATTATYAAGCTCTCTGGGTATTTATCACTTTTCTGAGTGCATGCCAAAATAATATCAAGATCTAATAAGAAAACTTGGCTTGCTATATCACGTAAATTTTCTTTTCCGTAAGCATTTTTTTGCCTCAAATTTCCTTTTTGTTTTAGAACTCGTTATAAGGGACAAAGCGTAGCAGCATTACCTACAACGTGCTCTGCTGTCTGACTGTTTCATTGACACATCTTTTGTAACCACTGCTGTGTCCGGTGACTGTGTAGCCTAAGCAAGTGCTTTGGGACTGGATGTTCTTGGGCAACAGAGAACATGTTGCAGAACTGATGCTGTCAACATTTTTAGCAAAGAATTATTATCACTTTATTTTCTGTTCCCCCCATTCCATCTCAGAACCAAAAGATGTTAATTTGTTGTTTTTTTTTTTTTTTTTTTTCTCTCCTTCTTTTTCTCTCTGCTTTAAAATCTTCTTTCTCTTGCTGCTTGTTTTAGAAATGCAATACATTCTGGAATAAATTTTCTAGCACGGACTTTTCCTGTTTCATCCCTGCATCAAAAAAAATCCCAAGGACAAGGGTTGGTTAAC
This sequence comes from Nothoprocta perdicaria, assembly GCF_003342845.1. Taxonomy (NCBI): domain Eukaryota; kingdom Metazoa; phylum Chordata; class Aves; order Tinamiformes; family Tinamidae; genus Nothoprocta; species Nothoprocta perdicaria. The sequence goes on from NW_020454638.1 coordinate 239,585, forward strand.
AAGCATCCTCAGCCCAACCCACGCTAGCAGGGGAGAGGCAATGCAATCTCAAAGCCCTGCAGAGAAGGAGGGAAGGAGACAGCGCATGCACACTTGGTTTTTGATTGTTTATTTCTACATACAATGGACTTTCTCTCTGAAACTGCACTCTTAGAGTGTCCTTCACAARTGTAAGGAATGATAGAAGGGAAACTTCATGCAGTTGAGCCAATTCAGTTAAGAGTCCAAAAAGAAAAGGGTGGTGGTAGAGCTACGGATGTGCTTGTTTACTTTCCCTTCCTTTGCTTTAAGGATGGACTCACACCACTCCACTGTGCTGCAAGAAGTGGACATGACCAAGTTGTGGAGCTGCTTCTGGAACGAGGTGCCCCACTGCTTGCGAGGACCAAGGTGTGTGCCTTATTAGAAAAACATGTTAACAGCTCTGTGCAACTTTCCAAAGAATTTTCAATGTTACTGAAAGGACAGGGAATAAGACAGGAACGTTGTTTCCCTTCCGGAGGGAATATAGTAATGGGTAGAATGATCCAAAAATAAGGTTTTCTTATACAATAAGGGACCATCATTTTCCAATATGTAAATCAAAACATATCTCCACCTCTATAGTATAAAAATAAATGCATAATCTGGTTGCAAATACTTAAATTCTGTGGCTTTTAAAACTACTGGAAACACAGACTGGAAAGTTAGGTCAGGCACTCCTGTGAGATTCCCTGTGTATATTTGCTGATCCTTCATATGAGTTAATTATATGCTATGGGTTACATCTTTTCCTGATTTTTTTAATGGACTTTGAAAATGATGTCAGTTTTCCCAGTAGTTTTTTAAAAGCATATGCTCAAGATGAATGCATTTGTTAGAAATACTGCCCTTTGAGTTCAATCAGTGAAAGGCATTTGTCATATAATACTCTAAGCCCTGATGTGCAGCACTTCACATTAGTAGGTCTCAGAGTGTCTGGCCAAGACAGACGTTATCAATAGCTGGGAAACAATGACATAGAATATTGGAATTGCATGCCTGGAAGATCAAGAGTGACAAAAGAATCTGGACGTCCTCAGTGTCTTGCAGTTTGAGCAGAGCAGACCTGGCCAGTGAATAATTTCTCTTTCTAGATGATAAATGATCAGCAAGTTTGATTAGACCAAATCAGTTTCCAGTTGAAGTCTGCACAATTACAGTCTGTCTTTAAATATGCAATGTTTTCTAAATATCAAATTGCATATAAAATGAAAACAGATTTTAAGACAGTCTTATTGAAACAGGTGATTCCAAATTGGAGGCGGATGAATATGTAAATAATACAAATATTTTCATAAGAAAGAAAAGAAAAAGAAAAATCTACTGTCCACAGACTTCAACATTTTGGACTTCAGACTTCAATTCACCTGCATTAGCTGAAATGGGCATAATCTTTTTCAGTTTTTCTCCTAGTCCTTAGCTCAGATGTGGCCCTGCTTCAGGGACAAGTTTTCTTTAAACTCAATGTGGATCTCTTACTATGTGTGCCACCACCTAAGGAAGAGGTGCCAGAAATGACACTTTTGCCTTCTTTTGCCCTAGAATGGACTCTCTCCGCTCCACATGGCGGCCCAGGGGGACCACGTGGAGTGTGTCAAGCATCTCCTGCAGCACAAGGCTCCGGTCGACGACGTCACGCTGGATTACCTGACCGCCCTGCACGTGGCCGCGCACTGCGGCCACTACCGTGTCACCAAGCTCCTCCTGGACAAGAGAGCAAATCCCAATGCCCGGGCCCTGGTAAACCTGCTCTGCCTGGGTGATGTAGCAAAACTGTTAAGGGCTGATGAGTAGCACTTATTAGCAAAGCTAAGTGGAAATTCTGCCACTTGTCATGTCTATATGCTGCCAGGAGAGTGCCCCCCATATCATTAGGGGTTCTTGTTTATAGTATCAGGTTTGGAAACACAAGAGTTCTTAGCTTCAGGTAGAAATGGTTCTGATTTTTATCTTACACACTGTTACTGCTAACAGCATGCTATGATACCCAATTGATTTTTCAAAAATTTCCACTGAATCAGTAAGCTAAATGATGTCAGGAAGACGTCTGACCCTTTCTTTCATTGATCTGACTGTCATCTCCTAACTGAAAAAAAAATCTAGTTTTGGCTTTGGGAATATATAAAGCTTTCAAGAGCCTTTAATCTGTCTGGAATGATTGCCATTTTTTTTCTCATGGGAAGCATGCCCATGAACTATTATTTGAATAGAACCTGAAATAATAACAATGTGTTAAACTCAGTGTGGGAAGGAGAGAGATGGTGGGCACTTAAGATACATATGGATGGCAAGAATTCTGCAGTTGCCTCCAGTATTTGATGCTTCTACAGAGCTTTCACTGCAGGCCACTCTTATGTCTTCCCCAGCTTCTTGCCTCTGAGACAACCTTGAATTTGTTTTGTCAACTGTCTCCCCATTACAAGAAATTCCTGCTTCACTGCCTGCTTGGAACTGGCTTTTTTACTGCCCAAATCTTCTGCCATGTCATTTTTTTTGGCCTGTTTACTCTCAAATTCCTTAACTCCTCTTGCATCCTGGTCATACAGTTCTCTTGGTCAGACTTTTTCCATACCATTTGGTTGGTCTTTTTCTCTGTACCTTTTAAATCCTTATGCTCAGTTTTACACTACAGCCTTTCCATCACCCTATAACTGTGCTTTCCTCAGCTACTCACACATACTATATATGTACTAGCCCCCACATCTTGATTCTTTCCTTTCTTGACCAGAAATATGTCTTTTGTTCTTCTCCTTTTGTCTTTCATTCCCTCCCTGAGAAACAGCAGTCCTGAAACAAAAGGAGAAGGATCTCAGGCCACTGCCTTCCTGCTCTCCTACTTCAAGGCCACCTAATTTTTGTTTGTCCTTTTCTTTTGCTTCTGATTGAATGTATAGCAATATTGATCCTTTTCACTAGAAAATGCACCAGTTAACAAAATGTTACCTGTCCTTTTCACAAAAAAAATTCACACAGAAGTACTGAATTTTATTTTGATTTTTTTTTTATTAACAGCTGAGAAGTGATACTTTTAAATCATCTCACTTAAAAAAGAACATGTTTACTTGCTTAGCTTCTTAGTTATGCACTTAACCTGTGTTAGCTATAACTGTATGTAAAAACAGCTGGTATTAGGAGATGTGGTATAGTATATGGTATGAAGACATACTGTATTGGAAATACCTCAGTCTTATTGACTGAGCGTTTCCAAAGAAATGAATATTTGCTGATCTTATGTGCAATATTAAAACTGTAGTGTTAGGTTGAAGGCCTGATTTAAGAAGTTTCTGTTCATGCTCTATTTAGTTTTAATGCAGATGAGTGCTCATATCTTGCTTACGATGCCTTCAGACTCATCAGGGCAGGAATAAGTGAAGGGGAGATGCAGATACTTAAAGACCAAACACTTTGTCTARGGAAACAGCTGAAGAAGTGATTATTAATTTAAGATACCTCACAGAATATACAAATATGCAAACATTTATGCATTAAGTGTACTAAAGATRAATGCATAAATAAATAAGTAGATACTTAGCTTATAAGATGAAGTCAAATGAGAAGACGAGGCAGCATCTGGAGAAATGTTTTGCACTTTAGAGAGGGATGTCTAAGTCTTAAATGGATGATATATATGGATGACAGTGCATGCAATTGCACTGTCTTGAACATACACACCCACATGCATACTTTCAAGTTTGAACAGGCTGTATCTGATTTCCAGAGGTGGAAGTTTGCCTTCTCTCCTGTCTCTAAGAAGGAAGGATTGGCACTGCTGTGTTCTGTCTCCCACCGCTAGGAAGAGATGTCTATAATTCATAACCTATAGAGTCTCCAAAGAAGAGCTGCTTTGGATATTCTAACGCTTATGCTTTCAGTGTGCTCACGTAGAGCTGTGTGGAAAGTGTAGCTGCATGTTTTTGACTAACATAACTGTCTTTTGCACAGAATGGTTTTACTCCACTGCACATTGCCTGCAAGAAAAATCGCATCAAAGTCATGGAACTCCTGGTGAAATATGGGGCTTCAATCCAGGCTATAACAGAGGTAGAAAAACGTTCCGTATCATGAAGAAACTTTCCTTTGCTCTCTCCTTTTTTACTTCCTTTTTTCTTTTTCTTATCATGCCTCGTATTTCACTTTCCTTAAACGAAGAAGCCTCTTCCCTATGCCCCATGCAGAGGAGTAAAACTGCTCTTGCTTTGTTTCGCAGTCGGGCCTCACACCAATACACGTGGCTGCATTTATGGGCCACTTGAACATAGTCCTCCTCCTGCTGCAGAACGGAGCCTCTCCCGATGTCACTAACATTGTGAGTATGGCTTGGACTAGAGTCATCTGTGTGATAGCTCATATAGCAGGAGGCTGGCCTCCTCTGTGTTCAGCCAAAGGTCTCATTTTTATCATAAGTAGTTACAAATTTAGGATGAGTTATCCTAGTGCCTTTCCCAAACAGTAGAGGTGGGGTGGGAATGGCTATTGTACAGGCACCATAAGCTGTTTGGGGCTTTGTGTGTTCCTCATGAATGCTTACGTAGATGAAGTATTCCTTAAAGACAAGYAAATCATCAAAACTCAATGTAAACTGAGTCATACAGAAGATTCAATTTCATCAGTTTTGAATGATGAAATAAATTCTAATGACTCTGACTTCTGCCTGCACAGCTCCGTTTGCTGCCATGAAATTGTCATTTGTGTGAGTGAAAGTATGTAAAATGCATAAAACTAATTATTGAGAAAATAAAAATGTTAAATGCAAGATGTTCCTTTAACAGGAAATTCTGGGAATTGGTGCCTTTCTAAAGAGCATATTTAAGTCTATTAAAAAAAAAAAAAAAAAAAAAAGTGACCTTTGGGAGGTAACACATAATGCAGAACCTGACTTACCATAGAAATCAATGTTTGTATACCAATAGCTTAGTTACCAAGAATGATGGCAGTAAAAAGAACATGATGGCTTCCTGAGTTGAGTTTCACAGATACACTGCTGATTAAATTTGATATTATAAATAAAAAGCTCACAACTGTCTTTACTTTGCAAGGAGATTTTACCGGAAAGCCAAGTTAGCAATATATTCTCCCAACAAAACAAATCAGTGAGTAATTAGGATCTGTTGGACCTCTCAGTTTCTCTTGATTTGAAAAATCTTATAGGTGACCTCATAACAATGTTCAACAAAACTCTGAATTTTCTACTTGAGTTACTGGAACAGACTAGTTTTGACAAAATCTGTTCCTGTTTTTATGTTTTGGCAATGTTTATATTCAAATGTAGTTAATAATATGGAAACCAACAAGAAATTCCTGTGGAAGCAATAAAAAATGTCATAGTGGTGTTACTGGACATTTGTATGCAAAATTTAACACTATAATTTGTGCTACCCAGGTGTCTTGGCTTKTGCTTTGTAAGCTGAAGTTCCCTGTTGAGTTACTGTTTCCAGAGGCTAAATTGCYTTGCTAATTCAAAGTCCAGAGCAGAAATTTGATCGTTAAAGGGTGTAAACCGTAAAACTTATTTGCATTTTAAACATCTCATTCCACAGGTAGTAAAATTTATATAGACAAATTTCTATATTAAAATTTTTAATTAGAGCTTTGGGTTYTTGATTGTTGCCTACTCACTAAACACAGCTGGTAATACAATGTTAATTTTAAATTAGTGTAAACAAATAAACTCCCGGGGAGGCAGGTTTGCTGTGAATTAAAAAGTTCATRATGGAGGCTAAAACTGAGTCACTACTTTTGCTACATCTGTACAGGAAAAGTCTAGAGAGAAACTGGTGCCTAATGCATAAGATGTTGACGGTGGGGGTGTTTTAGATTGAACTCTTGGCGCAAAGAAGTCTTGAGTCCTGCTGTATTGTCATAACAAAACATATAAATATAGAGCTCATGGCTGTTGAACTATTCCACTACCTAATGAATCATGTAATGTATAGGTGAATTGTACGAGGACTTGGCTGGTCCTTTGAATGCCCTTAGAGGAGGGTGTCCTCAAGAGGTGTTGAACAGTGCAGAATTGAACCAGGAGCTCTGTCACCAAGGATGGCCCATTTTCAGCATTCTTTTGAAAACTAGTGCAAAAGTAAATAATTCGAATGTACCATCTGCAGTTCGTTATCCTGATCTAAATTTCCAGATTGTGTCAGTCAAACTTCTTAAATTCATATTCCTCCTTAAATTCTTTGGGCTAGGAAAGCCTGAAGCCAAGATTCATGTCTCAGCCCACAGACACAACCATGTTGCTTAGCACAGATTTTACACATTGGTTCCTTGTGCACGGCCATTGCAAGGCCACCTAAAGCTGCCAGCTCCGCACAGCAGGCAGGAAGAGACCRTCTGGAAAAATATCCCCTTCCATCTTGAGGCTTATGTGCCTCACGATTGCTTGAAAGAGACAGGCTCAATATACTCTTATTTCCCGTGTGGCACAAGCTGACGTGCTGTGATGTGGAGGGTTGAGGAATGTAGGTCACCAGGGATGTCCGTAGGGCAGAATTTCTTAGGACTATTTGGGGATTGAGTGTTCTCAGGTGGGACGTGTTTTTGCATCATTTTCACACTATAATGTGAATATGTGTGAAATTCATACCAAATATGAATTTGCATTTTTACTGGAATAGAAATCTGATTTTAATGACTGCAATAAAGCAAGGATTTTCATATAGTACCTAGGGCCAGTGACTGTCCTGAATGCACAGATATTGAGCATGAACAGCCAGATTCATATCTGGCAGAAGTGTGATTTTTCTYCTCAAGTTGCAGTGGGTGAAACTTATAAAATCTGAGCTTTCTTTGTTCCATGAGGTTTAGGTCACTGAAACATGTTTGCTTTTCTGCAGCGTGGAGAAACCGCACTTCATATGGCTGCCCGTGCTGGGCAGGTGGAAGTGGTTCGCTGTCTCCTGAGAAATGGGGCGCTGGTGGACGCCCGAGCTAGGGTAGGTGGCCTCTCTGCAACTTCTTTCGCTTTCTCCAAAATGTGTCTGGAGCAGTTGGGTTAAGAATTCATTTTTATTTTCAATTTCATTTTCATTTGATCTATGGATTCAACAGGAAGTACATCTATATACCATTCTGTAAGGTAGCTTATTTGTGTGCAGTTCATCCAAGTAGATGGTGTCTGGCTCCGAATAGTATTGGCTACTTTTTTCCTAGCAAGGATTGTACAGAAGTGTCCTAAAACCAAACACTGGAGGTTCTGATAACAGCTAGCACAGAGTGCCCAAAGGGACTGTTTGTCAAGCAAAGTGCAGCTGTTCTACAAAAAATTAAGAATACCAAGGAAAGCAAGTGGTGCTCACAGCGATGTCAACTATCTGCCTTCCCAGTGAGAGGGGGGAGAAAAAAAAAAAAAACGCTGAAGCTAAACCCAGAAATTAGTTTTACAGGTTGTTCCTTTAGTACTTTTTATTTGTTAGTTTTTGTGCTGTCTCTTAGTTTGATTTCTGATGAAAGCATGTAGAAAAATGCACAGAGAGATCGGCAGGAACTCCCCAGCGTCTGATGGTCAGGATGGTTCTGCCTGTGGTAATTACGTACCCCATTTGAGTTGTAGGAAGAACAGACTCCGCTGCACATTGCCTCTCGCCTGGGTAAAACGGAGATCGTCCAACTTCTGCTGCAGCACATGGCGCACCCCGACGCGGCCACGACCAACGGGTACACCCCCCTGCACATCTCTGCCCGGGAGGGCCAGGTGGACGTCGCCTCGGTGCTCCTGGAGGCAGGCGCCTCGCACTCCATGTCCACCAAAGTAAGACAAAACGCTCTGTGCCTGTGCTCTGGTAGGCAGTGCCCAGGGAGTGACCTGCTCCAGGCTCTCACTGAGAAACTGAGTTAGTTTTCCGGCTCTTGTTGTTTAATTAGCAGGAAGCAAATAGGCTGAATAAACGTATCTGGAATTAATCGCTTTTAAAATATCTTGCCATCATCTGAAGCTGGGGGTTGAGTTCCCACTAGAGCCAAAAGCAGGTTGTAAGTGCATACTTTCAATAGATTTAACATGTACCTGAAGCCTTGATTCCTCTCTCTCCCATGAAGTCCTGATTTTGGTCCTTCCCATTGTGTTACAGGTAGGGCTATTTTTTTTTTTTTCTTCTCCCTTCTTTTTTTTTTTTTTTTCTTCTTCTTCTTCTTTCTGAAAGTTTCAAAATAGAGAATGCAGATGTGGGGAAAATTAAGCTGAATACTTCTGTGTAAACAGGCCTGCATGTCTCTCAATATTCTGTTTATGTAAACAATTCTGGTCTCTATTAGCTGAGAGAAATTCACTGATACAGTTTAGCATCTGTCCAGTCTCAGCTAACTCTAAATCTATTTTCAGTGTTTCTATAAATGAGATGTATCATATGATCAAATGAGATGTAAATGATGTATCATAAGACACAATATGCTTTGCTTTTTTTTTTTTTTTTCCCCTAGGGTTATAAAAGAAACATACTGTGGAATTATTTGTTTTGTTAGCTCAACCTGATTACCAATGYGTTCCAAATAGTGATGAGCACTTAAAAAACAGATATTGTGAATAGAGTGTGCCAAGATATCTTTTCCAAATTKATCACAAGTGATTTAAGTGATTTTCACTATAGTTTTAGAGCTAAAGATCTAAACGTCGTTTCTGATTTTGCCCCCCTGATTTTACAATTGGAGCTTAAAACGTTTTTGAAAAATGGAATGTCTTCCATGATTTAGAAGACTAAACCTGTGATTGTCGAATTCTCATCCACAAATTACTGGGATTGCTTACTGTTCTCCTTTTATCCGYCTGTTAAATCACATTAAAATAGCTAAAAATACACTAAGTACTTCCTTAATTTTCAATATTGCTTTATGGCAAYAGCTTTATGGCAAGAACATTCTATAATTATGAATATGAACGATAYATTTCACTAGATAATCCCTCTATTAACCTGTGATTTATGAGATGAAAACATTTGAGATTCCCTTACGTAAAACTCTGAAAGTGGGATTAATTTAATAAAACAACAATGAAAATAAACACTAGACATCACTTGTGTCAGGCAAACAGGACCTGATGCCTCTTTGGGGTTATTGTCAGGACAGCAGAGTGGTCTGCCATCTACTGTCTTGATATCCACGAGTTTTTTTGCCATGAAAGTAAATACCATGTTTGACATGGTCTTTGGTCTGTGCTTCACTGATAACTATTTTTAAAACTAATGAAAATGACTCTTTAGAAAGAGAGACACTATTTTTAGTCTTACTGGATTACCCTTTAAACACTGCCCTTGACTCATGCATGAGTCTCTTTACTYGAATTTCAGAGACTGTGATAGAACTTAGTGGCTGTATATAAAGCATAAATCGAATGTAAATCATTCTTAAACAAAATCAGTAAAGAAAGGACACAATTTCTGGAGCTTTTCTCAACAAATTTAGTTGGGGYTTTGTCATAACCGGCAAGAATTGATATGGGAAATACTTTTAAAGCTATGATTATGAAACTGATTTTGAAATGCAGCCTSTTCTGAGTAGAAATTGGAATGAGCGCCTTCATTGCCCACACAATGTGTTCTGCTCATGAAATCTGTATCGGATGAAATGTCTGCCAGCTTGTCATTATGTATGTATGAAAGAACAAAAGAAAAAGGTGTGGTTTTGTGCATCACACTTTTCAAAATGTTTTCAAGTGATAAATGCTATTTCTGGGTATGGCTATTGATTCTGGGCAAGGGAGAAAACAACAACAACAACAAACCCCCCCAGCAGTTAGGACATAGGTTGCAACCTAAGTGCCTGTAATGTTTACTGGYAGTCCTAGATGTGGTTCTTGAGAGYTGTCAGCATCGTTTTCCAGCACAACCTCTTGCTGTTCTCTCCTGTTGTCCTGCAGAAGGGATTCACGCCTTTGCACGTGGCAGCCAAATACGGGAGCCTGGAGGTGGCGAAGCTGCTCCTGCAACGCCGAGCGTCTCCCGACGCGGCTGGCAAGGTACCGCCCAGGGCGCTCGCAAACTGGGGCGCTGCTGTGCAGAATGGGCTTAGCAAAATGGGGTGCAACTGCTCTCCTGTGGTCACCTTTGCTTTATGGTGTTCTCTCAAGGGCTTTGGTGATGCATGTTAGTCTTGGGAAATGCATGTACAGTGTTGGTTGCTTTGTGTATTTTTACCTAGTAGATAGGCATGCTGTGCTCTGCCCATAAAGCTGTGAAAATCGTAATTTGAACGCAGTGGGGGCAGGCTGTGCTTTTCCTGAGGACTGCTGGTCAGCGGGAGTGGTAGCCCAAACCCGCTGCGTGCCTGGGGAGCGGCGCCGCAGCGGTGCCTGCTCAAACGTACCCTCCGCTGCTGCTCCGTCCCGTTAACCGCAGCCTACTAACCGCCGGCTGAACCCCGCTCCCGCGCCCGACCCTCGCCCCGTAAAGCGAGCGCCCGTTAACGGTTCCCCGGCGGCGCTAACGCAATAACGGCCCTTTGCAGAACGGCCTCGCCCCGCTCCACGTGGCGACGCACTACGACAACCAGAAGGTGGCGCTGCTGCTGCTCGAGAGGGGCGCCTCCCCGCACGTCACCGCCAAGGTGAGCGACCAACCGCCGCCAACGGCCGCCAACCGTCACCTCTGCCCGCGCTGCTGCCCTCCCCTCCCCTCCCTTCCCTTCTCCTCCCCGCCTGCGGGCACAGCGGGGCAAACCGCGGTGAAACAGGGCGCCCTCAGCTCTGAGCGGTGAAACAGGCAGGGCTCCCTCAGCGCTGAACTCTTCAGCGCGTACCTGGTGGAGGGCGGAGGCACCGTGCATTTAGGGAGGAGGCTGATCACCTACACAGTGATGTGCAGGTACCTTGTCAGGTGATACTCATGCCTGTCGCCACCTGTTCCTTTCTGTGGAAAATTAAGGACATGTCAGGTGCAATGAGCAGACAAGCAGCTCTCTCTGTCAGATACCATATGGCACTCTGCTTTGCAGCAGCGTGGCTGAATCGGTGTATTTATGGGTTAATGGCTTGGTTTTTTTTTTAATGTAGACTGGTTAAAGCAGTCTGAACTGGTGATTTTCTTGCAGAACACAAGCCTCCTCTTATATGCCAAGTGTAGTTAACTTCACGGAGGGTTGCAAGTGTTACCTGAGTATAAATCCCTTGTGAGAGGGAGATCTGGCTCTCAGCTCGCACCTACCCTATGGAGCTGGAAAGCAGTAAGCAGTCTCTTCACCAGATGCATATGCTACTGCAGTGCTTAGTCTCCAAGGGTGCATCCTAAGTGGGATGATGCTTGACRTGGAGACAGAGGGCATGTGATGTCTTAGGACCATAGTTGCAGGTTGAAACATGGAAATTTTCAGTTAGATACCAAGAAAGATATCTCCATCCTGTGGCTGGTCAAACATGGGAACAAGCTGCCTAGAGGGGCGACCAAATCATTCGGAATTTGGCTAAGCAAGTTTCTGAGCAATGGAATGCAACTTGGGAGTTGTTTTTGGTTTCAACCAGATATCTCCTGCATAAATCGTAACCAGATATCTTCTGCATAAATCRTTCTGTGATTCTTTGGGGTCATTTGGAGGGRGAGAGAGAGAGAGACAGAGAGAGACGGAGAGAGAGATGCATGTGTCTGTAAGTCTGCTTCTGTGTCCATGAGTTTTGATCATAGTTGGAACTCACTTTAGYGTTGTCTCATAACAGAAACCGTTTATTAGAAACTGAGCAGGCATTTGCAGGATTTCTCCTGTGAATAGGAATTGTATGATGATCTCACTAGGTTAGGCAAAGACTATTAAAAGAGAAAAACAGCAGGAAAAATATTACTGTTTTCAGAATGTTTTGACCAGTATGGGACTGCTGATTATATAGAGGCTGCTAAAAAGAGGTAGTCTGTCTTCTTGCTGATTACATAAGAACTGCTCTTACTGTTGTCCTCTGGAAAGTAGCAAAAGCTGGAATTGTAACATGATAGCTTCAAGCTTCTCCCCGTCCTTCCCCACTCCCTAAAACTCCAGACCAACTAGCCAACCCTGCCCCCTCCCTTCCCCCCTCCAAGAGGCTGCTGCTTATAACCCAGAGCTTACCCCCATAGGACATTCCAAAGCAATTAAAAATGAGAAGTMGTCTTCTCGCCAGAAAATGTCTAGTTTGCTAAAATGGTCAATTTGAACTGAAAAGCACTCCTTCCATCAGCAACATGACTGACCCGTGTACCAAAATGCCACATGCAAACACAGATCTCCCCACAAATGAAAAAAGCATAACGGAGTGAAGAGTTTTCACTCATCACTTTCTASAGAGAATGTCATTCATCAGGCAAAAGTGAATATTTACAGCGTAAGATATTTAAAAAAAAAATAGGTGTCAAAGTCTGGGTAATTTGAAAGTATCTGATTAACTGTACTGTGAGCTGGAGCTTTGTCCTAGTTTGGAAGGAGAAAATGCAGATGGACGTAGCAACAGAAGAGTCAGGCCACTTAGAAAAAGTTTTGCCTTCAGAATATAATGAATCTCCACTCTGGGAGAGTGGGAAGCGTACAAAAATATTGGTTTAGGCATCTGACTTGATATGCTTACAGGCTGTTGTGTTAACTTTCTTGTTCTCATTTTGCTTTCCTGACTGGTGTTAGAATGGATACACCCCTCTGCACATCGCTGCCAAGAAAAATCAGATGCAGATAGCTACCACTCTGTTGAACTATGGGGCCGAGACCAACATTTTGACTAAACAGGGTGTGACCCCGCTTCATTTGGCCTCCCAAGAAGGTCATGCAGACATGGTGAACTTGCTTTTGGAGAAAGGATCTAATATTCACGTGGCAACAAAGGTAACTCAACAACAGAAGGCAAAGTACTATGGTGGGAGTGTTCAGTGAGATGTAAAGTGCTTTGTAGGATTTATCTCACATTCTCAGAAAGTCTGCACTTCCTTCTGTGTATGTTTCTGTGAATTTCCAGAAGCATCAAGAGGCGGGTAGTAAAGATGAGAAGAGAATATCTAGGGTTGGCAGATGGAGACTAACTGGTTAGCTTATACTGTGTCATTAATAACTATGCTGGGTGGTACTCAAGGGGAGATGCATCTGTTTGGCATTACAAGTGGAAAGTGATGCAACATCCAGCTCTGGTAGAACTTTATTTATAAAGAGGGGAGAAGACAGGAAAGAGAAAGTTGTTGCTAAGTCATTCAGGGAGGCAGGACAGCAGTAGTTTTGCTGGGCAGCAGCCTTGCCCTCTCCTCTGGTGTTATCACATAAGCTTTCTAAATTTCATATTTTACACAAAGGATGAGGACTTCTGGAGTGTGTAGGTTCTTGTAGTATATGTAAGAAACCTGAGAGCTACAGTGAAGAACAGTTCAGTGGTTATGTCAGCCGTGACACTTTCTTATGCATGGATTTTGATGATTGCATGTGGCAGCTACTTCATGGAAATCAAGTGCTTCTTCGAAACATTCCCTATTACCATAGGYCTTCCTAGGCCACAAGTTTTATGCAGTTATCTTTACGGAACTTAAGATGAAAACCCTGGAGCTTTTGCTCAATCAAGTGAAAATGAGAGCTCAAGCTCTCATTTTTAATATAATATCCTATCTAACCAACGTGAAACAAAATAGGGTTTATTTCTCTTATAAAATGTTTCCTGCCTTGTTGGCAGACTAGTGCTCTGTGCATCACTGCATGCTTTTACTAAAAAGTTGCATCCATTTCCTTGGATTTTTTGAATGGGATCTATTTGGAGTTTTCTTCATTCTGACTTGTGCCTGCAGTCATCAAGGTTCTCCCTTTTGTCTGAGGAGTGGGAAGGATGGTAAATGTGCTTCTCACTTCATAAATGGTATCCTTAGATTCTCCAGTGGTGGTGATATGTAAAATCTGATTTAGAATCTTCTCCTGTTTTACAGATGAGAAAATGAGAATATCTAAATCTATTTCCTGTCATTCCAGTAGGACCATTCAGTTGTTAATTATTATTATTATTTATTTTCTTTTGCATCTTTAGACTGGACTGACATCTTTACACCTTGCAGCTCAAGGGGATAAAGTAAATGTAGCTGAAATACTGACAAAACATGGTGCCAACCAGGATGCTCAGACAAAGGTAACTCATGGAGTGGCTACTGTCTCCAGTTTGCCAAAAGGTGCTATGACTTTATAGGAATCTTCCCCTGAACGTGTAGTTTTACTTACTCTGTTATTCTATTGTAGCTGGGCTATACACCTTTAATTGTGGCATGTCACTACGGAAACATCAAAATGGTGAATTTCCTTCTCAAGCAGGGAGCGAATGTTAATGCTAAAACAAAGGTAAAGMATTTTTCATTGCTTGTTTTACCCCTTATTAGACATGGCAACCCTGCAGTACCAATACATACCACGAGGTGTCCTTTTCAGCAGGCAATTTATGATTTTTTCATGTGTAGYTGGTGTCAACATCTGTTGGATTTTAGTGGCAGTGAAATGCTTTCTGTCTGCTATATCTCAGTGGGAAGTGTTCACTAAAGGAAGTTAGATCAGTTAACTCTTTGGGTGTGTGTAAGAGGGAGATAGAGAATCAATTTTATTTTTACTTGCAATTAAAACAGCAAGTTTGCTTTTTCATTTTAATTAGACTTATTTTACACCAGTATGAACACCAGCATGCTGCCAGACTAGTAAACAACAATTCAGAGACTTTGGGACTAGTGCCAAGTTCTCCCTAATCTGATGGGACATGGAGTAGGAAGAGTTACAGCCGAGAAGAGTGTGGGTGGCATGAACTTGGGAGAGGAGACAGCTGCAGTGAAGGAGTACAGCTTATTGAAGGCAGAGCTGAGGAGGAGAAGGATATGCTCTTACTGATCAGTTCTATTGAACTGGGCCGCACTGCCTGCAGGAAGGTCTGAATGTAATCCACTAACTTCAGTAGTTTCTTCCAATATAAACTGGCATGTGAAAAGGCCATGTGATGCATTTGTATCAGGAAGTGAGGTTTTGATAACTGCAACGGTGAGTTGCATCCCAGATGTCTTCACATCACCCTTATCAGAGAGAGAAGGCTACCTCAGGAACTGTGAGACTTCAGATGTGGTAAAACTGGCCTCAGTCAAAAACTAGATCCTCACTAAATTCTTGATGTCTTCACTACATTATGAAGGACTAAATCCACTGATAGTTCTAGTGACACACTTTGTAATTTGACTAGGATTTCAAATACTGACATGCAATCTGCTGAGCTTTGCAACCAGCTCCTCTGTCCCCAGCCGTGACCTATGGGTTTGATCTATTTCTCAGTCTAGAACTGTTTCATCACAGCAGTCTAAGCTGAACGTGGTAAGCTGCAGTTAGTAAAATAAATACATAGAAGTCTGACGGGAGTCATGCTGACCCATCCCGTGTGCAGTCATCCAAAACCAGTGGTTAAAAAAAAGAGATTCCCAAAGTACTGGCAATACTATTAGAAARGCAGCTGATATGCATTGATAAAGCAGACATTAGCAGGATCCAAAGGTTAGCTGCCAAGACATTCAGCTGAGTCTAGTTACAGTGATGTATTTGCTTCTTAGTATTAAGAGCTTATTCCATGATTAAGGGGTCACTGGACACAATGGACCTGGTTCCAACTCTAGTTCTATTTCACTTAGTTAACAATCATTTCATTAAAATCAACAAGTTGATTTATATTGCCAACAGAATGACAGTGACTGATATGACAGTATGGTGCAGTGGTTCTCCAAAAAAAACCTGTCAAGGGTGCCATTAGAAATCCTGGCACTGTGTCATGCAGTACTCTTGACTCAGTTTAAAGAGTTTTGGCTGGATTCAGGATAGGCGTGTTAGAGAATAAATAACCTATTTGCAGCCAGTTCTTTAAATAGAGAAAGCCTGCAGGATGCTTTGTGCTGTCTCCAGTGAAAAATCATGTCCGAACTCTATTTTAAAGGATTTTATTGATACTTAAGTAACAAAAATAAATTTACTGTGCATGCAATASCCTACAGTAAGATCCCACATTAATTTCTTAGTAGCCTGTGTCTGTAATTGAAGAATTTTAACAGTTSTAAATAAACTGGTTATTTAAATAGTTGAATAATTATCACCATTTAGCTAGTAGCATAAAGTGTTACACGTATCCATCCATTCACCTAGAAAAGAGATAAATCTTAGTGTGTTACTGAAGCCCCAAAGGTCACTATGAAGCCCCCAGGCTTTAAGTGTGTGTACAGGGGAATCAGTTTGGTGTGTTCTTCCTGTTTATTCTCTGCTTGCTTTAAAAGCTAACTGTAGTTATAAATGAATTGCCTGACTGGACTTGCACAATATCATCTCCAGTCAACTAGCTGGAGTTACTCTGGCTCTGTTTCTTTATTGCGTAACATCTGAATGAATCACTGGAGCTGATAATATACAGGTTTTAACATGTTGATTAGCACAGACAGTATGTACGTATTTTTCAGGGTATTTATAGCTTGGGTAGGCATTTAAAGGCAAAGTAAAGCTAAAATTGATTGATGTTTGTGTTTGGTATGACTTTTGTGGTTTTTAAAGAGCAAGTGGACTCAATCGTCACTGTTAAATTATATATGTATTAAATTGACTCAAATACTTTTAAGTCAAGTCTTTGGCTTCCTTTTAAAAAGTGAGATCTGAGAGGAAGAAAAAACGTTCTCTGCATGCAATCTTAACTTTACCATGACTACTTGCCCTTGTCTCTGATTTGAGGAATGGGGTATTATGTGCCTTTCCCAAAATTTCTTATATTGTAAGATAATTTGTCAGTTTTATGTTTTCATTAATTTGGAGAGGGAGTGCTATTGTTGCTGAAGATTTATTATCTTGGGGTAAATTGCTGGCATAAATTTTTTATTCAAATGTCTCAGGAGAAGGAAGCAGAATGAAGCATCTAATCTAATTGCTGGTGCTTCTTGTTTGTTTGCTTTTATGGTAACCACTGTCAACAACAGAATGGATACACCCCTCTGCACCAAGCTGCTCAGCAAGGCCACACTCACATCATCAATGTTCTTCTCCAACATGGGGCCAAGCCCAATGCTATCACCTCTGTAAGTCTGTGAAGTACCTGTGGGACTTCCCTACATGGTTCTTTTCTTTATGTTTTGGGGTTTGAGAACAATCCTGAGTTTTAGTATTTCTCATACAGCTGGTTGTCAGATGTGCAAATGTAACTTCCTCTCCTTTCCTTCATGCTCTTAAGGTAGCACAGATCAACTGTAATTCATTGCGCATCAAATTAGACGTGAAATGAGGGAACTTAATTCCATGATGCAGTGGCAGACTGGCCACAACTAATTGTGCTGTATTTATTCAGTTTCCTCTGACTCAACTTTTCTATCTGTACATGTAAAATATATATAAAATAGGGACCTGATTGAGAGCTTGACTTTCTTTGAAGACTTGGACCCAAGTGCATGTCCCTCTGTTTACAGGAAGTCTGTTTCAAGTTCCTACTATGCTCACTGATGTTAATGCCATCTCAAAGCATCTTTGCTGATTGCACTTTATATGTATATATACTTCACTCAGTGTGTTCAGTTGAAGATCTGTCTACTTGTTTTCAGTCCTCTCTGCAGAAACTAGCACTAAAGAGAAGTCCTCAGGTTGCACGCTACAGTGGCACCACAAAACAAATAGTTCCATTGCAGAGGCATAGATTTACCTTGCAAGMTTCTTCCAGCTTGTCAACACTTTTTCAGTCAAATCAAACAAAAGGATTCAGCTTGCACCTCTTTACAAAGAAGCTTGGAATGTGAGCCTTCCTTCCCTCTGCCAGTTCTCTGACATGGGGAGCATAGACTGTCACACTGTGCAGAGCCAAGGAACCGCAAGCTGCTTCTGAGGTCACTTAGGCTGAACAGTTTCCTTAAGGCAGGGAAGACTTATCCTCATAAATCTCTGATTTAACCAGCTTCTGTTACTTTTTTTTTTCTTCTGTTCATTAAGAAAGTTCATTAATGTAGCTACCTATTTTAGATGGCCTTATGTTACTGTGAACTATTTTTTTTGTGGCAATTCAAGCAGAATTGCAAATGCTGTGAGACAGATGGCAATGTAAATCACTATTCATTTACAGCTAAGTTTGTAAAATTAAGTGTGCAAATAGCTGTTTCAGACTATTTTAATGCTTCAGATAATGAAGGAGAAAAAATAGTCCTAAATAATTAATAAATTATCCTTTTAATGTCCAGTTGATGAGTTGTGCATTTGTCATGTGCATTTGAACAACAAAGTGGAAAATAATCTCAAAACCATACGACTTATGTCGGTTTCTTTAGTGCTTGCTRTAGTATTAGCTTTTTGTACTTTTCTTAGGTAAATAGTTGCTTATAAGGATGAATACAAGTGTATCTGGTGACTATGATTGTAACTTTGTGTTTCCCCAAAGGAACATTGTATCTGCTAAAGATTTAAACAATTACCACTGAAAGTGAAGCTGTAAGATTTTAAAATACTTTCTTTTTAAGAAGAATACCCCTTATATAGTGCTGTTTATACAAAACAAATCATCACCTTCTGCAGGCAAGACACATTCTGCACACTRCAATTTGACTACTTCAGGGTTAAAGCATACAGTGTGCTTTTTTATTTTTTTTTTCCTTTTTGAATAGCAGGCAGATGTGTGTTGTGTTGCCATGGTAATCAGGACTATAGTCTTAAAGAAGTTACAAAGACAGAGTCAGATGTAATGGTAGAAAAAAAAMCAGTGATTTTCCTAGGCTGTGCCTTGTTTTGGATGGAAATGCTGGCTCATGCAGTGTTGAGAGTGATCTCATTGGTTCGCATCACAATCCTCCCTCTCATTTCTCTCTCTCCCTCTCTCCCTCTCCTTCTCTTTTGCGCTTCAGAATGGCAACACTGCCTTAGCTATTGCAAGGCGTCTGGGCTACATCTCAGTGGTCGACACGCTGAAGGTTGTAACGGAGGAGATTACCACCACCACAACTGTGAGTTGTAGATGCATTATAATAGCTCTCTTTTAAGTG
>NW_020454638.1:258572-311765 GCF_003342845.1 Nothoprocta perdicaria
TTCTCTTACCTCAGACTCTCCATGTATCTCTTCTGTGTTTATTTTCACTTATTAGGCCCTCTTTTGTACTGGATTTTTGCGTAACTGCTACAATGGTTTGAGTATATCTTGAAGCACATAGATATGTGCACAATACATCAGACTTCACTGAATTATCTACTTGAATATAGATGCCAAGCAACTATTCAAAGGCAGAGTTTGTGTGTGTATATATATTTTCTAGACATGACTCTGAGCTGCAAAATGCAACTTAACAGAACTTTAGGAGTTGTTTAGCTCTTGGCCTGCKCCTCTATTTTTCTTTGCCACAGTCTCATCTCCTTCTCAGTCTCTCTTTACAATTTCCACACCTCTGTAACACCTGCTAAGGCTCAATTATTGTAGCACAGCACAGCAAGCTTCTAGTATTTGGACTGTACCAGTCATGGCCTGGTGCCAAGCTTAAGGATGCTCGCTAGATGGCTCTGAATCACATCAATCTTTTTACTTTTTACACTCTCAGTTTGAATGGATCCTATTTTTCCAAAACATGGAGAAATCCTTTCTTTATTTTCCCAGTGCTTACACTTTCAGTGGTCTCTGTTTTGATTTTAGGGTTTGTCAATAGTAAGTGCTGAACATCAGCAAGTTGATATTGTTGATTTAAGCCAAGAAAAACGTGTGTATTTTGGTGCTCCGAGAGGGGAAAGGGTCTCTTTCTTACTTCCCTGCTACAACTGTTACAGCAGTTAGGAGGAGAGCAGACCAGAAACAGTATGTCATTTAAGAAATAACATTGATTACCTAAAAGCTGCTCCTAAATTAGGGGAAGGGGTAGAAGAAAATAAGGGGAGTAAAAGGGAAGGGGAAAAAATTTAGCATTTTGAAAAGAAGTGGGAAAATAGTTTTGGCTTTGTCGCATTCTTACTGCATGTCCCACAGTGAACTGAGGAATATGGAATAAAAGTTGCGTGACATAAGGTTATAAATAGTGAGCTATGACTTATTAATGAGCTGCAAATCTGAGTCAGGTTTGGGCAAGGAATTCCAGCCTAATTCCAGAAATCTCTTACTAGAGAATGTGGACTTAATATATTTAATTGTAAAACACATTACATGTGTACATACACAAACACATACATATCTCTATGCAGAGATTAAGAAAACAAAGTCTAGGAAATGTTTTCAAGAAGCCCTGGCCTTGCTTTCAGAAGTGTATTTTTTTAGCCTAAAATAATGCCTTTATCTCTCTTACTGTGTTCTGTCACACTTTTCCCATTTGTGCTTGTTAAAAGTTGTAACTTCCATTGTATCATACATTGCATAACATAGATTGCTATGTCAGGTATGATGCTTAATAATAGTAGCAATCTACAGGATGAAAAGACACCTCTGAGTGAGTTACTTGGGACAAATGCTTTTTTTAAACTATGAGGGTAAGGGACCTTTCTATTGGATACCAGATGCTTGAGATTTATGATTGTAACTCAAACTTAGTTGCATAGCTAGCCTCTAATACTTAGAGTACAAGTTTCAGATTGCTATTACATGCATCTATACCCAAAACTAAATTCCAGAGAAGCACTGCTTTAACAAGTCAAATGGTCAGTCAACACAGCAGATTGTTCAGATTTGTCTGTGTCTTGTACCCACTTTAGGCATACATGAAATGTAAACCCTTGGCATTGGTGGTCACCACCACCTATGTTGATTAAATATAGCTTTGAAGAAGTGTTGAAAAGGGGAATAAATAATAGACACTTTCTGTAATAAAGATCTCCAGGTGGTGAGGTTGGTATTGCCAACCCGGAGCATAACACTTAGTGATGGGGAAAAAAAAAGGTGTTATCACCATAGCTACTTCATTCTCTTAGGCTGTGGCAGTGTTGCATGGAGGGTGTTACACAGGCTGAGCCTTTATCAATATTCAAGTCACTGCCATTTAAGTTGAAGACAAATCTCCAGACAAATCTCTAACTTTTTTTTTTTTTTTTTTTAAACTCCCAGTGTTGTAGCTAGTGGAACCCCATAAATAACAGTTGTTACATTAATTCCTGCTGAGTTCAGTGTTTTGTGTTTTGTAGATGACAGGATGGATTTTTCTCTGAGAAAACACACACTCACATTCTGTTTTCCAAATTATTCCAGTTGTACACTTTTAAATTATTTTCCTGTATTGAAGGGAAAACTGGGAAAGAAATTATTAATGCTTCTCTGTAAATAATAATGTTGAGAGCATTAGTCAACTCCAGATTGTTATTATACAGGTCTTGTACTCATGAATTATGGATAAATTGCTCTCCTTATATCCAATGGATACGGATACCTTAACTACTAGGGTCTGCACATCTACGTTAGTAAAATGACAATATGAAATGTAGCCACTATACTTTTTGTGAAAACACTCAATACCTGTGCTATATAATACCACATTCTGACATCTTTTTGTTCCTGTGTTATTCTAATGAAATGGAATCATGGAACTAAATCATGTTTTGTGATTTCAAGTCATGCAAGAAACAAAAAACCATAGCATTTGTGACTCCTGAATTGTTCCCTTCTTTCCCCTTTCTTTAGAATTTGAGCACTTTTTTGCTCTAGTTCTTTTTTATTTGTTTTTTTTTGTTATTGTTGTTTTTTTTCTTGGCTTTAAGTTATTCTACCCAGGGAGCATGCAAACTGACAGTGGAGAATTTGGATTACACTTTGTGTTATTACACTTTCAATACCAGTAAATCAGAAATAGTGCTTTCTACCACATTTGAAAAATACACTGCCCCTTCACCTGGGTGTGTTTCTTCAGTCCAGTTTGAATGATCTTTAGGATTTATTTGTCCTTACTGCTGTGTTGTGGAAGAGATGAGCACTCTGTCACTCAGGTGGTATTGACCTCTTCACCTGACCCTACTGGTTTTGTCAGGGTAAGTGAGGCATAATGTTCCTCTGTGAGGAGAGCCACAGGAATGCAGGGGAGAAAGTGGGATATCTTATGGAGACACTGCTGAATGCAAAATAATATTTCAGCCCAGAGCGCATATTAGGAAAAATAATTTCTTGAATCATGAAAATTATTTAAGTGAAGCCTATGTCAGCACTTATTCTGAAATGAATGGCATTGTCCTTTCCCTCTGTTTCAGGAAAGTGAATTGAAAACTGTTGTCACACTTGATATATTTCAAAAATGTAAAGCAGGCTTTTAATCAATTTTCCAGAAGAGTTGCACTATTTGGCAACTTTTTCATAAAAATACAATTTTATATAGCAATCAAGAATACTATCTTTGTTAGTTTGTTAGACATGTAGAAATACAAATCTGGAAATATCTAGTAAGCTTCACAGCAAAAGTTGTTATTGGCTTCACTGCTTGATATCACTGGGCACCTTTCCCAAGAGCACGTTCTGAAAGAGCCCCAGGGTTGTCTGACATTAATCATCACTCAGATGGTATGCTCTTTCACTGCTTCTGCATATAACACTATTTAATGGATTCATCCCCATTTGAGAGCAAACCCCCACTGCAGTGTGAATATCGAGGGACRTGTGGCCTTGACGCTGAAGGGGCACATCTGCTGCTACATGCCTTTCAGGAGGATGTGTTGCCTGCCCTTCCGAGCTCTTCAGCTGCAGACCTGGGTGGAGCCCGGGAAACACTTATCTTTCTATTGTGACTAGTGTGGTTTCTGATTACAGCTCCTTTTCAAGTCTTTGACGTTTTGCCTTTGATATGCACTGAAGAGTCTTCTGCAAGCAACTCTGTCGTGCCTTGCACTTCTCACTTCCTCTGCTATATTTTTTTMATCTCCTTCCCCACTATGCATCTAGATACAAAGAGGACCTTTCTGATTCAGTGTCTCTGAGCATCTTCTGTTGCCTGAAGTTGAAGAAGTTCCTCAGCATACTTCTACTTTCTCACAAATAAACAATGTAATCCTGACTGTCCTTGGTTTATACTTGCCTTGTATTGTGGTATTTGAGAGCTTTTAGGTGCACAAAATATCAGAATATATCAGAATTTCTAATCTTGTTTTTCTAATGATGTACATGTACCTGATTTGGGGAATATATGTCCCTTATGAAAAGAATATCATTTGTACATGGTGTATAGTCACTTTCTGGTGGAAAAAATGCTTCAAGTGATTGGTCTAAGTATTTTACATGTCTCTGTCTCTGTCTTTCTTTTTTTCCTAAATTTCCAGTTGTTCATAACTCTGTTTCCAAATGCTTTACGATTTAATAATTTCCATATGCCACACTTGACTTTTGCGAAGCTCTTCTGTAGACATTACCTAATTCATTTTAAAATCATCTTGGAAACATTGAACTGAATTATTTTATGTGTACCATTTATAAATAGATTCACTGAGAGCTTTCTTCCCCTCCCACTCTCCCTTTTTTTTTTTTTTTTTTTTCCCCGCCTTCTCTCACCAGGTCATTATTTTTCTTTTATTTATTTATTTATTTTTTTTGTACATTTCTGCCAGAGTAAATGCGACCTCATAGTAGCACAGAGAACAACAGTTTCTCGACTAAAGATAAAAAGTAGAATTGAGGGAAGAGGAAGCATGTTATAATAGTGTCTCAACAGATCCTAATGCTGCTACTTTTGAAAAATATCCTGCTGTAAACTTTTTTTCTGATGTTTGATTTGTGGCTTGATGATTCTGTCTTTGCAGACCATAACAGAAAAGCACAAGCTAAATGTACCTGAAACAATGACTGAAGTCTTAGATGTTTCAGATGAGGAAGGTGAGTGACTTTGCTGTGTTTCTGTTCCATATCACTTATGCCACCTGTAAAATAGGCTCAAGACAGTAGTTGAATTTCACATTTTAATTCTGCAGTTGTTGAAATTATGTTCTATGCATATGCAATATGTATGCAATAGCTTTTGTTTTTAAATTATGTGATCATTATGGGATTTGAATAATGATTCCAAATATTGACCCAAACTGGAATCCCAGATCCAACTTCCYTTTAAGTACAAACTTTGCATTTTTGCAGAGCAAAATCCTCAGATGTGAATGTTTTTCAACTTCAGATTTAAAAAGGGAAGTGTAAAGCAGTCCCAGAACTGGGTTGGATCCTCCTACAAATAGGTATTTGAGCAGTAAACTTTCTGGATCAGTGCCACCTTGCTCAGATAAGCATATTGAAGAGTTCTGCTTAATTGAAAACATTGTTGTAAGAGGATGCATAAGGTAGAAGGTGAGGAGATAGTTCCCTTGGGGATCTTCTGGCTCATGGAAAAGACAGATGTGTAAAATAACATGCTAATAATTTTGGCACTTTGGTGTCGGACTAATTCATGTATGAACAGGAGGCATATGTTGCATCACTTAGCTAAGTTCCAAGAAAATATCTGTGAACTTTCGGAAGGACTAATAAAGTTTCCTTCTTCCCCCTCCCCACTTTCTGCTCCTTTCCTGGAGGGAAAATAAGATTCATACTGCGAAGAAATAAGAGAATAGCTTAAAAAGATACATTTCTAGAAATTCATATATTTGAGTGAAGTTTGCTTTTTACTAAACTTTAATAATGATATCATAATGCATACCATGTATTTGTATGAATTTTCTAGCTTTTTAGATATTGATATTGTTGATATATATAGTATCTTATGTAGTCCATATTAGATGGTTATTATTTCTTCATAGGAATAATTTGTAGAGTCATAATTTAAAAAAAAAATAGAGATTTAGAAACCAAGGTGTATGTTTGTTTTCTTGCACAGAGTCACTTACCATCCTAAATTACAGCGGAAGTTAACTGCCTTCATAGTCCTAAAGTGTTTAATTTTGGAAATGAGAATTAGGTGGATAAATTAGTTATTCTATTGAGAAAGTACTCCAAATATTTCTTTTTCTTTTTCTTTTTTATGCTTACAAAACTGTAAGCAAGGAGCAAGGAAGTAGTGTTTTAAATTGCTTGTACTCAAAAAGAAGTTACTCTCGACTGCAACACAATCTGTTATTTCTCTGAGGCTTATTTATGCTACGTGTTCTGCTTTTGAAAAGCATCCAGCTACTTGTGTAATGAAGATGATAAAAGACCTTTAAATTGCTGTAGCCTTACGTTCACACTTCTTATTTGTTTTTCCTTCCTTTCTTTCCGTTCTTGGAACCTACCATTTAACTGTCTTCAAATCCACAAAATCTAGTATTGTCTTTCTAATTCTACAGATTAATTTATAGACTTTTCCTTTTTCTCAAACCAACTTATATGTTGTACAGCCTTTAAGCACTCTGATGATGAACGCTTCAGTGATGGGGGAACATGTAGTGGCACAGGTGCTGTTAGCAGAAGCTCTTGGAGTAAGATTTGYGAATTTTCTCTCTGTTTAACTCTGCTTGTTGTTGAAGCAACATGAATATGCTTAGTCTGGGTGCCTAACACTATTTTTTTGTTACTTTTGAAGTGTGAGTGGGCCTTTTGTTTTCTGAAAGGTGGGAGGAAAAAGGGAAGCCAAAAAATCAAAAATATTTAATATCTTTAATTATATGGGAGAGCTTATTGTTGCCATCCAGCATGACTAATGCTCTCCAGTGCCATACATTAACACTCTGCTCTCTGTCACCATCTGACACCTACTGTTTATCAACAGCTAGCAGGATATGAAATAGCTCCCTGCCACATTGCCTGGTGGTGTCCCTGTGGTGTYCCTGCCGCAGGTAGCAAAGTGCGTTGCTTGCACTGAATAGGCTTCATGCTGCTGTGCCTGTGTTGGGGGCAAAGTATTTAGGTTGTTGAAAGAATTACCAACAAGGGTTAACAACACAAATGCCAACAGGAATTTGAAATAGCAGGGAGCTGGAGGGCTGGAGAATCCCTAATGTGGATGACGAACCTTTCAGTGGTGGTATAGCCTTTGTAAGAGGCTAGCAGTAAGGTGGCACTAATGCTGTGTTCCTGGCTGTTTTAAAGTGATGTGGTATTTTCTGAAATAACTTTGCATGATGTACTAAACCAGCCAAGTGTAATCATGAGCTAAGAGGTTGAACACAACAGGAGGATTTGAGTAAGTAAATATGTAATGTCCCATTGTGATGCCTGTTCCTGCTGGCAGTTACTATTTTGTATTTTGCAAGGGAAGTGGTTGTCTTGCATAATAGAGTACCGCTATGTTAATAATAGGGTGTTCATACCCCTAAAACAAATAATGATCTTCTAAGTCTTGCACCCAGTCTCAGTGATGTAAAAGAAAGGACCATCAGATAATTTTACTTCATAAGCAAGTTCCTGCTGTATACAGCCAGATTCAACATGTTTGTGAATGGACTGAGAGTCCCTCTCATTATTCCGTCATTAACATACAGAAGTTTCATGTTTTCYTGGATATTTACAAGGCTTTCCAACTTAGTGACTATCAGAGTCAAAGATATAACAGCACAATTTTACTGAATAATTTATGTATATATGTATGCCATTCTCTTATTAGTACTATGGTCTAACATGATGATTTCCTAAAGAGGATTATGTTGTTGTTATAGTAATATGAGCAGCGCCATAGAAATGTGGATTTAATACAGTCATTGTTCAGAAGATGAACACCTGATCTTGCAAAAAGACATTAAGAATGTGGTTTTCTCTAAGTACTTGGATTATGCTACAGATTTCCACAGGGCTATATAAGTATTCAGTGGAGTGATTCCTGAATACATGTCAGAACACTCAGAACAAAAGTCTCATATAGATGAAGCGACAAAAAACATTAATTTATTTTTAATCTTTCTATTTGGCTTTGTTCTTTTTCCATGTCACTACAAAACTTAGCTCCTTTAATGCTTCCAGAAAAGATGCAGTTTTCAGTTGGGATATCCTTACAMCAGTCAATACAATTACTGTAAGGCACCTTGCAAAATGTATTTAAGTGAAATCTACACAATTAACAAAGTTGAGCTCATAAGGGTTTTTCTGTTAGCCTAGGCCTTCTGAAAAAAAATCTAGACAATCTTAGAATATCTGGAACTGTTGATACAGTAACTTCTATCTCTGTAGATAGGAGATATGAGACAAAAGACTAAGGCAGGTTGTGGAAGGAGCTGTCTTTTGTGTGTCTCTAAACCTTTGCTTCCCCTACTGTTTCCAGTCCAACTGACTTTTATAAGCTCTGGTTTCACTGCCCCTTGGAGACTCAGTTCTGGCTGCTGCAAGAAGTTGTGGGTAGTTTTGGCTGTACGTTTACACTCTCTGCTTTATTGCAGCCCAAACACTTCTTGCAACAATGTGGTAAACCAACCCAGAGAAAGTCTGTAAACCAATCTGTTCTGATGAACAATTTTCAGGGCGGCTGCTTTTTCAGGCAGAAAGGACTAGAAATAGTGAAGAACAAAGTGGGACTCCACTCTTAATGGCAATATGCCTAGGAACGTCGATCAGCGAAAAGCTGAAATATTCAAGCTATTGTATCACTGAAGTACAACAAAATTGTGACCATAGGTTCCCAAAAAAGAGCTCACAACTAATCTATATCTAATTCCAGCAGATTTCTAAGTAGAAAAAAATCTATTTCTTACTAGAGGGAAGGAGGGGAAAAAATCCTATTTTTTTTCCAATCTGGGCAAGGTATGAGCAAACATTTTTCCAACTGCTTAATAGTCTATTTTAGGTATAACCACACTCATAAAGGAGGAAGGTCAAGGACTGGGAAGTTGCTGCTTTTCAGCTAGACACTTCAATAGGGTCAGGAAGTTATTCCTGATGTTGCTGCTGACGCTTAGATGACTTTGTGGAAGTCACTCTAATTGGCTTCGGCTTCCACTTGCAGAAGGATGAGCTGCTTTGTCTGACACTGGCCTCTGTGACAAAAGTGCTGCAKGTATCTGTCTACCTGTCTTTGTAGCTGTCTGCCTGTGACTAACTAGCTACCTAGCTGCTGTGAGCATTATTATTATAAAATGCTAATGTGCACCAATACTCAAGACTATCTTATTTTCAAAATGCATTGCTTTGTATGTCTGGAAACTGCTGCTCGCTCTTTAAGCATATTGGATTCCTTAGCAGCATCTGTAACTGCTGTAAATGGTGCGAAGTTGCTGCAGTGAATTTCCTGAGTGTCACCAGGCATGACTTGAGAGTATGTTAATGTTGCTGTCACATGTGTGAGAAATGAGCAGTTAAATCTAGGCAGAATTCACTGCTGATGTAGGTGCATGTAGTTCCGCTGAAGTCGTGTCTTAATTAGAAGACGTTTAAGGCATAATCTTCATCATAAAATCTGGAAGTTAAAGTTGAGGCCACTAAATGTTGTTGATTAGACTTAAATGCTGTTACTGGGCATTAAAAAYGGTAAACCTAGAATAATGCCCAAATTAGCTCAACCCTTTTATAGCTGGCTGTGTAAATGTAGACAAAGACCGTTGATTTAAAGAAATAAATCTCAAGTTATGAAAAGCTGAAACTGAGAAAGGGAAGGAAGTTTATACTCACAAAAGTAGTTGGTAAATTCTGAAAATCTTAATTACTATACTTCCATTTAATATGTSCCAATATTGATCTCATTTCCTAGAAAATTTTGTGCCTTAATTGCCATGTGAGATTTGTTATGAGAATGTTTTCTTACTTGATTATCTTAGCAATGTTATCCATACAAGATAAAGAGTTGCTACTGTGAAAAGTTTCTATTTGCATGGCCTTCTTGAATTTATATATATAGGTTTGGTTTTTGTGRTAGTTTTTATATATAGTTTAAGTTTTCTGGCCTTCTGTGATGGGGTGTTTTTTTGTATTTTATTTTCACTTTTAAGTGCCAGATGTGCAAATGCAACAGGAAATCAGAAAACTGGTTACTCTTTTCTTGGTCACATGTTTTAAGCACTTAATCTTGATCGATTTTTATACTTTTAAATAYATTACATTTCCATTGATAATGTTGCTAAGATGTGTAAAAAGACCAAAAGTGTTTACTAGGTTTTTTGCATGAAGGTGGTAGCTTTATAAATAAATTAGGAAGAATCTGGTTTTGATATATGAAAGACACTGTTTTTATTCTTGGTGGGATAGACTTTGCTAAGGATTTAGCTCACAAATATTAATAATGAAAAATAGGAGATTGGAGATAGCAAAAATTTTGGCAAAACCTTTGAAGAAGCTGGTGTTTTTTTCATTTACATCAGTGTTCTTCATAGAAGAAAATTGACCATATTAGCTATAACAAATGAGCATCAAAGTAATTTCATCAGAGACTGAAGATACAGAGGAACTGTAACAGATTGTTCATGTTCATGGAAGCAAATAATCCATCTAAATCACGATCAGCACATTAAAAAAAAAAAAAAAAAAAAAGTGTTTTTGACTTGCTTTTAGGTTTATCTGATCTAAACTAATCCATAGTGCCACCAGATGTTATTCCCAAGCATGATTGATAAAAACTGAAAAACTGGTTGTTTTTATACTTACATTAATGTTAATTAGCTAAAGATTTTATGATTGCTGACAGTACTTAGAAATACTTCGTAGTCAAAATGAGTTCTCCCAATCTGAGGAACGTTTCCATGCAGTGCAGAGAAAGCATCTCAGCTGCTGTTCCCTCTAACTAGGGTTATTGTGAAGAACGAATTATGTGTCAGTACATAACACTCCACAAATCTTTATAAAAATGCTACATAAAGGCTGGTACTTGCCATACAAATTTCACAAAGGTGAAATCAATAAGCACTTCGTATTCTTGGGAAAAAGCCAAAGACATTTTTTTTCTCTTTTCACTTTACCGTATGCAGAGTCTTGGTTGAAGATTTGTTCTGAGTCATAGGTATCTCTCTGACGAACCTTTCCTTGCTTAACGCCTAATAATCTGAGTGTTCCAAATTAAGAGGAAATTTCCTGTTTTCGTAGGTAATTTTGGTCTGATAGTGATTTTTCTCCTTCTGTAAAAAGAGTGAGGTGTTCTGATGGAACAAAAAGCTGACTCAGTTCTCCATCACTTTATCTGATGTGTTCTTTTAATGTTATTTCCTGCTGATAATTCTTAGCAAGACATTCTTTCTTCTCAAACCCATATGAGGACCACACTCAAGTCATAGCTTGAGTGTCCCTTGCACAGCAGCCCCACCGCACCTCAGACGCGTCAGCTGCTGCTGGCCACCCGGGGCCCTCCGAGGCCTCTGCGCCTTACGTGAGGAGCAGCACTTTGTCCTGATCAAATTCTAAAAAGCCGGTGCTTGTTATCTCCGCTGCCTACTTGCAATGCAACAGCTCTGCAAGTGCCATAGCAACCAACTTATCAAATACCAGAATTAATTTTGCAGCACACTAATTCAGGAGGAAATGGAATCAGTCACCTTTTCTCTGCAKAAGGCCCGGAAGGTAGATGTACTTTTTTCTTTTCATTTTTTTTCATTTTTTCCTCTCTGCAAGTCTTTCGTTGAGCTGTCAGTAGCTGACATGGTGATWGGTGTGTCAAGACATGTATGAAACTCTGCTTTCCTGACTGGCTGAAATTACAGAAATATAGAGCATTAGTGAAAGTTATTGTAACACCAGAAGATTCTTAATGTGGAGGCCATTAATCAGCAGATTGGCTCTAGGGAACCAAAGGTTTCTAGGGGAAGTGTCAAGAGCAGCCCAGCATTATACATTCTATTAAAGATGCTTCAGGGCTTATATATTCTATTTAAAAAGTGTTGTTTACCATAGCTACCTCTTCTCCATTTGTTACTTTTAAGGAGCAGCACTTTATGTGGACAGCTGTAGACTTATCTGCATGTAGCAGAGAAAACAATTATTTTGGCAACCTCACATAACTGTATGTGGCTATAAAAACATGTAGTAAAAGCAATTTGTGGCAGTTTTTGTCACAACCTTCTTTTTCTCCCTTTTTAACCTTTTCTTTTGTTCCCTGTGAGAAGCACTCCCAGAGGAACTGTGATGCTGCAGTTGTTTGCAATTTGCTTTCATAGCAGGAGAACTGCGGGAACTGCAGCTTTGTCCAGATTTCCTTAAGTGAGTTGACTCTGTACAAGCATATCCAGAAAGAAGCGGGGAAAATAGTTAGCCTGATTTCTTGATCAAACATCTGCACGATTCCCTGATAATGGTAGCCAGGATTAGTTCTGAACAAAGCGACTCTTAATGAAACCCTTCTCCCATGAGCAAAATCCCACTTAGTAAGCGGAGAAGTCCTGCGAGTGGGTACCCCAAGCTCCTGTCCATTTAATGTTACTTTGCTTTTAAAGCAYGCTTTTGTTGAAAGACTTCAAAGTGATTCACAATCATTTACTTAATCTGTTGTTTATGTAGGAAATACCACTTCCTTGTTAAAATTTATGAAATATAGCAGAATGCAGGAGCATTGYTGTGGTCCTTTGGTTGTTATGACTGGGTCAAGTGTCTGTATTCAGCTAGCCGTCACTGAAGGAGTTGATTTGTGGTCTCAGCATGTATTCACTTCCTGTCCATTTGGTGATTTATGGTGTTCAAGACCTATGTTGAAATATGTGAAATCATCAGCATGAAAATTAGCTTTTTGTTTTCTCTCTAATACGAGGTTAGAGTAAGGCAAGTGTTTACTAACTGAGTGGTCATCGGCTACTGCAGGTCTTCCCAGGTGCTTCCCTTCCCGATAACAGAAGTCATGTATCATCAGCATAAAATCCGCAGAGCGGAGGGAAAAAGGACAGAGCTTAAGAATCATCACACGAATATTGCCACCTTAAGAAAAGAGTTGATAAGTTGTGGAGTTTGCAAGTAGATTTARTGGTTCTGTTCCAGTTCAGGTTCAGGGCTCCTGAGTTATTTGCAGCCAGAAGTTTCATTGCCCTGGCGTGCACCCGCAGCACCAAACAGTGCTGGGCTTCCCCACCTAACACCAGCCCCTGTGGCACAGCACATGTGGGCGTGTGCAGGGATGTGTGCTGGGGTCAGCTGCACCACCCTGCTCCTGGGATAACCGCCCCTGTGAGAAACAGCTCGTTTGCTCTGGCACAGCCCTCAAAGGTTAGCTGTGGTTCTAGTGCTTCTCAGCACGGGCTGGCCTGCATAGCTCAGAGGAAATCTCTAGTCTAATAATCCCTGTGTTACTCTACACAGCTTAGAGAGGTGTGCCCTTAGTTGGCTTGACTGTGCTAATGATATGTTTTAAAATAAGTGTTACTAACAGTGAGCAACCTAGTCTTCACTTGTTCACTGTTAGTTTCTTCTTGCCTTAAGCATAGAATTATGATTTTTAAGTTCACTTAATTTACCTTTTCTGCTTCTGAGAAATATTCTACCTCTCTTTATCTGTCCATTCAGTTTTCTACCTTTCCTTCCCCTCGTTTTGCTCATCTTTGCATCCTGCAAAACACTAAGTTGACAGCTCTGCAGAAGAGGCTCAAAGACTCAAATATTTGCTGCTGTTTTCTTAGAAAGGGAATTAAGATTCCTAGGCTTGGGGATATATATATATATATGTATATGTATATGTATATATATATATTTTGACTGTTGTCAGAATGTCCTTACCTTCAAGTTTCCAGTATTGCTTTTAGGATAGCACAGGTACATACTACTACTTTGCATTTTATTTCCTTCCAAAACTGCCCTGAAAAACATGATACTCAGAGATGCAATTTGATCAAAAATGAAGGTAACTTGTTGAAATCC
Organism: Nothoprocta perdicaria; assembly: GCF_003342845.1. Taxonomy (NCBI): domain Eukaryota; kingdom Metazoa; phylum Chordata; class Aves; order Tinamiformes; family Tinamidae; genus Nothoprocta; species Nothoprocta perdicaria. The sequence continues at coordinate 272,130 of NW_020454638.1, forward strand.
ACCTGTAAGTTCATAATTGACAGGAGAGCTCTTGGCACATCAGCGTCAGTTGCTGTGTGCATCATGAACTACCTAATAAGAGGGGAAAACGTGACTGCCGTAGGTTTGGAGGRGAATGTGATGGCAGATGAATCGCTACCAGCATGATTAAAAAGGTGGMTGTGTAAAGGTGCAAGAAATTACCCATGAGGAAGATTTGCTGTGTAAAGAAAGATCATGCTCAGCTCACTGTATAATTTCTTCTCAGTGGATAAGACGTTTTTGTTTCATGCAAATTACGATGCAAAGTATTGATTGAAACTCAGGCATAGAGCTGTGTCAGATGTGTAAATGCCAGTGCAGTATTACTGGCGGCATGAATGACTGCTTGTTTTATAGACTCAAAATAATTTGCTTTGTATTTGTGCAACTGTCCTGCAAATCAGGAACTTGGGCACTGAGGTATCCAGGTTACATGAAATGCTGTGTTGCTACATGGTCTTTCAGACTCAGCAGCCCTAGTTGTTCGTTCACTGGGCAGTGGAGTATTTTGGGGAGGAGGAGGGAGGGAATGGGAGGTGGATCRTTTTAAGGAAAGATGGAAGGATACCAGGAGTTGTGGGGAGTGACTGTTAGCTTGCAGCTCATAGACTCGAGGTCCATGTATAAGCACACAAGCTTTAATACCATCCGGATTGATATTTAGAAGACATTGTGAAGTTTTCCTGGATAGTCTTATTACTGTTTGCAGATGTTCACATCTTATTACTTAGCCCCATTATTGACGGCTCTTAGATGAGAGGCCAAAGTTGAAATATGAGTAGACAGTTTGGATTTTCTTTTTTTGTTGCCTTTTTTCTTTCTCTCTTTTTGTGAAGGATGTGGGTGTGATGAAAGCAATGAAGATTTTGCCTTTGTTTCTATTATAGATGGAAYGTCTGGCATGATTATAAGTATCTACTTTATTTGAAATATAACTTGAAATTCCTTTTATTGTTTGATTAACAGCGTTGCCTTAATATCTTCCAAGTTTTTTGCTAAGCCTTGTGCTTTATAATGTGACATTCCCAGGAAACAGGAGGCATCATCTGTCAGAAGACAGGAAACATGCAGTGATTAAATGCATTTTCTTGTTTTCTGTGAAACAGTGCCCAGTTTCTCCCTCTTAATGTGGGCAGATGGAATTTTCAAGGGCTTTTGTTGTWATACTAAAAAGATTTAGACCTTGTTTTTACATACAATATTTGCGTACATATGCACAAACTCTTTAAAAGCCCTCAGGTCATTTAGTTTTAGTTGTAAAATTATGCATGTCTTTATCAAATGAAAAATCAAGCTAGAAAAAACAGCTTGATTGTTTTCATGAAAAGGAATAACAAGATTTTTRCCTTTGGAAATGAATGCCACTTATAGCTTGCAATGGTAGTAAAAGGCCACTTTTTTTTTTCTTGAAAAATATTATCAGAAATAGCAGCAGTAAAAATAATGAGTTAATCACAATATTGATTTATTAGAACTTTAGATCACAGAAATGGTGGTTATCCTGACACACAAATGGATTCTCTAGTTAATAATATAAATAGATGTCTAAGCCTGAATGCTACCCTCCGGGTGCTTCCCAGTKGATTGCCACAGTTAAGGCATGTAGCTGCTGAAGACTTTGCTTCTGTATTATTTATGAAACTAAGCACGAGCTTCTGGTTCTTGACATTTTCCAGTGCAGCTGAGAATATGAGGAAACTGTTGGTGGGCTGTAGTCATATCTGTGGGTTGCCTCGAGCCCCACGTAGGCTTCATTCATTAGTTATTACTGGTTGAGAAGTGGCTGGAAAGATATAGACACATCTCCAGGCAGAAACTGTAAGGAGAAACCATGCTGCAAATGAGTGAAATGAGACATTTGCGTTCTACTTTGCAGTGTAAGTGGCTTTATTAGTTACTGAGAAAAACAAAGGCATCCTATACCTCGCACTTGCTCGGGAAAATAATTTGAGAACTTAACCTTTTTATTAATATTCAGAATATATGCCAGAAGGATACTATATGGGATACTCCATTTGGGCTTTGATTAGTTCTGAATTACTTTTTACTTAACAAATAATCTATGCATGTGAATATGCCTCTATGCATATCTGTCACATCTATGCATGTGAATTTTTTCCCAGTTTCTGTATATTGCCATGTTCTATTTTTTCCCTTTTCTAGTTTATATTTTTTTATTTATATATATTTTTTGCCACATTTTATATAATGTGGATATGGCTAGTGGAGAGTATAAATTAGAATTTGAAGCTATTGGGCAAAGGGCCAGGGAAAACATCTTTTCAGCTGAAAACACAAGGCAAACAATGAAATAAGTGGTTATTTTTCATTCTACTGAGAGGCAGTTATATATCGTATCTATCCTCATAGTGCTGAAATAGATTAAGGAACAACAGAAAAAAAAAACATGCTTGGCAGAGTAGCAAAGAAATATGCCTCTTACCAGTATATGCAACGGCAAAATTAAGATAAAATGCAGTTGATTACTCACCTTGATATTTTTGTTTTGTTTATTCTGCTTTATGTGCTAGTTTTGTCCAGTAAATTAATTGCTTGTGGTTTGTAGTGTTTCATGATTGGAAATTGCTGCCTCGTTCTTTTTGCCCCCCAACTGTTAGATTCCAACATATTAATGCAACCAGACTTGGGTGTGTGCTTATCTATTTCCWTATCGTGTTTTGTTTTAAGGTGATGACACCATGACAGGAGATGGAGGAGAGTACCTTAGGCCAGAAGACCTCAAAGAACTAGGAGATGACTCTTTGCCAAGCAGCCAGTTCCTAGATGGTATGAACTACCTGAGGTACAGCTTGGAAGGAGGACGATCTGACAGGTATTTGTCTGGGTTCAATTCCAGGTGTATTTTGTTATAAATATTGAAAGTCTCTTTATTGGTGTTTCTAAGTCAAGGTAGATTTGAATGAACTTCTCAGGCCTTCTTTATTAGAAATGTCAGCTTGCCAACTGTCACTTTGCAAGAGTGTGCGTGGTCAGGAGTGACTAGTCCAGAAACAGATACATTGGGCACTAATGCTCTACTTGGAGTCTAAGGAAGAATTTACTTCTGATCCCTCGATCTTTAAAAGACAGGACTTGCTTTTTGGTCTTTGTAGATGAGCAAAGGAAGTTGGCCATGGAAAAGGCTCATGAATCATGCCATTCTCCTCCTGTCATGAGTCAGGGAAGGGGTGGGTAGGTGGACAAAGTCTTTCAGCATTTAGGTGATTTTTTTGAGCTGTCTGAGGGCTAGAGCTATGAGGAAAGGAATAATGGGCTTAGTCATTTCACGTTAGATTGATAGCAAATATATTGTCACCAAGTATGTTGACTCTTGCCYTATTCCTCATGGTTGAACTAACAGGAAAGAGAATAATTCACCTTTCATTGCCAGAGARTACTTTTCCTTTCAGTGGCATAGTGCGATATTTAAGTCCTGAACCAAAAGAAATTTACATTAAAAATAAGGTGTTTTCAGTCCAGAYAATATTGACTTGATTACATCTAAAAAATTCAACTCATATCTAGCTTTATTGGAGGAATAATGATGTCTGTAACCTGAGTATTTTGAGTCTAACTTTATAAAAGCACAAATAAAATGAGACAGAGGGCTCTATGCTTTTCAAAGATACTCTGTGATTTAGAGAATGTCCTTGTAGTCTACATAAGATATAGGGTTCAATTTTCAGCATTAGAGCTTTTGCTAGTGAGTATGACTGTAGATTCAGGTACCTTATCTGGCACATTAACGCCTGCACTTCTGAATTGGCTGAGAGTCGGCTGTCCAGGCATTTCTGTTGGAAAATGGCAATGCCTAGTTTAATTCAATAATATTTCTAGATTTATCATGTTTGTAATTGCTGAAGGAGGGAATGACTGAARGAGAGGAAAAAATGGTTGAGATCTTGGCAACAAAAAGGATTTTTAGCCTGCCTCATTTTCCAGTCTTCGTTGTTATTCTGGCAGCATTTCCCAGGTTCAGAGAAATCAGTAGGCTCCATTCTGTTTACTTCCGTAGGTTATGAATCCCCCTTGGAACAAAAGGGGTCAGGAACAGTTCCGCTTGCCTCGCAGCATGCCTAAATCCCTCCTCATTCAGGCCTTCTCAACTTGGGGCCTGCTGCTTTTCAGACAGCTCCAATAAATCCACTGAAAGTGGCTGTTGCTTTTGAGCCTCCAGGAAGCAGGGAGACGGGGATTTATGACTGCATAGGAATATAAAAAACTACACTAGCTACATCAGCTTAAAAATCAAAACATGTCACCATTATCAAGGTCTTTCAATGGTAGCAATGTTTCATTTATTTATTTAAAGACACTGTGTAGGAATGATTGTGCAGTCAAGTGCTAACCCCGTTTCTGCTCTGGTTTAGAATAATTTCGCTTTTAAGTACGGTCCATGGGTTTCAGTATTTTCACTGACATATAATTGATTTCTGTATGTGTTGTGTTTTCTGTTGCATGAAGATGATTTCTCATCCCGTATCAAGTATGGTTGCATAGAAATGAAGCAGAATGATACACAGAGGTAGAATGAAATAAAAAGGTGCAGCTTTTAAACTTGATGATCTCACTTTGTCAGGTTACTGTTTATAAGAATTTTCACAGAAACTGCTTAAATTATTTTGTTTTTGCTGTAGTAAAACTTTCATTGCATTATACCGACTTTGTTCTTTAAAGAAATTCAGCAACGCAAAATAATATAGACAGCACATACATGTGTATCTTATGCATTAAAGAATTTGATTTTAAAACATGTATTTTTATTTTGTAACCATCTTCCCTATTTATTTTATTTCTCTCTCCCCTTCATTCTTTTTTGTATGCTTTCATTAGCACCATGCCCAGGTAGGTATTGCATAGCATGAAAATGTCATCCCTCTAGACTTTAATGGCACCTGTCTCTGCTCATCCCTTTTGGAGGCCTGYTGTGCACCGGAGTGTTGATTTTGAGAAGACAGTGCTGGTGGAGGTAGTTAGAGCTGCAGATGAGTATGATGTGTGGTGGCAAATAGTGATTCACCAGTACTGTCTAGCTAAGAAGTTCACAGAATGATGTAGCTTGTGTCTTAGAAACAAGCTCCTCGGTTGCTGTAAGGATAGAGGTAGCAGGATGCAGGTGAGTAGCGCTAGGTTCGGTGGCTGTGCTGCTGAACACATTAGCTGTTTTCTGTTCCTAGCGGTTGGTTGGAAAGGGAGAGCGTGGTTTATGTAAGCTGAATTGGCCCTCTGGATATTCAGTGGGAAATGATCCAGACTGTATCAGATCACCGCTGTTTGAAAAGACTTACATTTGGTGCAGGTCCCATCTACTCTCTGGAACTGTGATGCACGGGAAGAGGGGCTTTCAGTCTTTATTTTAAGAAACCTCATGCAATTTTTCAGTGGTAACAGGTCCTTTTTCCAAGGTTTCTGAAACACCATATACTGCTAGCTATCGGTAGCCTCAGATGGACAGAGAGGCTGCTGGAGGCCTGTCTAGACTGGCAATCACAAGTGCACTGCACTGTGGTCTTCCCATCACCCAGAGGAGAAGAGCTGATGTGTCAGGCTTGGTGGGTGACACCTGCCTGTGTGCTCCCGGTATGGGCGTAAGAGGCGTGCTTCTGTGCAGGACCTTTGTAGTCTTCCTGGGTTTCACAATTCAAATGTCTCTCTGCTTGAGCAGATAACCCCACAACCCTTGCAATTGAGAATCTGTATTTAGACGCGTCACCTGTCTCACTTAAGGTCTTTTTTTTTACAGGAGCTTTTACAATAACAAATAATACACATGCCTCATAACAGTTCTGCCCAGTGTCAGTGTTTATTCACAAGCCTCTGAGGGCAGTATCACCTCAAGATTAGTTCTGAAATTAAATGTAGTAGAAAATTTAAACTTACAATTTACTGCAGACCTAAGTCAGGCTTGTATAGCAGTCTTGCCTGTTGATAAAAGTTCATAGCCTCAATGCGTGGATATATGCAGGAACTTACATGTGTGTATTGCATCCTGGATGGACAGTGGGCTAGTTGTAGTGGTGGTAGTGGCCAAGTCAGGGGCTTACAGAGGAATATGGACAAAMTCACGATACAGACGAGCAGGCCAATCTTGTACATGTTGCTTTTCATTCAGCGGCTATGAAGGACGTGACATTAGCTGAATGGCGATGCCTACAGCTTGGATGGCAAACTTCTTGCAAGCATTGCATGGCACTGTGTAAACTTGTTCTGAAAGTGTCAAATGTTAAAATGAATAGGGGATGATGATGGCAAATGGGGTCTGCTACTGAAGTATTTTTTTTCATCCAAAGAATAAACATTGGCCCGAAGTACAGTTGTTATGAAGAAGGAGGGTGTACCCTGCCCACCAAATTTATGCTAAAATGTTACAAAAGAACTGTGTATGTTAGCAAAATACCCTTCAGTCAAGATTCCTACTCATAACTTTTTTTCTGTAAATAAGTTATATGTAGACAGTTAGCATGAACTGTTAGCCCTACTGAAATCAATAGAAATGTTGTTTTGATGGAATCAAAATTTTATTCCARAAATGCATAACTCTGATGATATTTTCCTTATCAACCTTATCCCTTTCACCTCTTCTATTTGCCTGGGTGAAAAACTGTTTTTTGATATATAAAAGAGATTATGTGTTACAGTGTTGTCTTTTCTTCCTGTTCTGCCCAACATCTTCCCAACGCTGATATTTGTGTAATATTTAACTTTGCTTTCAATTTTGTACCATCATTGATTATGCTATTGATACATGCCAATGACCAATAATATTGATCATTCTTTCAGTATTATATATTTCTGATAAAGATAACCTTTTTTTTTTTTTTTTTAAATGAGCATGAAACTAACATTGAGTGAGCGTAACTGTATAAAACAAACTTGACTGGCATGACTCTGGTGGTAAAAYTGAACTTCCAACAAGATTGATATTTAAAGAAGTTTGAAGCTCATGCCCATGGAGTAAACATGACATTTTTATTATCGACTGTTAGAAAGTAATTATCCTTTAAAAACCTAGATATGCAGATAAATGGACTATTGTTTTGATCCTACATGTCAGTCATTGTGAGCATTACTCATGAGGTGTAAAGCATGAAAAGAAAACTCCTCCCTTCAGACTTGTGCCCYGTAATCCTCCGGGTATCAAACAGCAGAGTGCACTTAATATATCTGAAGGTGGATGGTCAGTTTTTTTTTTAATGTCTATCACAATACCTTAGATGGTAAATATAGTATCTGAAGGACRGAAATAATGCTGTTTGGTAGCAGAAACCCCATTTACCTCAGTATGTCCTTGTTGTGGTGTCTCTGTTTTTCTCCTGTGTCTTTTTTGCTTTTTGCTAGTAGATCCGCAGCTAAATTCTGAGCCCGTGCTTGGAAGCAGCTTATTACTGCCTTGCGTCTCTCATTGCTACAGCAACCAGTTTTCTGTAGAGCTGTGTGTTCTTATGAAGAAACTGGTGCTCACRTTCTGGATTGTTTTTCTCAAGATGCTCTTGGCGTGCCGAGGAGGAATTTTGTTTGTTTGCACAGGAGCGTGTGGCTGGCCCCAATCCATGTTGCTGTGTGTACCTTCCAGGGGATAATATGGAGGTTATTCCTTTGTAGGTCAGAACTAAGTTTTGGAAGGAGTCGTTTCAGCTTTTCTTCAGATGTTAGCATTTTGGTTTTCCTGTGTGGTTTGTTCATATCACACAGCAGAAGAGAGAACACCTTCAAAGAGCCTCCGACGGAATCCCTGCTCTTTATTGAACACAAACTATTAAGCCACAAAGCTAACTATAAAAACATCAGTGAATACAAAATAGACTGTAATTTAAACTAGCCTATACTTTCTTCATCTGAAACAAATGAGAWAAGTAACTTTGTGGCTCTTGGTCAGAAAAGTAGTGTAACGTAGAGATTTGTAAAGCTCTGCTTTTTTTCCCCTTCCCTTATGTATACTCCCCTGGAAGTTGCATCGTGTTTGCTAATAGCACGCTTTTTTCATTCTGCCACTTGGCCTGTCACCACACCTTTCCACCATCACCTGTGCTGCTGGTATATTGCTATGGCATCCTACCAACCTGCCAGCCTGCGGTCCTTCAGTTCCGACAGGTCCCACACGCTGAGCCATGCCTCCTACCTGAGGGACAGTGCCATGATCGATGACACGGTGGTAATTCCCAGCCAGCAGGTAAGCAAATTCTCTCAAGTTTACTCCTCTGTTGGGCAAATATGGAAATGTGTGGATTGTACCAATGGTATRATATAGTGTATGGTGTTTTATTTCCTATAATGTAAATTTCTTATAATGTAAATCCTTCCTGTTTCGTATCATATTTAATCTGCTTTATGTTGTGCAGTCTATTCTGAAATAAATGCGTAAACTGTATTAATGTAATATATGGACTCTCTATAACGTTCACTATTTCATGCGACTTTGAAAAACTAACGGCCGCTGGTCCAAATATTTAGGTCATCTAACAAATTCAAAGACATTTTCCTGAAAGATACTAGGCTGAAGTGTGTCTCTAGTGACAAAAAGATTTAGAAATTATCAGTTTAGCAACTCACAGCATTGCTGTTCACTGGGGCCAGTAACAGAATTGCTTTGAGAAAGTACAAAATGTTAGTTTCTGATATTAAAATGCTATTACTATTCCTTTTAATTTTATTTAAAATAATGCTTGAAATGTTCAGCTACCACTATGCAAAATAGATCTTTTTATTGTTTGCTTGATTAATTAATCTTACTGTAGTAAAAGGAAAGTGTTTTTTTTTTTTTCTTCTCCTTTATCAAGGTAACTCTGGCCAAAGAAGCAGAAAAGAATTCCTGTCGCTTAAGCTGGGGCCCTGAAAACTTGGAYAATGTGGCGCTCTCTTCCAGCCCTATTCATTCAGGGTGAGTATATCAATTAGCATTGTTTGGGGGGAAAAAGAAGGCAGTGGCAGCAGCTTCAGCTAATACTTGATTAGGAGTTAAATTTTGTGCTTTCCTTCATTACTTTGAGCTGGTAATCATTTTGGTATGATCACCAAATTTCTGCCAGTTGTGCAAGTYTGAATATAAAGACTGTCAACTGGAAGTCAGTGTGTTGGTGCCAGTGAGCCCGTGGTCAGGTTTCAGAGGAGTGAGAGGGAGTCCACAAATCTCAGAGAGAAATCTCAAATACAATGCTTGTTTAAAAATTGTGATAATTGTAGCAGCTTAATCAGTCCAGTCTCATACTAATGAAGTAGTTTAAGTAAGCTTCAGCTCTAAACTATCAGGTTTAATAATAAAAAGCGAAGGATTTTAAGTTACTAGAAGCAAGGAATATTTGAGCAACCAGAAGACTACACAGCTTACAAGTATTTGGCCATATATAAATATAAAAGTTTTTTTTTTTTTTAACTTTTTACATTCACGTAAGCTATTTGAAATGTAGCAAGATATATTGAAAGGCATATCTACCCATATTCATCCTTATAAAGGTTATCCTGATTGGCCTCAAGGCCTGTGAGAGCATTAGTTTAAAGCACTCTTAATTGCTGTGTTTTAAGTAATGTTATTCTTTACGCTGAGTAAAGACGTTATTTTACACTGCCATCAGATTAGATGTGTCATGTGCCTACCAATTCCTACTGAAGTTGTGTCACACAAAAGCGTTTCCTTTCTGTGGAGCTATGTTCCATGTAGCACCGCAGGACATCTGGGAAAAAAGAGAACTTCTTAATCTCAATTGAGTTGACCACAATTTTAGTCCATATTTTTCAAAAATAATACTGGCATCCAGTTTGGAATTTGGTGGTACTGGTCCAGAAGTGGGTCAGTAATATTACTATAGTGGAGTTTGTAAATCAACTAATTCAAGACACTTATGGGAAGCTGATGTATTAGCTGCTAGCGGTTTATTTGCCTGTGGCCAGTGCTGCTTGGACTTGTTTTCTCTTGAGCTTTAAAACTAACAAACAACGTGATGATGCTTAGCTTGTACAGTACATATATACCAAGATSTACACTTYAAAAAAAAATTGTTTTCATGGCTTTTTCTAATGATAGGGAGTCTGCACAATTTTCCCAAAGGAGGTATTACTTGTCACTTGCAGAAAGATAGGTGTGTATGGTGATTGCTGAGGATGATTAAATACTTTTTGGAAGAGTGGTATTTGCTTCTTTGCACAGAYACACTGTTCTATCAAAAGAAAAATTAGTGATATTTTAGCACCTTTTGGATGACCAGGATGCCAGTGGTAGAGTAAGAMTATCTAGCTTTAATTAAAATGCCTCTCTGCAACCTTTTATGAAATAGTGATATTTAACACAGTACAGTTTTATTCTTCTCATATATCCCAATTAATCTGTCACTAAATATTTTAAAAGTATATCTGCAATAACAATTACTCATCTTTTGGGAAAATCTGCATAATAGTCATAATATTTCCTTTCTTTTAGTGCCTATTTTTAGCCAAGTCATTAAGTTATCACTATAAACTGCAGAGATGTGCCATGGCCTTAGGTTGTGCCAGAGGAGGTTCAGGTTAGASATTAGGAARAATTTCTAYTACAGAAGAGTAGTCAGGCATTGGAACAGGCTGCCCAGGGAAGGGGCAGAGTCACCATCTCAGGAAGYATTCACAAAACGTGTAGATGAGGCACTTAAGGAGATGGTTTAGCAGGCAGATGTTGAAAGGCTTACAGTTGGACTCGATGATCTTCGTCTTTTCCAACCATAATGGTTCTATATCCTTGATTGGAAAATACAYTCCCTGGATACATGAACTGAAATTCCACTAGCCATACCCTTTAAAACTGAAACAACTGCAAAAGTGCTGTGTGCATAACCATTGAATTCACCCAGCTGAAACAGCAGGTACGTTCATAATTTACACGGTTTCTATGGTACCTGCAGGCAGGTACCATGGCTACTGGGTGAACTATCARCAGTGTTGACATTTCAGTTGCATGCCATGTAATAGTATGCTTTTATTACAAAAGGGAAGTCTTGGTGTTTGCAAATGAATGCTTTATACCATTTTTAGTGGCTTCAAGTAAGGTCACGGTCTTACAAATTTGCCCAAGATATGGGATATGTACTGAACTTAGAGCATGTTTTTATAAAGCAGTACATCAGAGTGGTATTGGGCAGTGATTTATTTAGTGCCAGTCATCCTTATTTTCTGTTCTGTGCAATAGGAAATAAAAAGACTAAGACTGCTTTTCCTGTGCAGGGCTTGAGTGATGACCCCAAGTTGCTGGGTTCTTACAGAGCTGCCCTGGTAGGGAAGTGTTTCAGCTGATGGCAGGGTGACACCCACAGGCAGAGGGATGAATTGATAAAGAACTGTCGTCTTACTGATATGAAATTTCAGAGGCATATATTTCAACCCTTGTATAACTAACTAAATCTTTACCTCTGAAAAATTACATCTGAAATTCTAGAAAGGGAAATCATTTTAACCTCTCTTTAAAATTTAAATAGATTTTTTTGTTTCAATATGTGGATAATTTCATCAATGTGGTGTAAGTAAAGCTAAATCTTTGACAAGAATCTCTACAGACATTCCAAAACCAAGAAATTATACTCTTCTAAGGGGCAAAACTTTTTTTGGTGCGCACCATCTCAACACAAACCTCTGGTAGCTTTAAAGAAATTAGCTCCTTCTAAATATTTTCACAGATGGACTTAAAGTAGAAGTAAAAACTAATGCAGCTTTATACTTTTTCCTGTCACATTTAAACTGACTTTCAGTAAATCAGACTTGCKTCTCCTTTTAAAACTGTGCAATCTTATATTTCAGTAAAGCTAAAGATCTTCCACTATGTCCTAAGTTTTGCATGTTCTATGTCCTATAAGGTAGAGTTTTACTGCATTACTGACAATATTACTGTATATCCTGTTCAAGTATTAGGAGAGACAGAAGTAATGCCTACGTAGATGCAAGTGTGTCTCACGGTTTCAGTCTCATACTTCTGCATACCCCGTTGTGGAGGGGCACAAAATATTTTCCTTAAGTTGGAAGGCAAAATACTGAACTGCAAGGTTTCTCTTCACTTGCACCATTTAGACATTGTTTGCCAGTGTCCTATTCTTGTGTTTCTGCCACCCATAGTAGTTAAGTGTGAATGGTAAAGGTAAGGCTGGCTGCAAGTCTGTGATTTTAAAGTATAGGTGATGTGCAAAGGTATCATATTGTTTCATACCTGAGTTTTAATGAGATGGTGAACAAAATCTCCTAATTTGTTTATGTTTAGATTATATTACAAAGAGTTTTAATAACATGTATGAGAGGTAAGAAAATGAGCAGTTTCATCACAATGTCAATAACATGGCACTGGGAGTGAGTTAATTCAGGCAGTGCTCTGATAATAACTTGCTTCTGTGTGCAAAAGCTCTGCAGTTTTTCCTGAGTCTAACGTGTTCACAGTAAAACTTGTTCATGAGAAAAAATGATTTGATTTGATTTAATGAAGAGAGAAACCAATATGYCGAATAGTTGTTCTATATGTACATATATTTAGTAAAATGTATTTAGTAAAATGAAACAGCCAGGCTATTACTAGTGAATTTACCTTTCCGGACGATGTTGCTTCCATCAATGAAAGGGGGAAAAAGACAAGTGAGTCAGCAGCTRTAACTGTGACAAATAATGTGAATTATCATTCTTAGCTGCCTGTCTGCAAAAAAGGAGGCTGGATCCATGCTAACAAGGTAAATGCAATATGTTTCAAGTGTTACATTTTCAATCCATAGTATTGCTTTCCCCAATGTGACATTAATTTCCTAGAAATTGTCATGGAAACAGGACCTGGCAGCTACCAGCTGAGAGTCATTTTTAAAATGCGCAAGCCTAAATGATTTTAGCATACATTGTAGCCCTTATGAACCTCTATTCACACAGTTACAGTATGAAAAAAATAGCGGGTGTTTCACTAATAGTGTATCTTTGTTCATGTCAATGAAAGGAAATGGCAATGGAGACATATATTGGAAGAAAAAAAAAAAACCATACACTGCTGACAGAACATTAACTGGGCAGSACCTGAGACTTTACTGAGAATATAAACAGGTCAAAAGAATATAAGCAATTCATAGCTGGAAAATTGACGTTTTGTAATGCAGAACAAAAGGAGGACAAGAAACATGTTGAAATGGAACAAGCTAGAGGACAGAGAATAGAGATTTGAAGAAAGGAGGCTCGTGGCTTGCTGTGTTATCAGAGGCACCGGATGGAATCACTCTAGATGCATTCGTTACTCAGGGTACACCGTGGTCCAAACGTTAAATGTTGCCTATCTGAAACAAGCAGCATTTCCCCAGTCTTGTTCTGAGGTCTAACTGTACAGGTTAGGTATCYGAGTTGCAGTTTGAGAACATATGTAGAGAAACCCACTTGATTACTACCATAGTAGAAATAYACATTTTTAAACCAAGATTATTATGTAGGCTTATTTTTTTTGTGCTTTTTCATTTTCTCATGCATATATATTCATATACTTAATTCAGAAATCTGCTTTTTTTCCCTAGTGTTTCATTTAGCTCATTTTTTGTTTGTTTTTTTGTTTTTTTTTGAGGGGGGGAGGTTATTAAATTATCTGTTCTATTGCAGCTGTTCCTCTCCCTGTCTTGATCATGACAACAGCAGGTGAACTTCTGCTTAAATTCTTTCTTTAATATATTGTTCCTGCACTTCTCCCTCCCCATATTTATCCTCCTCTCTTACATCATTTCAGGATGCTTTAGTATTTTGATATTGTGTTAGCCAAGAGGGGGAAAAAGATAAAATCTGCTCTGACCAGGAATAAATTCCACATGTTGCTATTTCTCTTATACAGTTAAGTGGCCATTTTCTTCTTTCTGCTCTTATGTCGTGTATAAGGAGAGAATGCTAGCCATGTTAAAGGCTTTTCATAAAAAATCTTAACAAACTTACTATGCATTCCTAGATTGTTTTAATCCTGGATTTACTTAGCAGTAAATTTGCTCTACGGATGACTAAATGTAGCTTAAAATAAATCCAGCAAAAAACATTATAAATTTCAAGTAWTACGTCACAAACTGGATCTCATCTCTATATAAAGAATATTACAAAAMCATTTCCTAGGCCATATTTTCCAACTCATATTGCCCTATTGAAACTTGTGGAATAACAGCACTTTTTGTATTTAAAAGGTGAAACCTGACCCCATATGTTTGAATTTTGTGCCAAGTTCTATTTGTGTGCAGCTTTAATCAATCAGCGTTYGAATCACTGACACATTCTGTTTTGCTGTGCAGGATACCTGTAGCGGTACCTACCTAAGGGAGATTATCTGCACTCAGTAAAAGGAGTGTTGATTGGCACAATAATTTTTCATACCCTTTAAAGATGACCAGAGAATAACAAAAGATTGAAATATTAAACTGCACAAATTTAATAAATTATTAAATAAGAGATCACACCACAAAAATTGTATTTTTTTTAGGTGGTATTATCTCATCTYTTTATAGTCAAAGAATGCCATTATTATCAATGGAGAGAATATGAATGCAAGTTATTGCTTGTAGTGGATTCCTAGATAGGCTCATGCTTTTTGTCCTCCTAGATACTTTCCCCTCTTGTTTATCCGTGGGATAGTTACAGTCTGGCCAAAAGCACGCAGACAGAGTGAACGCCTTGCTATTGATTTTAGTGAGAACAGGGGGTAAAGGCCCTTTTATCTTAATTTCAGAGTTTGTTTCAGTTTTCTTCTTCAGTCGAACACTTCAGAATGCCTGAAGCACCCTGAGCGTTTTTGCTTTTTAACRCACTGTGACTAACACTGAATGCTGCTATCTCCTTGTTTCCTCACTGCTTAAAAAAAAAAGAAGATGATTTACACAGAAAAGTTCTCCAATGTGCCTACTATGGAGTTGAGTTGTAGCTTTTTCATTGTTTCTAATAGTTGAGGCGAGCATGTGTGCCTGTCCAGCTAGTTTAAAAGAATAATCATAACTGATGATATGGAAGCGGTGTGTTGATTTCGCCCATTGAGCTTGTGGTGCTAAAAGCACTGTTGCCTGTTCTAGAAAGGCCCTTCCTGACGCTGTGTTTGCATGGCTCTTCAGATGAATCTGCAGAATGAGAAGTGTGGTTGAGTGCCAACGTGCTTGTTTTCCCAGCTACCTGGAGCTGTGTGGTTCTTCTGCAAAGCCTTTTACATAAGAGTAATTCTCTCCAAACCTCAAAATAACAATTTTCTTCCCACCCACCCCCATGTTGATGTAGCCTTTAAATTGTTTTTTATTTATTCCTTTATTACTTTTGAAAGGAGTGCAAAAAATCAGCAAAAGGAGTAAATACAGATCAGCTTTGAAAAAACAAGTATTTCTTATAACTGCACCATTTTTTCTCCTTTTAAGGTGGATAACTTCAATGTCTATGTTGTCTGTGATGTGATTCTAATGGAGCCAATAGAATGTGGATTCGTGTCTGTTTGTTCTGTGTGAAAGGCGTGGAAACAGCCGGAAAGAAAGTTAGGAGCCTCTTGTATACATATGTCTTTAACCAGGGGATGCTACTGACAGTCTTGTCTGATGTAATTGAGTTTTATATGGTAAATGTGTAGATTCTACTGGCCCTCAAATTAAAAAGAATGAAATGCCACATATAATCTATTAGAAGGCATTTCTAAATCGTAGGAGAATGTGCAGTAGTTGATCTAACCTCTAACCAGCTATGTAACAGAAACCTATATATGTTCCCCTCTAGTCTGTACTTATTTCTAGACAATAATTGCTTTTGTTTTTTTTTTCTTGGGAAAAAAAAAAATCCTGTTTTGTCCTGAGCTCTCTTCAAAAGAGAGAAGTCAGCAGTTTCCGGTGAACTAATTTATTTCATTGAATTGGCTATAAAAACCCCTTTATATTTGATTGCCATCTTGTTAAGTCTCGGGAAAACTGGATATTAATCTAATAAGCAAAGTTGCGTAAATATCAGAGTAGGATATTTGTCATGCATCATTTTTCACTGAATCTTCAAACCAAGGCYGACAGTTCTTGCCAGCCCTTCTACAAAGGATTCTCTGATTGTTGACCAAGCCACTATTGACACAGCTATTTTTGACTTTGCTGCTTAAATTGCTTTGATTTTTGAGTTATTATTCAGTTAAAATACAAGTCCTTAAAATGACTTCCAAAATAAACTCTTAGTGCTAAAGAAGGATGCTTTCCTTATATGCAATTATTATAGGAAGTGTATCTAAAGTATGATCTGAGACAGACTTTTTCTGATATAAAAATACATGCAGATAGGTTCCATGTTCCTGATCAATCAGTTCACCTCAACTTTTGGAGCTCCTTGGTTTTAAAAGGCTCAGAAGAAGGCTTTCAGAAACTTGGAGGGCTATCCCTAGAGCTCTTYGGGCTGTATTATTTTTCCCTAAGTTCCATTTTTACCTCATCACTCCTTTCCATAATTAATCTCTGCTAAAGTTTTCCTTCTACTGTTCCATTTTTTTAATACCCTGTTGAAAAATGTAGTTAATTACATCTTCATAACCTCCCTGCCAGTTATGTTTCTTTTGCATTTTCTTGAATTTTTAATACAATAGTAAATTATCCGAGAAGCATGTCAGCAAATGTTTTAGGATGTGTCTTTTTCTCTCCTGATCTGAAGATGATCTGTAAGATGGTAAAAGATATTTATGATTCTTTATTTTTTGTTTTCCTTCTTTTCTTGAACTCCTCACAACCATCTCTGTTTCTTTTTAATCACCTTTCTCCCTTCTCCATATGTAGTGGCTTGGAAACGCTCGTGCTAATGCTTCCCATGATTGGTGTGTGGGATGAACTCTAGTGTTTCCTGACCAGCCAGAAGATGCTTTTTGTAATGTCCATCTAGCATAAGTAGAGGGTACCTGGAGCCTTTTGCAGACAGAGCATCTTGCAAAGTTATTAAAGCAGAGAGGAAAGATGCAAAGAAGACTGAACATGTATTTTCCTCTTGCAGATGGGAGCAGCACAGCAAAGGAAAACACTGGGGCTGTGCATGCAAAAGCAGGAGAATTTTAGCAGCCCTAAGCTGCTGGAGGCAGATATGATGCTAGGGAGATATATATGTATATATAAATATAGGTCTATTTCAGTATTACGTTTTATTCTTGACTATAGGAATTTACAGTGAAAAGGTGGCACTAACGCCAGTGATGTCTTACCTGCGTTCTATTCCTACCTCAGACTTGTCACTTAGCATCATCTGCTAAACGTGAGGGAGTGGGGAAGTGACGGGGCTGGGAGCACAACAACAAAATAATTATTTTGCATTTCACATTTCCTCTGCATTAGTCATACCATTTTTTCACTTTCCTAATAGCATGTTTCTGAAAGCAAATGTCATGCATTAGTTTTTTATGAATTATTTTTATATGAATGTACACAGTCCTTCAAACGCTCAAAGCTTTTCCAACTATGGAATAGTCATGTTGTTGTCCTGCTGTCCTATTGCATAGCAAATAAGCAGAAGACAAGACATGAGAAGTGCTTTGTTATTATTTGCTTGATACCAGCACATGGGAGAATTCAAAATAAGCTATGTGTGTTGTGCTGATTTTAAAAAAAATTATCAAATGTCAAAAGGTTGGAGGGGGAAAAAAACAGAATAGTACAGTGAAAAAAACTATGCTTTCATGTTCTGTGTCAGCATTACAAGTCCTGGGTCAGTGTATTATCCTTTCACATTTTTATGCCACTGTTTAGAAAGCTGTTCCCTTTTTATTTCTTTATTTTGCATTGCATTCACGGCAGTTCTTGCTAGTTCTCCAAATTTGTTACCCAACCTTTGAATAATATTTGCTGACTTCTATGGTAGTTTCAAACCCATCTAAGAGTCACCAAAGCTCCCATGAATCTCATGTACCTGGTTGTGTGCATGAGCAATATGGCATAGTGTCCTTTTCTGAAAGGTAATATGATGTACACTGCCTAGTAGCTATGTTGTAGCTCCTTGTTTARTAAATACACGGCATTTTCTGTATCAGAACACTGTGTTGTACAGTGAAGAGTAGTGTCCAATTCCTTTTAGCCTAACTCCTGCTACCTCTGTGTCTGCCTTCCAGCGATAATTACCTTTGTTTTTCCATTCTTGAGGACTTATTTCCTTGATGGTTGTCAAGGTCCTTGCTCTGATAGGGTTTACTGTTATTATATAAATTTAAATTGAAAGAAATAATCAAGCATGTAATTAAGCCCTGAATCCACCTCTTACTGGAGACAAATATCACACTCAATTTTTACTTGTTCTCTATTAGATTCCAGACATCCCAGGTGTGGGGACACAAGACAGCTTTGGTGTCTAGGAGTTGACTTACCACCTTGACACTCTTTTATTTAGGCCTTTACTGATTTTATGTGTAAGTCTTCATGTAGCAGTTCAGCATTTCTGGCATTTTTGAGAAATATACTAAGGAGGGCGCAAGGGAAAGCAAGAAGTGAACTAAGGCAAATATTTGAGAGACAGGTAAARATGATCCTGTTCAAGTTTACAACCTCGAGTATTACGTCAATGGGGAAAATAAATGAATCACAAAATCTGTCTTTATGAAAACTTATTCAGTGAAAAATGTGCATGCCAATTTAATTCAGTAAGTGCACTCGTTCTCCTTAGTTATTGGTAATTATGGGGGTAGTCTTTCTGTTGTTCATAGTGTCAGTACCAGAGTGTGGCTGTTTTTTCTTTCCTTCTTTTTTTTTTCCCTTGCAGAACTCAATGTTACTAACAACTTTTAAAGCATCCATTATAATAGAGACTYGGGATGATTCTTTGAAACACTATTCAGACATTTTGATAATGTTATTTCATATATTTGAAACAGGTTATGGAGCATTATTGCGACAATTGAGCATTTAGTAGCTCTTAGGCTTATCTGTGCTTTAGAACGTACAAAGTATGTATTTTATGAAGGAAGCACCCATTTTTCACTGTCAGTCCCCAAATCAAAGCTGTAAATTGTTTTCATTTTTTTTCTTTTCACCCTTCTTAAAACCACAGAAACACCAACATCTAAGGAATGAGATAATGGTGTACTACCCAGACTATTACACTAAACAAAACCTAGAGGTATATGAATGGTGGTAGACTAGGAGACTGCATGTGTGCGAACGACTGGCATCCGTGGTGCATGGTGTGCTGCTGACTGGCACTTGTGGCTCCCCCCCATCAGTCATTTTCCTGACTTGCACGGTGTGTCGAGTGTTGTGTTTTTCCAGCATGTGGAATTACTCGTGTGGATAATGAACGGAGGCAACGTTTGCACAGAACGGTCAAGGGGACGGGGCAAAGAGCTGTGCTTGCAACTCATGTTTCAAAGGTCTTTCTATATTGCAGGTCCTTCAGTAGCGTTTGTGTGACTCCTCATGGGATGCCTCTATTTTAGTGGCTAGAAGTAGGCCTGATACTTCTCATCTTACTATAGCATATCAGGCATTGTCTTAAGTAACAAAGCAATGCAAAATTCCAAGTAGGTCTAAATGTTTCACAGAATGCCCTTAAATGCTGTGACAAATATGTAAAAGTCCCCCTATTGGTTATGTACACGATGTAGAAAAAAACTCACTGTACAAGAAATTCCAGGAAGGAATAGTAAATACAAAATACCAATTTACCTGCATCTAGGAGAGAGTTTTTTAACTAGCTTTTCGCAACAGTAAGCTGCTTATGGAGGCATTGTGATGCTGTGCCAAGTAACAGGAAAAATGAATAAAAAAAAAATTGATATTATATAATGTTAGAGCTAGTCTCATCTCACTAAAACTTGTCTTCATTTATTTTATCTCATATGAACAAACAATTCAGACATTCTGGGTTAGTAGCTTGTCTTTAAAAAAAAAAAAAAAAAAAAGTGTTTTATTCTCTGCTTGTCATTCTATTCTTGAATTTTATTAAATATTCCTTTAATAAATGAAGGATTTTTTTGCTGGTTCTGCCTCTTACCCACCACTATCTTGACCTAATCTATTTACTGCTGCAAAGATCTGAACTTTAATTCAATGTTTGACTCTTATAGRTTATCAAGTAATTATAGAGTTTTATAGAATAACCTTAAAAAAAATCTCCAATCACAATTGGCTTTATTCAGTCATAATTCTTTTTAAATGATATATATTATTTATATAAGAAATGTAAATAGCGCCAACTTTACAGAATAGATG
The DNA here is from genome assembly GCF_003342845.1 of Nothoprocta perdicaria. Taxonomy (NCBI): domain Eukaryota; kingdom Metazoa; phylum Chordata; class Aves; order Tinamiformes; family Tinamidae; genus Nothoprocta; species Nothoprocta perdicaria. The sequence continues at coordinate 292,274 of NW_020454638.1, forward strand.
CTCTTAGGTACAGAATAGTCATATTTGTACTTTAATAGGTGTATGTACGTGTGTATACGCATGTGTGTGGCCACACACACATACATTTATTAGTGTCTGCTGGTATATACCAAAAGTGGCATTGTGAAATGACACTCTTCCCATGATGAACTCTTAGACAGCTGATGACACTGTAAATAGTAAAAAGTGTTAGCCTAATTTATTGCTCTGTATGGGAGGCAAAAGCGAGCTTGTTACTGTACTTCTTGAGAAGGGCTATATGTACCCATACGTACGTGGTTCGTTAGGTAAGGAAAGAGAGAAAGCAARTGAAATGTAACTGAAGTATTTTTTTGGCTGCCTTTGTACCTAATACGTGTTTCTGGCTTTCCAGCTTCCTAGTTAGTTTCATGGTGGATGCTCGCGGGGGTGCCATGAGAGGCTGCCGGCACAACGGGCTGCGCATCATCATTCCGCCGCGGAAATGCACCGCTCCCACGCGAGTGACGTGCCGGCTGGTCAAGCGCCACCGGCTGGCCACCATGCCGCCCATGGTGGAAGGGGAAGGCTTGGCCAGCCGCCTCATTGAAGTCGGACCTTCCGGGGCCCAGTTCCTTGGGTAAGGGGTGCCGTGTGGCCCGAGGGAAAACGCTCCCTGCATTTTCCTCTGTCTGCAAAGGGTTTCTCTTTTGAGATTTGGACGGAAAAGGTGTTTGTAGCCTGTGGTCACAGGTCAGTCATTTGCAAATGCAAATGGATTGTTAGCTAACTGTTCTGGCAGCTTTGATTCCTTTTCTTTTGAAAACTGATACTAGAACCACTAGGTTAAGGGGCGTTCCTTAAGGAACAATTATTACAACAGTTATTTCTCAGTGTTGTGACGCTATAGTAGCATGAAGTCACTTTGCAGCTAGAACAGGCAGTTTATATTTAAATCATTTACCTATAGAGTGTGAATAGCACAGCACTCATCTAAAGCACGAACGTAAAGCCTGCTACATAGCAAGAGAAGTTACAGCTGATTAATATAGAGACTTGTGTTGTCAGTAATTTGGACTCTCAGGGAAGCACTGTTCCTTTGAATTTTCTGGAGCTGACRTTGAAAAGTCAAGCAATAGGATAAGCCAGAAATTTGTGGGCAGTTTATTTTGTCCTGGGCTGCAGAGCCTTTAGAAAGATCAGTTCTGTGCCTGTTGCTGAGCTCATTTTAGCCATTGTCAGCTGAATGCAGCAGTTACCCACTTTTTTTTTCTTAAGTTGTTTTACCCTGTTAACTGTGACATCCAAAAGTGAATTGAAGGAATCTCTTCTATTACAATAAATTATTTACTCAGAAATTGTAAAAAGATCAAGCAATTGAAGAATTTGAATCCGTTTTGAAATAAACGAACTCCTTTAAAAATCCTGTTAAAAGATGCAGTTATTAGAGCCATGATCTTGGGTAGTGTTTTTCTCTGAAGGCTGAAGGAAAGTCAGAAAAGTTGGTTAGTGGTTTTAAACTACCCATTGCTGCGAAAGGACAACATACCCAACACCTGTTCTGGCTGTATTACTGCTGCTACAAGCTGATAAGCAAACGAGAGCAGTCCTGAAACACTGAGAATGTGATGCCAAGAGCAAGCCAACCCTTCCCTGTGCCAGGTAGGATAGTTCTTAACATCACCAGGAACAGCACAGAAGCTATCTGATCAGATTCATTTTGCTGCTCGTTCTTCTCACATCCTTGTCACTCTTAGAGCAACACAAAAAGAACTCTAAAGGTCAGAAGGAAAAACAGRCTGTCATTTTCAGTGGTCCCTTTATCTTTGTCCCATACCTATCAGCTCTCAAGAGCTCTCCCTTTGATTTGTGGGGGTTTCTCTGCACATTGAGGACATCTCATCAGAAAACCTGGAAGTAGCATGGCTTTGGTCTATACTCTCTCTCATGGCTTTGTTCCCTTCCAGGTGGCATTATTCTAGGTGGTGTGCTGGCAGTGAGACTGGGAAATGACTATACTGTATTCACAAGGGTGCAAACCTTGTTCCCGTTAAGTTCACTGCCAAAACTCTCACCGTCTTCCTAGAAGCAAGAGATCCTAAATTAATGGAACTCATTTTGCTGATTTTTGTCACCAACGTGTCATAGCCTAGGGTGGAACCTTAGTCAGGGTGTGACCTAGCTCCAATCTGTGGACCAGAGAGTGGCACTGGCATTCTGGCAAAAGAAAAAAAAATACATAAAGTTTATTTATGTTCTTTCTTTCACTGCTGCTTTGGATGTACTCAGTAAACTTCATCTGCCTACGGCTCCTCCCCCACTTAATGAGGGAGAAAGCTTGGTCAGCCGAATCCTTCAGCTGGGGCCTCCTGGGACCAAATTCCTTGGGTAGGAGAGACTTGAAACGAATTGATGGATGCTGACCTCCCCATTCTTCTCCTCCTTCTGCAATATGATTTTTATGTCATTACGCCCATGATATTGTCCCTTTCTATGATTTGAAATTTCGTATACTTAACCTTTAGTAGACCATTTTTTTTGACTCTTGTGGTTATGTGGTTTTGTTTTGGTGGTATGTTTGTATCTTTTTCTTCAAGTACTGTGGCCTTCATTTTTGTTTTGGCATGAGATCTTCCTAGTTATGTGCTTGATGTCTGTAGCAAAGCAACCTGGATTTGGACAAAAAAAAGAATCTACTGTAAATTTTAAAACTTTTTTTTTTGTATTGAGGGCTAAGTGATCAATAAGATATACGTTGGATACCACCAGTATAACAGAACATGACATTTATTATGTACGTGATAAACTGTGTGCGTAATCTCACTAGAGAAGTGTATATACAAATATATTTATATTTTTTCTCTTATTTCTAAGAATGTGTATAAATACATATACACATATTTAAATATAGATATATGTACACATGTGTATATATACTATATATATACACACACATATACACTGACACATATATTGGCAAATGTTAGTAAGGAAACAACAAGGCAAGTTCTTATCAAGCAATAAGACAAATTTGTATCTCCTATACATTAATTAAAAAAAAAAAAAAAAAGAAAAAAAAAAAGAAAAAATCATCATCTCGGATTTTTTTTGTCATTCCCAGAGTGTAAATCAAGAATAAATCCATTGGAATCTGTAGAATTACGATGAATAAAATTAGCGCGGGATGTAAATTGTCCACTGATTGCAATGAAATTATCCTGGTCTGCACTCGTGTGAGATTGGAATTTGTCCCACTGTTGGTATTTGTTACAGTAGATTCTCTTTGAAATGAAGTGGCACAGCCTTACCCAGACAGTAGTGACAGCTAAAATGAGCACATTTTTTTTTAATGAATTTGCAAACCAATTTTTCCACATAAGCACTAATATCGTAACGAATGTCCTTCGCACCGTAGAAGGAGGTGAATGCACTTCTCATCTTTTTTTCAGCACTACCTGGTCTCTGTAAAATTCTCAGATGTGCTAGTGACCTATCACTTTAGGATTGCACCAAAGTATTTTAGAAAACTAGGTAGAATTCCAGGTCACTTTGTAGCAGACTGAATAGAGTCGCTGTTAATCCTGTCTCTTCCTCTCTCCATGCACACTTAATGCGCTGTGTTGCTGTGCCAGGCCTGTGATTGTGGAGATTCCCCATTTTGCCGCTCTGCGTGGGAAGGAGAGAGAGCTGGTGATCCTGCGCAGTGAGAATGGGGACAGCTGGAAGGAGCATTTCTGTGAATACACTGAAGATGAACTGAATGAAATTCTGAATGGGATGGATGAAGGTATCCAGCGGGATATTCTCTTTTTCTCATTCTACTTTCTTTCTACAGTTGGAAGAGATAGCATTCAACTATTATTATTATTATTATTATTATTTAAACACTTCACATGTGGTCCTCCCTGAGAATCTCCATCGTTACATACTCCAGATATTTCGTTTCGGTTACTTTGGAGCATAATCATTTCCTTAATGGGCAAGCTAGTGTAATCTGTCACTGTACATGTACTTACCTCCCTTGCGTGATCTACTGAAGCACCAGAACAAAACAAAATCTGTTATCATTAGCGGGAGAAGAGATGCTAAACTTTTTTCCTGCCCTCTTTCACAGTGTTGAAGGCTAAGTCTTAAACTCCCCTCAGTTAGTTGAGGAGTCTTGTATTCCTTGCTTGATTTCTCTCTCTTTGCCGAACTTAAGATACTGGGACGTTACCTTTGATTTCTAGACAAAGTGCATCTATAACTTGCAGTTAATCTGGGAAGATCTTTGTCATGCCTTTGAAGGTCATTTGTGTTGCACACGTGAAATTCTTGTTGCTGACAAGCTGCTCTTTTGCTTCAGTGCTTGACACTCCCGAGGAGCTCGAGAGGAAGCGGATCTGCCGCATCATCACCCGCGATTTCCCGCAGTACTTTGCCGTGGTGTCCCGGATCAAACAGGACAGCAACCTGATTGGACCCGAGGGAGGTGTGCTGAGCAGCACTGTCGTCCCGCAAGTGCAGGCAGTCTTCCCAGAAGGGGCCCTAACGAAGCGGATTCGTGTCGGCCTCCAGGTACAGTGACACAATTGCGGGGCTTATCTTTCCTTTCAGAGGGCAGAATTACCTTTTCTGTGCTTGCAACCTGAATATATGGCTGATCAAGTTGTACACTGCTGTCTTGAATATTTTTAATTTAAAAAAAAAAAAAAAGAAAAAAAAACCCATAAGCAGTAGGGTTATTAGCACAAGTGGTTGAGTTGGGTATTTCTTTTTTATTCTTTTTCCTTTTTTTCTGTTACTGTGTATGTGGACTTGAGTAAAACAATTTTGATGATGATACAAGCATAGGTCATAGAGGAATTTCTTAAATAATTTTCATGAAAGAGGAATTTTAATTTTCATGAAAAACATCAGAGAAGTAGGAAGTGTTGTAACCTAGTTACTTGAGGTGCAGCTCCCCACCTCCATTCCTACCTCCCAGCAACATGCATCCACATCTTGCTTTAACTCAGCTGTTTTGCTTGCTGAATTCCTCTGTGGACAGCTCACAACCACTGCTCAGAGGTAGTTCTGGAAGAAAAAAAGAGAGAATCAAGAGAATAATTTTCTGCAACTTTAGTGAGTTAAATCAATCCAGTAGTCTAACAAGCACCAGGGAAAAAGGGTGCATATAAAGTGCAAAAGATCAGCAAAGGAAAAGTCTTCCCTTCTCATGCGCAGTCAGTTCTTCTGTATGAAGTTCTTCATAGGAAATTGTCCTGTTTGATGGAAGATCTTTAGGGTTTTATGTCAATATCCAAACCCAGTTCTTTACATATTCATTAAACTGTTTTCAAGTRACTTACTCTCTTACTGTCTTTTGCTTTGGCAAGGCCCAACCTATGCACCCTGAACTTATAAAGAAGATTTTAGGCAACAAGGCTACCTTCAGTCCTATAGTCACCCTGGAACCCAGGAGAAGGAAGTTCCATAAACCCATCACAATGACGATTCCTATTCCCAAAGCTTCCAGCGACGGGATGGTGAACGGTTACGGCGGCGACACGCCCACTTTAAGGTTACTATGCAGCATAACAGGTAGGACGCGTACGCCAAAGACTTTTTTTGTGCATCTTGAAATTGAAAAACATTGTGGATTTAACATGTAAAATATCAAAGTATCAATCTGGTATCAGATGYGTTACAGGCTGAACTGTGACCATGAGTCGTGGGGAGGTGAGATTTCTTAGTGGTATTAAGTAGGTGCTGAAATATCAGCAATAATATCTGGTTAACAGAGAGGTGTTCACATTTTTTTTAAAAAAGAACGATCTTATTTAAAGTAAGGAGTCCCCTTTCTGAAGAAGGAGGGACCAGTAAGTCTGTTGAGAACCACTCGAAAACTTGACAAGGTAAAATATTTCACTGAAGGGGAAAAAGTGTATGTTTTTTCTTCCTTTTTTTTGTTTGTTTGTTTGTTTGTTTTCCCTTCTTAAAAGGGAGTATTCTTTTAACTGTTACAGCTTGGTTTAAGGTATGCATGAAGACTAAGCCGTGTCTTCAAGTGAATATCTAACATGACAGCTGTGAATGAGAAGAGGGAGAGACACATAGTGATTCTGATGTAGCTCTGGTAGATTAAATGCAGATTTTCCTTCAGTGCTTAAATCTTTAATGAATACTTATAATTTTTATTAGCAATAAATATTTCTATTTCTGTTTTCAAGAAGGTTGGTGTGATTTTAAGGTAACTAGAAAGCAACCAAATGCAAGGTTGAAAAACCTGAAAAATAATCTCTACCCTTCATTTCAGAACATCTGAAGGGTRTTAGGTTTTCAGATGTATGGGACAGATAGAAAGCTGACAACATCAGACTCAAAGAAGGCGGAAGTATTTAATAGACTAGAAATGAAGATGATAATAATCAAGAAGGCTGTCTCTTGTACAGAAAATTTTGGAGGTGCACATTTCAACTCCAAGATCTCCCATGAAGCTCTTTTTTTTTTTTTTCCCCTCCCCCACAGGTCTTTAACGCGAGTGARAATGTTTTAACTATATGTATATACGGGTGCTGATTTTGCTCTGAAATCTTTTTTAAAAGTAGATTATAGGGATCATAGATTGTAGTTGTCATTATGGGCAACAGCACTCTTGTTGCCCAAGTGCATCATTAAGTGTCTCTGGGCTGTTTTTTCCCCATATCTATGAACAGCGTAGAACCAACAAAGGTAATCAGGGGCGAGGGGGAGTGGGGAAGAGAAAAAATCTTCCCCCAAAATCTCAGCCTCTTTTAATATCTCTGGAGCTGTGCTACAGAATTCTCCTTCTGAAAATCACTTGTTTTCTTGTCAGCTTCTTGTGGGAAGCTTATACAGTCCTATTAGCACTAGCAGCGTAATGCGGACAAAAGCAGAAGTCAACATTTGTTGATTTATAAATTCCTAACCATGTAGAGTAATCCTTAGAAGCAGAAAGGCTGGAGATGTGTCTGCCCTTAAATACTTCYATTATCATTTCAGGAGGAACCACTCCTGCTCAGTGGGAAGACATCACAGGAACTACACCACTGACATTTGTTAATGAATGTGTTTCCTTCACAACAAACGTGTCTGCCAGGTACGAGTTRTATRCTGTTGCTTTAAAGTGTATGCTGCCTTTTCCACATACGTTTTATTTTACAATACATCTTTACATTTTGTTTTCAACAAACATTTATACAGCAGAAAGTACACAGATACTTTGTCTGCTTTGAGAACCAAAGGCAAAGTATTTTGGAAGCTCTAGTCCAAAACAACTGCTGAATGAAAATGTACTTGCAGAACATTAAACCCACAAAGAAATCTAGCAACTATACCAAGCCATGATCTAGAGGAGTCTAATCTTGCAAAGAGGTTCAATTTCTGACAAGCAAAATTTAGAGGAGGAGGAGGAGAGCAAGTAACAGTAGTTTTATTGCTCAGAATGACTTATGTCACCAAAATGCTTAAAAATCTTGTGATTGCTCTCCATGACAGGAGATGCAGTCTGTAGCCTGAAAAGGTCGTGTTTAGGGTTTGCAGTCTTGTAAACCTTGGTGACCAAAGCAATTATTATTATTAAGTTACATTTGTTACTGAATCTAATAATTTATTCAATATCAAAACAAGTTCAACTCCTATAGTGTGAACTATAATAAAATTTTCATGTTCCTGTACTTACTCAGGTCAGAAATTCTGTGCTTACGTACATTTTCTGAGCTCCTTCTGCGTCCAGGCAAGCATTTCTCTTTAACAATAGTGACYGTGAGAGGGAGATCCTAGCTCTCCTCAGTAACCTACAATAATCTGCTTAAATGCGTAGTTTAAAAAATAATTTGGGAAATAAGTGTGGATTCAACCCATTAGGGATATTATTAGTGGGTGTTTTCTAATATCCATGGGGACATTTAAATTGATGATGATTGCCAATTTATGTGCCGCAGGCGTGGATTACATATCTTCTTTTTAATCCAGATAAATGCTCAGCTGCATACTCGAATCCAAGGCTGATTTTAAATGCCCTGAACGATAGCAAATGTGGTTTTTCACGTGTTTGCAGTCAGAGAATTAAGTAACTTCATTGCTGAAGGACAAACTACCTTGAATTTCTATATTTGTGCTCTGATCTAAAAGTGCATCTGCTCTTTTACCCTTGTGGAGAATCAGCTCTTCACTATAACTTGTTTGTGTGTAGTTGAAATAATTAAAATAACAATGCAGAACTTATTTTCCCATTTGGAAAGAGCTTGGGAAATGGATAAATTTGTTTAAAATACATGCATATTAAACGTGGGCCTTGAAGCACAAYTGGCTTCCATTTCCTGAGTTGCAGCTTTATGGTAATTTAGTATCCGTTTTGATTTTTATCCCCTGCTCTTTGGCAGCAACTCATTTTGAGTATTTTGGTCTCATCAGAGCGGGATTGTAGCCTCTCTTGTTTCGAGTCCAGCATGATATACTTTCCCATGTTTTCACAAATTATCAGTATCCAAAGCCTTTACATATCAGACTTTGCATGACTTTCAGACGTCACCAGCCCATTTTTTAACCAGCGTGTTTATTAAATGTTACAAAGAGCATGAAATTCACTTCATTTCGTTATTCAACCACTGATGAGTAAGACCATAGACATCGCATTTGAAAGATGTTTTGTGGGATATAATACCACGTAATCTAGAGTAAGTAATAAGCTCCCTGTAGGTTATACCAGCTTTAAGGTGTCTTTGACCTCTCATGACTTTGATCTCCATCCTACGAGTGTCAAACTCGAGCATGCTTTCCACCTACACAGCAAACTGTGTTCAGATGAAATGCCAGTAGCTCAGGAGACAAACATAAATGAAGTGATAGCTGTTAAAAAAAAAAAAAAAAAAGAAAAAAGAAAAAAAAAGGGGGGGGGGGGGAATGCAAGTTGTTCATTGTAAAATGGTTGATACATGCTGCTGCTTCATTTTGGGGTGCCAAAAGTAAATGTATTTTAAATGAAAGTTGCTATTTTTTCAAAGAACAATTCAATCACCTTTACAAATTATGTGGAAACTCTACCAGTTTTTGTCACTGGGCAATGTTGTCCAGGCCCAAAGAAAAAAATCAAAGATCTATAATGCAGTAAAGAGGAGAGTCCTTTTGATGAGGAAGGTTTGCCYGTTGTGGAAGCTGAAGTTTTAGATCTGGATTCCAGCATCCATGGTATGTTGGAGGAGCTCCTTCATGTCTATTCTCTTTGGGAAGCATCTACTGTGTGCCGTGGCTTGGTCCGGTTCACGTGCACTTAGCAATGTTTTGTGAGAGGTGGGAGTTCATTTATAGCAATTATGAAATTTTTATTTAATTTTATTATGTATTTTATTAATTTTATGATAGCAATTAGAAGTGGGACAACCGATGGTGTTAAACTGGGCTGCTAAAGTGTTTTTTACTGCGCATGTCTCTCGTGGTGGTACCCGAATGAGGTAGYGGTGAGAAGCTGCTTCTGGCCTCCCTCCCTGGGGAGGGCAAGACGGTCACTTAGTGCGGTGGCATCCGCGTGTTGCTTTGAACACATTTTCCGTGTGACTTGTGCTACGTGTGTGCCAGACTGGAACCTGTCGTGCAGAAGATTCAGCACAGCTGCTACAGTGATGCTGTCAGTAAAATGCCATGATAGAAATCATTATTAAAAAGGAGTGATCACAGCCCCTGTGAGTCAAAGATAATAGAGATCAGATATGGACCTACATACTGTCTGGTTCTTCATAATGTAATACTGCTAAAAAACAGAAATATGCTAGAATATTTCTAATAGAAGTATGTTGGTGTGTGTCTGTATACGTGTGTGTGTGTGTGTGTGTGTATACACCAATCACTGTTCTTCAATATGCATAACGAATAAAATTACACATCCCTGACTGAATTCACATAGTCTTAATTCCTGATTTCTCCTGTTGAATGCAGTAGAAAACAATGGACTAAGCTACGTAGCACACCTCGAAGACGCCCAGTTCAGTTTGTGATGCTGTGTGCTGCTGACATGTAAAGTCAATGGTAGAGGAAAAGCAGATGTTTTGAGCAAGACCGCTTTATATTTGATCCCTCATTTGTGGAGGCRTTAGAACAAAATCTTGGTGTGCTGCTTACACAGTGCTTCATTTTTCTTTTACAGGTTTTGGCTGATAGACTGTCGTCAGACACAAGAATCCGTAGCTTTTGCTTCCCAAGTGTACAGAGAAATTATCTGCGTCCCTTATATGGCCAAATTTGTCGTGTTTGCCAAATCACACGATCCCATTGAAGCACGGCTACGGTGTTTCTGCATGACAGATGACAAGGTGGATAAAACTCTAGAACAACAAGAAAACTTTGCTGAAGTTGCCAGAAGCAGGGATGTAGAGGTACAGTACAAGAATCATGAGCAATTTTCTCTGTTTTATAATGTCTGCTTTGAAAATAATAATGCTTCCTAATATCTACTAAGAGCTGAAAAATAATGGTGCATAAAGTATACCAAGCCTATCACTTAACAGTAAGAAGCAGACTCTGACTTTGGTCAGATGCAGGGGAAAAGGTGAGCAATGACATAGGAATGACCATATCACCCTGGCAATTGCCTATAGCCAAACCCTTAGTCCACAGGGCTGGTAAGGCAGTTGGCTACTAAGTTACCTCTATTGGGATTGCTGCTTTTCCTGGCTTCTACGGTGGAAAGGGACGGTGTGCCCCACACAAAGGGAAACCTGGTCATCTGATGGTCAGACACTAGAAGGGAAATTCCCTCATGGGTTTTGGCAGAGCGGTAGATTTGCTTTCGCCATAGCATTACTGGTCCTCAAATGGGAGCTCCATTGTATCCCCAGGGCAGTCCTCAGTAATTAAAAAAGTAGGCTGCAGGATCCAAGGAGATATTCTGTGTGAAGAGGGACTAGTAAAGTCTGAGCTCTCTGTTGAGAGCCTGAGACCTGGAAGACCTATAGGATGAAAATGGATTGAATGGATTGAAATGATTTTTTTCTTTTTTTTTCTTTTTTTTTTTTTTGTAGACCCATTTGCCATTTTGTCTAGTAATTTCATTTTTTTTTCTTCTGAGAAATAGCAATGAAGGTGAAGGGTGTGAAGGGTTAGCACTTTTTACAGAAGTTTAAGTTTCTTGGTCCTCTGTTGCCACAGCAAGCATTTCTTTAACTGAAGAATTCAAATTAGAGCAGCAGCTCTTCTAACAATGTATGACGGAGTCTGTTTTCACCTGGGAACCATATCAGCATTTTGGCTGTTCTAATTGTGTAAGCACAAAAGATAATTTTCTCTAAGGATTTGACATAGCTGTAGAACGTGGCTTGGGTTTTGAGTGCACAAGATGAAAGGAGTCACTGTAAGTGGACTTCTTGCATCGGGTAGCATAAAACAAGCTCTGTGGGTGCAGACTAGCCTGAACTTTAGGTCAAGCATGAAGTGGTCAATTCTTTGGTGTTCAACCAGACCAAAGAACCAGACTCGGTAAAAGGTGCAGTCAACTGAATGACAAGGCTGAATTTTTGTAAAGTAATGTGAAGGGAGATAGCCCCAAGAACCAAAAAAAAAGCAAAAAAAAACCCCAACAATCCAAAGAACAATATCATTACCCACATGTTTCAGAGGTCTGACTTCCATATGCTTTAGGCCTTTACAAATACAACTGAAATGAATAGAAGCCATCATTGCACACCCTTTCCCTGGTGCAACAGATTGTTGCAAGTAGATTAAATATAGACTCGAGATTTTGGATTAAGAAGGTCCTCTGCAATTCCATGACAGTACCTGCCAAGTTTTTAATCCTCATAATCACCTGATAAGCCCAGGTGAGCAAATGACGTTAGGGATTCATGACACTTCTAAATGCTGTGCTATGGTTGTTGAATTAACAGTATACTCAGATTGCAATGTGGCAATATGAAATGTTTCCACAGACTCCTATACATGTGCATGACAAATTTGGCAAATGCTTTGACAGAAACCACTGTACAATTATGATTAAGAAGAAAYCCAAAATGTAGCACTGTGATTTAATTGTGTTTTTTCCTCCTTTTAATTTCTAATAGGTATTAGAGGGAAAACCCATCTACGTTGATTGCTTTGGCAACTTGGTGCCCCTAACGAAGAGTGGACAACATCATATATTCAGCTTTTTTGCCTTCAAAGAAAACAGACTTCCTCTCTTTGTAAAGGTAATGTTTTATCCTGAATCCTTATGGCTTATGACTTTATTTTTGCCTACTTCTCATTTTTCCTTAATCTTATCAGGTTAAAAACAGTGTCCTCCTCCTGACAGCCCCTGCCCCACCTTTTTTTTTCTTTTTTTTTTTTTTAATAAAAACAGTTATTTTTGACTTGAGCAGTCAGAAAAAAGAGATAGTTGGCAAAACCACTCCAAAGTCCATGGTAGGGGCAGTCTGAAACATAGTTAAAATTTGATCTAAATATAATTATCTCTCTGCACATATATCCACGGAATTCTTTGAGTTTTAAGCATTTCACATACCAGGAAGATAGATGATACCTCCAGGAATCCTCCTCTTTTTGTATGGTGAGGTAAACCCCACCCATCTCAGCGGTCACGTGTCACTTGGATGATATTTCTTGGGCAGCAGCTCAGTGCCCAGAGCCGGTCCCACTGAGGTCTGCRGCAGCACCAGAGTGCGCTGCAGGTGTCGGGCCGCCGTCCCCTGCCCGTCCGAGAGCGCGTTTCAGAGGGTTTTTTGACCCTCCTTCCACAAACTTTGATTTTCTCCTATTTTAGGACGTCATTTCACAACAAAGTACTGCCCCTTCTGGAACCAAGCAAAACAGATAACAGAGGAGTAGGATTTTTAAATTTTAACTTCATTTATCAACAGAAGCTCATTTTCTTGCATTTGCTCTATGATGCAAGGTGTCCTTTAAACCCTTCTCTTTCCTAGCAAAGTTTGGTAGACTTGTTTTAATTTAGAACGTTATCTCCGCCACCAATTTCTGGCTTTGCATATTTATCATCGTGATGGATGCTCCACAATAAGCTTGAAAACATGGGGGCTTTGCATAAAGTATTATGGACTGATATAGGTAACATACATGTATTTAAYGGTATCATTTTATCAGTTTAAGAAACTAAGGATGAAATAATGCTTTTGAATGTATTTATCCTGTGACATTCTACTTAATTACTTAATTCTTACATTATATACAAAAGCTACAATTACACCAGGAGCATCCTAAGTGCTTTTCCTTTGTTTTTTGGCTAACAACTGTGAAATTGGGATATTTTTAAAATTTGTTATAAAAATTTATAGTATATTGCACTGAAATACTATTCTTATGCTTTAGTGGTCACACTCACAGACTTATTTGGCAAATTTCTTCTTTATTGGGAGAGGGTTTATGAACACCTTTGCAAAAACCTTTTGCAATARAGACAAAAACTTTAGAGTCCTCGATTATATAACATTTTTCAGTCAGCCACAGCCAACATAAAAGACAAATCAACAAGCACAGTACTGCCCGTTTAAACTAGGGAGTTTTTCCTAGTATCAACCAATATTAGGCAAATGATATTAATTATTTTAATATTAATGAATTTGCATTTCCTAATATTAATATGCATTCTTACTATATGGGAGGAAATGGGCTTACCGTGTTTCTTAACTTATGAGAAATGAGACTTTGTCATCACAAAGTTTTGAGACTTTGTACAAAAAAAGGTCTTGTAATTTGCCATGAAAGCCCCATTACACTGTAACTTACGTCTTCTTTAAGATGACATTACCCATGACTTGTGAAAATAAGTTTTTAGTATGTATATACGTACGTGCTTGCGGTTCCTCTTGCCTTGACGCACAATTGTATTTGTATTACCTTTACAAACAAGTAGGAGAAAAACTTGACCAAAACTGTGTCGTGCATTGCTACTCGGACTGTCCTTTCCCCCAAATCTAACCTCTTTTTGCCGAGCAAGGTCGAACAGCACAAGTTGCTGGCAGCACAGCAAGACAGTGGATTCGATGCCTGTCTGTCTGCCCCGCTAGGTACGAGACACCACTCAAGAGCCCTGTGGAAGACTGTCGTTCATGAAGGAGCCAAAATCTACGAGAGGCCTTGTTCATCAAGCCATATGTAATTTAAACATCACTTTACCTGTTTACACAAAGGTACTGTGAAATTATACTGACCTTTTTRAGCTTGCTTTTATGTATAACCATCAGCACTATAACATAACAGGTAAATAAGTGCAACAGAGGCTTGGTTAAGATGTTTTAAAGAAGATGAAATACTACTCAAGGGATTTTTTTTTCTCATATTTGATACTGTTAATGTCAGGCTAATGTCATATGTGCTTTCTGAGGACTCCGAGATGACAGATGCAGCACGAGTAGATGAAAATTTAGTTGGTACTATGTAGCTTCCACAGCTTGGTTTGATGTTGTGCAAGACTTATGCTAATCTTAGTTCCTATACAATTTTTACTGTAATTCTGTTGAGGGATGAGACATGTGGAACTCGGTGGATACATATAGCTTGCACTTTGGGCTTTGCCAAAAGCTTCCTAAATGCCTTAAACCTGTTGTGAGTCTTTGCTGGAAAGGAATTTAGTGTTCACATTTTTCTGTAAGACAAACATCTGTACATGATCACGAGATTGTTGTTAAGATATTTGCTGTACCAAGACATGAAGTACAGAAAGATGTTATGCTATCATAAAGGATTCGATAGTTAATGGGCTACACAATAGCATTTTCAGCTGACTTGCAGACCTTATTTTTTACGGTTTGYTTATTTCAGTTAGTGACAAAAACACAACAGAGGCAAGCTCGAGAATTTGGAAAGGAGACATCAGCTCCCAAAATATTTCTCCTCTTTGGATTTTGATATTAAGTTGACTTTTGGCAATGATTCTTTCTTTCTACGTCTGATCAAAGAATCTAAGAAAATGTCACACACTATAAATGCTTTTTCTTTGGCCTGTCATCACTAGGCTTATTAATCTGGAGAGAAAATGGTTCGGTCTCAAGGGCAGGAAAGTGTGACAGAGTTTGGTATGAGTTGATACTTAAAAATAACAGGCTTGAGATCTCATAAATCAATAGGGGGTGTCCTTGGTTTCTGTTGGGTTACTAAAAGCTAAATAGCTTCTGTGCAATTGCATCAGATACTAAAAACTAATTGCTTCTGTGCAAGGAGTCAGCTGATTGACATTCTGTAATAAAGAGGATTTTTGTCCTGTCTTTGCCAGTTTAGAGCTGCGTTGCCTCGCAGTAATGTAGCGGGTTGTCGGACCAAAACCATGTCAGTCGTTCATTCTTGCTAACAAAATGCTAAGTAAGCCCCGTGCGCCAGACAGTTGTGAACTTGGAATGTAATTKGTGGAAAATTCTGGTTGTGCTGGGTTGCAGCATTCTCGTGTTTATCATATTTACACTCCAAATGGATAAGTTATGCAACTATTTAAAAAACATTATTTATGGATGAAAAAATATGCACATGTTTTAAATCTTCRTACCGGGAGCAACTCCTGTCTGTAGTCTGCTTGATGCTGCAGCCTGTTGCGTTTCACACTGTCAGCTTAGAGTTCGGTCACTTTGGACATAAGAAATCACTTGCACTGCATATTGTTTTCTGCTAAATGTTCTGCATTTTGCTTGCTCTGTTTCCTCCTCTCTCTGTTTGCATGGCACTTTGGAACTGAAAGGAATCAGAATCAGATCAAGAACAGGAAGAAGAGGTAATTTTGTTATAACAACATGTTACTGCTTATGCATGCTGCTCAAATAGAGCTAGAATATGCAGTTTGAAAGGTTAAATCTGTAGGAAAAACCTATAATTGTACATTTTGCTTTTAAAACCATTTTTTTACTAAGTTCCCCCTCAACAGTGAGTTTCCCTGCTGTGATGAGGAACCTGTGACCAAAAATTTTTTACATTTTTATATAACGTAAAAAAACCTAGCACTTTGCTATGCAAAAAAAATAGTTATAAGTTTAGGCTTGGCCATACAGACAGGCAGAGGTCTTGAGCCAGCCGTGTTGGACTCGCTTGCTCTTGATGCTCCCGCACGCTCTGCCCAGCGTGCACCCACTGGTGCCTTCTCTGGAGGGCTTCCAGGCCCGCCTGGATGCCACCCTGTGCCACGGGCTCTAGGTGACCCTGCTGCAGCACGGGGTTGGACTGGATGAGCTCTAGAGGTTCCTTTCAACCTCAAGCATTCTGACATGAGGGGGAGAAATAAACCCAGAGCAGTGCAACAGCATTCCCTGTAGTGCGATARCTTAGGGTCATCTCTACTGCCAGTACCATTTATAAAAACATACCTTGCAACATTTTGTATCTGCTGTTAATTATAACTGCTGCAAACTAATCACTTTCACCTTATTACAAATACTAAATAAGCTATACTTACTGTTATCTTAAATAGGCTCTTTTCACTTGAATTTAACGGCAGTCTGTATCTTCATGTATCTATTGCATCTTTTTGAATTTGTCTCTTCTCTTACAGGTTGAAATGACTTCAGAAAAAAGTAAGATTTCTTCTGAAAATGTTATAATGCAGTTTGTATGAAAGCTGGTTTAAGTGTAAAGATAAGCATGAAAGAGAACTAAGCTTTAACAGCTGTTGCTAATAACATAAATATTTTAAAAATGTAATAGAAAAACTGCAACACCAAAGCAGCTATCCAGCTAAATACATTTTAATGTATAAATTAATAAGTAATACACTTACTTTCCTTAGACATCCCTAGTGATCCTGCTATTGCTACTTTGCTTGTATGATTACTCATCCCTCCATATTTTGTTTTGTCCATATGTTGACACATAGTGTTGCCTTATATTTCAGATAAACGACAGTATCATTTTTGAATGAAAGCAAAACTAACATTGCCTTGTATTCCCTCAAACTGATGAGATGCAAGCATGCGGAAAAGTGATACTGTCCAAAGTAATCAGGCTGGCTGTTTAATTCCCTTTCCCTCCTTCCCCTGCCCTGCCCCTTACTGCCGTGAAATATGACTGGATGTTAAGCTTGGTATAGATAGCCACTGGATATACAGAATCAGGCAGTTAGGTGGTGCACAGTGCTAAAGAYGATCCCAATGAAGATACAGAGCAAATATCTGGTCCATTAACAGTACAGCAGCAAATGAGATGTTTAGAAATGGAAGTTTTTGTTTGTTTGCTTAAGAAAATAATGACCTCTGTTTAATTTAAAAACCAAGTAAAGATTATATATATAAAAAAGTAAACATATAAAAATCAAGTTTCTTGTTTCTTTCCTGCATTTAATTTTGAATTTATTTGTTCCAACTGTAGTACTTTCCATTATAAATGGAAAGCTCCTGAAGCTCCAATGCATTCGCCATGGCACTATAACCTCCTTCACCTAAAATAAAAGGGCTTTGAGTAAAGAGAATAAAAGAGGGGATTGACAGATAGGCTAACACTGTGGTAGGGATGAATGTTCRCTATGTTTAAAGATAGAACCACATTTCACAAAGAAGATGAAATTAAAAAAAAAAAACTCTACCTGCTTACTCTTTATATGAAGATGCCTAGTTCTCTCCAGCCAGCAAAGCAGGAGATGCTGCATGGCAGCCTGGTGCTGGGGTCCAGCCCTCGCTGTCACACGCTGGTCTCGACCGGACAGAGGACTGAGCTAGAACTGCGGGTTGCMCTTGCAGTACAAGAATGAACACATAAAGGGAAAAGCAAGTCCGTTATGCAGCTKCTTCTGTTTAGGTTTCATTCCTTTTCCATTCCTGGAAGCCCGAACAGGTGCAACAGAAGCGTGAAGTGTTTCCAAGGAGGGCTAAAACTGTACCTACTTCACTGGAAAGACATAAGTGCTGGGTGCTTGGAAGATCATAGATGGGGGCTGAGCTCCTGCTCGCCTAAGTGCTAGAGAATACACTTAGAGCCCTTGTGGCATGGAGCATCCCCACTGGGCTCCCTCCGTGGAGCTTACTCATACTGCTGAAGGGACACTGCACAAGGGACAGTACTTGGGTTCCAGTTGTACTCCTCAGTGGCAGCAAGGATCCATATGTATACCCCTGCTGTGAGACTAATGCCTTACAGAAGGGGACATGCTGGGCTGAGCTGATCCAGATGGCCATGCCCCGAAGGGAAGCTGTGGGCACCGAGCGGAGCCTGCCGCACACGGAGTGCAGGAGCRTGGGGCTGGCCCTGAGGGGCAGCTGGGAGCAGCGGGCACAGGGAGGGCCGGCCCCAGCCCCCTGCGYGTGCCCTCGCACAGCTCCTGCTCCYGGYGGCAGCTGCAAGGAAGAAATTTGCCCAGTGTGTGCGCAGCACGACCCCAGCCAGGGCCAAGGGACGGGAGGGCCCCCCTGGAGCTGAAGCATCAACCATCCCCCCACCAGCTCATGCCCCSCAACGTACAGCCGCACCTACAGCGCTACCCCCTAAAAGTGCTGGCAGAGACTAGCTGTGCACGCAGTAGCGCGTGTACGTGACAGGTAGAGAGAGATACAGAAACACATTCAGCTTTGGTGGGGGGGGACATAAATCCTGCCCTTTACCTGACAGGTAGATAAAAGGAAACCCAAGCATACTGTGGAACAGAGAAGCATTACAGTGGGTTTTTTTTTAAATAAGAGCAGGTCTCTATAATACATAATACGCTGAGGAAGTATTTGATATCTACTCTGAAATGTGCTGTGGTGTAAGTCAAAGTGTTCCTAACCCCAATAGAAGAAAAAAAAAACAAAACAACAAAAAAAAGATAATGGTAAAGGTTGTTAAAAAATTTTAAAAAAGCATCRCATACTTCTAAAGCATCAAATACTGCTAAATATACAAATTCAAAKAGGATGCACATACATACAAACTAAATCTTTTTTTTGAACTAGCACACTTAGGTGGATTTTGAGAAGAGGGAGTATATGTTTTAAAGTAGATATAGTGAATTTACTAAGAACCTGTGAGAAACCTGTGAGAAATCATGTGACTTATTATTCATAGACATAAAAACTATTAATGGGAAAACATGAATATGCCAAAATTATAGCTAAAAGTCATAGATAGTGTCATAGATTAATGTTCATTGTCAAAAATAAATTACTACAACTATAAAATATATAATTGTGATTATAAATATGAAATATAAATAGAAAAGAAAAAAATCTCAAATATGCATACTGTATTATATATCACATCTATAATACAAAAAACATAAAAAATAGTTATATAAAATATTATCTCAGCTATACTTATAAAATACATAGTGTTGTTTACATTAAATAAATTACATAATATGWTAAAAAAGATTGGTGTGCTAATATAGGAGATGGTTCCTGTTATACATGAKGCAAATTTTTCTGCACAATTGTGCATGGTCATAATGCAGCCACTTGGGTGAGAGGGACACAGTAACGTGACTCTTGGGTGCCTGGTGCCTGCAGGGGAGTTCTGGACATGGTGCTGAAACCACAGAGACCTGGTCTGGAGAGAATTGTGGCAGAGCCCCTTCCTTCCTTCCTTCCTTCCTTCCTTCCTTCCTTCCTTCCTTCCTTCCTTCCTTCCTTCCTTCCTTCCTTCCTTCCTTCCTTCCTTCCTTCCT
>NW_020454638.1:314236-389003 GCF_003342845.1 Nothoprocta perdicaria
TATCTGTATCACAGCTTACACATCCAGCCGCCCCTTTGCATGGAAATAACTTGCCTTACATAACAGGAAGAGAAGTGTTCTGGGTGAATGTCACATTTTTGGTTGCCATACATTATAGTTTCTTTACAAACACTGCTGTAAGYCCCAGAATTTTCTTTTTTACCTGTATTTTGCTTCTTCTGTTATATTCACTCCRTTCATTATGTGTCAATGAGGATGCTCCAAGGAGAGGACCATGCCTCTTAGTCCAACAGAATGTTTCTCTCATTGTTTAGGTGTGAAATCCCCTTCGATGAAATGCCAGTTTGCAGCTGATTCAGAGCTCCTCTTATTCAATCTGATTTCCAACCATGGGGAGAATTGCAACTTCCAGTTTGACGGCTATTTAAAAGCTGATCCCCCTAACACGCTGCTGCTCTGACAGGCTGCTAGCACTGGCCTTCTCTTAGAGGAAATCATTTTTCTACTGCTTCTCCCTCCCCTTCTCCTGTTATTTTTTTAGTTCCACATTGATTTCTAACATCTGGACAATCTTGAGATGCTTATCTTTTTGCAACTTCACTGTGTTTCTTCTATTTTTAATGTTCCTGTTGGTTGGTCTTTTGTTTTTGTCTTCTTGTGGTTTTTGGTTTTTTCCCCTCTCTTGTGTGTGTTTGTTTATAAAAGGTGTCTTGAGTTGGTTGGGTACAGCGCCGATGCAGTATGTGTGGCTTATTGATAAACTTGAGCAAGTTATTTCCTGCCTTCTTCATTTTTTTCCCCCCTTCTCCTCCCTGCCGCCATCCCTCTACCCTTCCCCCCCGCCCAGTTAGCTTGGCTTCGCTGTTGTACCTCAGATCTTGTGGATCCACCATTCCCAGCCCATGTTGTTGACCTATCTACCACCGCAACCACTCATGTTCAGCCCTGATTACTTTTTTCCAATCTCTATTTTTGATTTCCATTTTACTTTCGATGTTTTCCATTTGCATCAAAGATGACGAGACTGAATCTACAGAAACATCTGTGCTGAAAAGCCACCTGGTTAATGACGTCCCTGTCCTAGCCAGTCCCGACCTGTTATCTGAAGTTTCTGAGATGAAACAGGATTTGATCAAAATGACTGCCATCTTGACCACCGACCCATCTGATAAATCAGGCTCCATTAAGGTGAAAGAGCTTGGGAAAGCCCCCGAGGAAGAGCCAGGAGAACCTTTTGAAATAGTTGAAAGGGTAAAAGAAGATTTAGAGAAAGTAAATGAAATTCTGAGAGGTGGTTCCTATAGCAGAGAACAAGAAGTTTTGCACACATCCTCTTCCAGGCAGGAAGTGGTACAAGAAGATTGGGTCATTGTCAGTGATGAAGACATCGCAGAGGCCAGAAGAAATGTGCCTTTAGAAGTCATCGAACCTCCTTGCGTAGAGGTGCGGATTGAGAAAGGGACAATAGAAATGAAGAAAGATGTGGCTGCGGCGGTAGATTACCTCGCACAGGATTTGAAAACCTATGTGTGTCTTCATGACGTGCAACCGCCAGCCTTACAAGAAGACACAGTCCAAGAGACAGTTGAGGCTGTAGTAATAAGCAGGGATTTTGAAAAAGAAGGGCAAGAATCTCCCCCCACTGAAATTCCAAGTCCACAGGAACAACAGAAACCAGTCTTAGAAATTAAAAAGACAGTCAAGAGGAAAGTAAAAGAAAAGCAAAAGGAAGGCAAGGGGCACAGCCGCGAAGACCTGCCAGCACTAACCAAGGGCGGTTCAGAGGAGTTGCTGAGTAAGGAAGGAGGCTTAGCACCAGCAGCTGCCCCTGAGGCTACTGCTGTATCCCCAGTCATAGAGGAAACGCCCATTGGMTCAATTAAAGATAAAGTTAAAGCCCTTCAGAAAAGAGTGGAAGATGAACAAAAAACACGTTCCAAGCTACCTGTCCGCATTCCAACAAAAGAAGGCGCAGCTGAAAAGACTTCCAGAAGACCTGGACCGGTTAAAAAAACAGTAACGCACAAAGCTCAAGCCCCTGTTTCACCGTCAGCTAAGACAGAAAGACTTGAAGAGACCATGTCAGTTCGCGAACTGATGAAAGCCTTCCAGTCAGGACAAGATCCATCCAAGAACGTCTCAGGACTCTTTGAGCACAAATCTGTCAAACAAAAGCCGCAGCTCTCTGAAAAGGAACCCACACGGAGAAAAACACCTTCTTCACAGAGCGAACCGAAGCGAGCATTAAGCCACAAGACAGACAAACAGAAAGAGAAACCAAGTGGAACACTAAAAGCAGAGAAAGAACCACTATCCAAAAAAGGAAAAACGCAAGTTTCTCCTGTTTGCACTGACAAGCGACCTGTAAGTAAAGAGCGGGTGAAAGAGCAGGGCTGTAAAGCCAAACCCCCCCCTCCGGTATTCGAGGATGAAAGTTGCAAAGACACAGAGCATGTGAAGGGCAAGGTTTCCGAGGAGCAGCCAGATACCGACTTCCAGATCAGTCCTGACCGAAAAACCTCCACAGACTTTTCTGATGTCATTAAAGAAGAGCTCGAAGATAATGACAAATATCAACAGTTCCGACACCTTTCAATCACCGAGGAAGGAGAACTTCACTTAGAGCAAGTGCTGACCAGCCCATTCAATGTTGCTTTCCCAACGGAGTATGCGAAAGACGGATTCCTTCCTGCTCTTTCTCTGCAAAGCACTGCTTTGGAAGGGAGCTCAGAGAGCCTTAAACATGAAGGTGTTGCAGATTCTCCAGGGAGTCTGCTTGATGGAACCCCTCAGATCAGCTCTGAGGAAAGTTATAAGCATGAGGGACTGGCAGAAACTCCAGAAACGAGCCCTGAAAGCCTCTCCTTCTCACCCAAGAAAACTGATGGGCAAATTGAAGAAGCTAAGGAAACAGCTAGAGCACACACAGCAGGAGAAACAAGTTCTCTGAAGGGACTCTCCCCTAAGGAGGATGAAAAAGGTATTACTGAAAAACATCTGTACGCTCTTACCGAGCCTACTAAGTCGCCTTCTGACCATGTATCAGAAGAGCYGGTACCTACAGCCTCTGAAGAAGAGGCTGATAAACATAAAGAAAGTAGCTCAGCTTCCATTGTGAAGGATTTTAGCAGGGATAAGGACTCCAGAACCACTGCACATTTAACTAAGTCTTCAGAAACACTTGACATTGCATTAGAGAAAGAAAAAGATATACCTTGTGAACGTCGTGTGGTTGTTAGAAGTCCCCAAAAATTGGAACTTGCACTTGCTAGCCATGATAGTGAAAGCTTTAGCCCAGTTGCAGATGACTCTTATGCTGTAAGTCATAAAGACTCACTGGAAGCAAGCCCAGTGCTAGAAGATAATTCATCACACAAAACGCCTGATTCTTTGGAGCCCAGTCCAATGAAAGAGTCTCCCTGCCGCGATTCTCTTGAAAGTAGCCCCGTAGAACAAAAAGTAAAAGCTGGTATTTTGGGGCAGGGTCCTCTTCAGGCCGCTCTTAGCAAAGCGGAAACCTGCCCCGAGCTGGCACAGGTTCGTTCCCGGATTCTCCGAGACCCCGAGGGAAGTGCCGATGATGACAGTCTAGAGCAAACGTCCCTCATGGAAAGTTCAGGCAAAAGTCCTCTTTCACCTGAAACGCCTAGTTCTGAAGAAATTAGCTATGAAATCACACCTAAAACAGCAGATTCACAAGCAYTGGCAAACATACCCAAGTCAGCCGTGATCCCTGAAGTCAGTGAAGAAGCAGAGGATGATCCAGAAAGTGGGCCAAAGAAAAGATTCACTCCAGAAGAGGAAATGTTTAAAATGGTCACCAAAATCAAAATGTTTGACCAACTAGAGCAAGAAGCAAAGCAGAAAAGAGATTACAAAAAGGATTGTAAGCAAGATGAATCTTCTTCTGTAGGTGTCGATTCAGAAGCTGCATATGAGGTGGAAGAATCAGAGTCAACAGTTCTAAGCGAGAAAACAATAGCTACGGCAGGGATGTCTGCTGCTGAATCTAGACAAAGCTCTTCTACTTCACCCAGTGAGCCCGAATTGGCTCAGCTAGAAAAAGAAGCCGACTCAGGCCTCTTAATGGAGCCTGTGCTCCAAGTGCAACCTCCTTCACCATCACCATCCAGTATTGATTCCAGATTTAGCCCTGAGGAAGCAGGTTTTCAACCTGTTGATTCAAAACGATGTTCTTTGAGGATAGGTGAGGTTCAGGCAAAACAGGACAAGCCAGTAGAACAATCGGGCACTTGTCATTCCAATGGCTGTATATCAGCAGGCACTGATGAATCAGGATGCGATAGCACAGMTGAGAGAGAAAGAGTTAGTCCCGATACCCCAGTCACACAATCTGAGGGTACTCCAAGTCATTCCATTGACGATAGTTGTCAAAAACAAGTTCATAGTGAGTCTTCACTAACACTACAGCAATCTGATACTCCCGGAAAAGATGTTAACGCCGCTAGATTGTTGAGCCACACAGACATCCCCGATACGTGGCCTGTGTCAGAGGAAGTAGATGATTGTTCTGGTGGACTCAGTCCTGCTGAGTACTCTATGCTACGAGATAGGAAACTGACTCAGGATGACACCATTGACACTTCTGCTTTAGGAAAAGCAGATAGAGGTTTTGAAACATCTCAGAGAGATGCTCTGAAAGAGGAGTCCTTATCAGAGCATTCATCCCTTGCCACAAAGACAGTGGAACATGAAAGTTGTGTAGTAGATGCTGCTCTAAGTAGTGCTTCTCATTTAGTAAGCCCTTATGACAATGTCTCCTCTGAACATTTCCTTATTGCCTCTGACAACCAGATAGGGTGTGACAGAAGTCTGCTCTCCAGGGAAGACTGTCCTCTGGAGGGAGAAAGAGAGCACACCGGTGAAGCCGCSCTCAGCACAGGCACGGGCAGTAAAAGCCATTCTTCAGAGGAAGCATGTATGGCAAGAGAGGCAAACCAAGGAGATGTGTTTCAGAAAGTGTCACTACCGTCCTTAGCATCAGGTTCCACTAGCTTAGACAAATCCTCCCCTGAGGATTTAAGAACCGAAACAGAAAGTTTGATTAGTCAGGTTGTCATCACCAAAACCGATGTGGATTCTGACACGTGGAGCGAAATACGAGAAGATGACGAAGCTTTTGAGGCTCGGGTGAAAGAAGAAGAACAAAAGATATTTGGATTGATGGTAGACAGGCGATCGCAAGGCACAACGCCTGACAGCACACCGGCCAGAACACCCACAGAGGAAGGGACACCCATTAGCGAACAGAATCCTTTTCTTTTCCAGGAAGGAAAGCTCTTCGAAATGACTCGAAGCGGAGCCATTGATATGACCAAAAGGAACTATTCAGATGAAAGCTTTCACTTCTTCCAAATGGGGCAGGAGCCTCAGGAAGAAGTTTCTTTAGCTGAGGAAATCAAAGAAGCAGCAGAGGTGGAATCTAAGAYAGAGACTTTTCCAGATCCATTTTCACCTTCAGAAGTAGAGGACTCTGATATTCTGGAAAAAGRTGCACTGGAGCATTCACCCCTAGCATCCGAGTTCAGTGACAGTTCAGAAGAAATGACTAGTGTAAGCATCAGCATAGGTACCACAAAAGCAGAGCTTAAATCCAGAATTCCAATTAAAATGGGTATTTCAGCCTCTTCAAAATCTCCCAAGAAAGAGACTGCTGCCTCTGAGGCTGAGCCCCTCTCCGGTACGGAGACCGATAACGCCGATAGCAGTCCGGTGCCTTGCCCCACCTCTCCTGAGCAGTCTGTAGTGGAAGGTGAGCTAGATTTTTCCAAAGCCACTAGATTTGTTCGTTCTGAACAGGATGAGGAGTCCCCTGACTCTTCACCAGAGGAAGAGAGAACCGTGATTGAAATCCCTACTGCTCTTATGGAGAGAGTGCCTTCTTGTGAAAGCAAATCCAAAATTCCTGTAAGAACCGCCATGGTATCACAGTCACCGCAACAATCAGAAACTGAGAGCCTAGTCACGGACGACTGCCTAGACGGGCTGCAGTGCGAAGCAAAGGATGACCAAGCAAAACCAAAGTCTAAAATTCCAGTCAAAACAGCTTTCCAAAGAACYGAACAGCAATATGCACACACAGACACATCCATCCACAAACTAGAGTCACCCAAAGCTCTTGATATGGCCAGCAAGCTACCTACAAAACAGGATAACCGGAGTAAATCCGAGTCCGATGCGAGTATTCCCACGGACCCAAAGACCAAGCGTTCAGTAAAAGCTAGGAGTTATGCAGAGGCAGAAGCAGAGACCAGGGAGAGGGAGCGAGAGATGACGCTCGAGCTAGACTCAGAGGAGGCAACAACAGCAAGACCTAAACTATTTTCATCACGRTTGCCGGTTAAAAGCAGGAGCGCTACAGCTTCCCGCAGTGCTTCTAGTCCCACAAAAGAAAGTAAGGAATATTTTTTTGACCTTTACAAAAACTCCATAGAATTCTTCGAAGAAATTAGTGATGAAGCTACTAAGTTAGTGGAAAGACTCACRCAGTCAGAGAGAGAGCAAGAATTAGTCTCAGATGATGAAAGCAGTAGTGCCCTAGAAGTTTCAGTTATTGAACCTATGCCATCCAGTGAGACCCAGCAGTCAGTTCCCGAAGACATCTTTGACACCAGACCTATTTGGGATGAGTCTGTAGAGACTCAGATTGAACGTATCCCTGATGAAAATGTCCATGACCGTGCTGAAGGTATTTGCCAATGACTGAGATTCCCTGTGAGACGCATGTCATGAATTAAATTTTTCTTTATTCGTTTGGTGTGTGTGTGTATGTGCGTGTGCGCGCGTGTGTGAGCGCATATTTGTATATATGTGTAATGTTTGTGTCCTTTTCTTTGTTTTGTGGTTGGTTGTTTTCCCCATACTCCCCCGCAACCCCATGAACTGTTCGTTTTGTGTCTCTGKTTTTCATGTCTGTGAAACAATCTCAAGATTGCAAACCATGGATGCTCATGGGAAGTGTTAGTTTAATAAACAAAAAACACTTCTAAAAATACACATTATTTTATCATTTAACTGATCCTTCAGGCCATGCACATTTTGACCTTTGGTTTTCCCTGTTCCCTAATTATTACTAATACACWATTCTTACCTATTCATTTTTATTAATAGTAAGTATTCGGCATTGCTTGAAACAGGCAAATCAATTTGCTTTTTAGCTTTTACACAAAGAAACTACTTTTTTTTTTTAAACAAACAAACAAACAAACCCCTTCCTTTTTCTGCCATCTACTTCAAGGAAATTCTCTATCATCACCCATGACCTAACCTACTACAAGTTGTTTGGTGTTTTCATTGGTTTTTATCCTGGTTGTATACTGCAACTGAATAGCTACCACAGAAGTCTAGTAACTAATACAAAAAAGAATGCCTAAACCCACTTCTGAGAAGTTGGTTTTGTTTTCCCCCCCCTCCAGGACCGCAGGGAAAAAATCAAAGCTCAAATTCTGCTCTTCTCAAAGTAGCTTTAGCGATGGCGGAACAGTCAGTCTCACTGTTACATGAAGTGAAGACTGGCAAACGACCACCTAGTTTTCCTTGCCTTCATTGACTCTTTCCACTGGTGCCTTACAAAGGCGTTAAAAATAACGTCTGAAATATAAACCATTATATGAAATGGAAACACACTTATGGAGCGTCTAAACAAAACCTTGCCTGCTACAGAAAGAACGCAACGGCAAGAACCATCCAATACAATTTCTTTCAACCCTAGCTTTGACTAAGGAGGCATGGAAAATTATGGCTCTACTTTGTCCAAGTCTTCAGCTTTATCTTACAATGAAGCTCTAGAATAAAATTCATGGCCCAAATGGGCACTTGGATCTTTGTGTAAATGATTACACAAAGGCCTGATTTGCAAAGGGAAAAAGTAGAGTGGATTTTTGAAATAAGTCAGGCAGGATTTTGGTGGTGGTGGTGCCTTTTCTTTTCTTTTCTTTTTTTCCCCTTTCTTCTCTCTCTCTCTCTTTTTTTTTTTTTTTTTAATACTGTTTTTAACCAGAAGAACAATCTACAACCCTCCCCTTTAGGTATCCCAGTATAATAGCTTGTCCACACAAGGTTAACTGTAGTAGTTAGGAAAAGAACCTTTTCCTTTTTCGGGCCTTGTCACCTGTGTAACTGCCTTTTAACTTGTCAAGGCAACATGTGGCTGTTCTCTTTGACCTTTTAGATCAACAGAATGATCAGGAAAGAACAGAGGAAAGACTGGCCCATATTGCTGATCATCTGGGATTCAGCTGGACAGGTACAATGCACGTSATCTACTCTAGAATGAAACAAGAGGGAACATTCCTTGATGCCTTTGCATTGCTTTCAGATGGCTTCATTATCTCAACATGATTTCTGGGAATATTGCAGTAGCTTATAGGAACTAGATTGTCTTCAGGCTACTAAGATGTCTCTAGTCTCTTAAGAAATAKCAGGAGAAGATTCTACACCATCACCAGAAGGAAAAACTACTAGGAGGAGAGCAAGGGAGAGCTGGGAGAGCAAGAGAGAGCAAGAGAGGGAGGTTACCTACCTTTTTTCTTTCCAAACGCAACAGCTCTGTATTGCACGTAGATGAATGCAGGAATTCATGCCAGCTCTGCTCTGAAAACTCTGGTCTGGAAAGCCACAAGAAGGATAGATGCAACTGGCTCCTTTTCTGAGCTCTGTGGTAGGAGAAGGGATTAAGCAGGCCACATTTGCAGTAATTGCATTAATATTGCAGAGTAGCAAATAATGCTATAATATTTGCAAATCAGTTGCAATTTAATTGCAATTTGCAAATTAACTGCAAACAATTGCATTTATTTGCAAATAAGTTGCAAATAATAAGCAAAGTATCCAAGGCTGAGTCGACACTACTGAGAAATACTGTACTACTTTGGCACAAGCCAAAGTGACAGAGAATGATTTTTTTAAATCAAGATACACACATAAAAGCAGTCAAAAAGTGTTTACAAATAAAATGAGCTTTGCAGAAATCTTGACAGTGTATTAAACTGTTCAATCCAACAACAAAAGTAGCCATAAAAATGATCTTCAAGAACAGGAAACAAACTTCACACCTTTTTATATTCAGTACACTATTTCTAGAGTATTTTCCCCATATAAGTAGTACTGGAATATTTTTACATATTCTTATGTATGCCAGTTTACCTATGGATTTTGGGAAGAGTATTCAGTTATTTTAAATCACAGTCCTTATGAGAAGGGAAAAAAAAAATCTTATATTGTAGCCCTTTAGCTAGTAGGATACTCCTGAAAATAAGCAGGAGTAAAGGAGCTGTATACTTGACAATAATGTAAAATTCCCTGTAATGAGAACTAGATTATAGTCTACTAGTTTTATAAGTATCTACAGTGTATATGCAAAATATCACTGACATTTTTATGTTACTTACCCCTTTCTTTTCCCACCTCTAATTCCTTAGGGAGCACTGTAAGCATAAGTCACTCATTCCAGCATAAATTCTTGACAAATCCATAGAACTTGGACCTATATAAATAACAGATAACTAAGATAACTATTAGAGCTGGCCAAAGGCAGGAGCCCCCGCTGGAAGCGTGTGTGTAAATAACAAGGTCTGAAAATCAAACCAGAAGACGTGGATGCTCATAAAAACAGACATTACCCACAGCTTGACTATTAATGTTTCTAGCATTACTAATGTAATAGTAATGTCTAAGGCAATAGCAATGTAATGCTAATGATTCTAGTATGCTAGGGACAGCAGAGTAATAAATAACGGCATAAACATACCSATCCTGCATAAAGATCAGCGTGTCCAATTTCGATTTGGGAGATGAAATTGCAGTTGCTTTCTTTTCAAATTTCCTTTCATTACTTAGGATTCAAATCTAATATTGAGTTACTGTATATTTGTTCAAGTTTATAGCTGTGTTTCTTACAAAACAGCTTAGAGATAAGTCTAGTTAGGGCTTGGGGTTTAGGGTCTTCCTGCTTGTTATAACATGGGCTCCACCAAGATCAAGACCTTGCCTCTGTAAGGAAAAATCAGAAGCATGTCAAGTATGAATTCTTCCTTACGAGAGAAGCAGAAATCTAGAGGCCAGATGTAGCAGATTGAATCTACAAGTTCTCCTTGGCTCTAACTAATCTGATGGCCTGTTTCACCAGCCACGCATACGATGGCAGCAGGAAGCTGATCCTGATTTTGGACAGTAAAGGTATTATAGATCAGTAAAGCCATTTTTTTTTTTTTTTTTTCTGGGAGAATGTCTGAGCTTATGCTGGATCAGAAAGACAAGTTGTCCTTAGTCCACATTTTTTGGTTTTCAATTGCACTTCTTAAACATTCCTTTTAATGAAATTAGTCCATGGGAGTAGTATAATTATTTTTTAATCTAACCCTAAAAAATGCCATTATTTAAATCCAATTATTGCAGTAGATTTTTGAACAATGTTTCTGAAATGACATTTCAGGGGATGGAGTTTGGTCCAATTGGACTGCCAATTGCAGAGTTGGCAGTCTGTAGCTACAAGATTTGCTCATGTATTTTTTTTCTGTTATGGCTTTCTAGCTATCTAATAACTTGTTCCTGCTACATTTTGTCACTTCCAGCTATAACAAAGTGCTCTCAGTAGCATGTTGTTTAACAGGGTGTCCAAATACAACACAAGATACCCATGAGCAAAGAATATTTTGCTTCTAAACAAGCTTCTTCTCTCTTTTGCTGTTGCCAGCCATTGCAGTAGTTGTAAGGAAAACAAAACAAACCCTAACAGAAATGGAACTCTTTTTCAGAGTTAGCAAGAGAGCTGGATTTCACCGAAGAGCAAATTCACCAGATCCGAATTGAAAATCCTAATTCGCTTCAAGACCAGAGCCATGCACTCCTGAAATACTGGCTTGAAAGGGATGGGAAACATGCAACAGGTTTGTTTCCATCATAGCACATCTGCAGTGCCTCCAGCCTGCCAGGGGAGCTGACAGATGTGTGCTGCTGCAGCTGCAAAAAGAAAGCATGGGTAAAATTTAGGTAACAGAATGACAATAGATGCGGTTATGGGTTTTTTTTAAGCTTGTCTGTATAACACGGCATACCACAAAATTCTGTATTCATAGAGCAAGTTGTTTGGTCTTGCTCATTTGAAGGACTTGACAGCAAAATAAGACTGGAAAATCTAAGGCCACATTTTCCTMAATGGAGGTGGTGGTGAGGGGGGCGTTGGGGGAATTAAACCAAGTTTCTAGGGGGAGGGCTGTAAAAAGGATGGCAATTCTTATACGTACTCCTTCATGGAATTTGCAAGTTTACATTTCAATTCTTTTAAATACATATTTTATACATTATATTGCTGAGCATCCAGTGTATTTCCTTGATGTGGAAAACAGAAGGAAGGGAGTATGTGAAATTCTCAGCTCAGATAGATGGTGTCTTTCCCATGCCACAGATACAAGTCTTACCCAGTGTCTTACAAAAATCAACCGAATGGACATCGTTCATCTCATGGAGACCAGCGGCATAGACTCCACGCAGGGCCACGGCGCTCGCACGTACGCGGAAATGGAACAGACGCTAGGGCTGGACCACAGCGAAGGTACAGGCGCCCTGCGCTGCCCGGCGCCTCGCCTCCCGCCACCTGGTTCTGTTGGAAATGTTTGGCAGGGGTAATCAGGGAACTCATGTGGCTGGTTTGAATTCTCAAGCACAAATAAGAAGGATCAATGCAAGCAGGACATTGGGCAGGCCATCATTTCACCCCATATGAGACACCCACATTAGTCATTCTTAAAATGTAAATAAAGGAATGCTTAAAATAATAATAATACTAAAAAAATAAACCATTGCAAATACTTGCACCTAGCCTTTTTTTTTTTCTCTCCCCTTTTCCTCTCTTGCTATACAAATGCTTTCCTAACAGTTAACAAGGTTGCATTGTGACTCAATGAAAGCTTGTAAGATAGTTTCCAAAAACAATTATTTGGAAAAACCTTGCATTCAAATATCTGTGATACCACTTGCAATTCTACTATGATACTGCTGATTTCTTAAGTGTTGAAGTTCAGTAGACTACTACTGTAAGGGTAATTTATAGTAACTCCTAGTTATGTTCAATAGAATCTTTATCCTTTCTTTTACGCCCTTTATTGAACATTAAAGTAGTAATCCAGTAAGATATTAAATAGCAGCAAGCTTCCCATCTGTAAGATGATTTATGAATAGAAAGTCATGTTTTCTATAATTAACTTTCTAATAAAATAAGCGATTAGTTTAAGATAAAGCCTGTAAGACTGTAGAACAGGCTAAGATAACCTGTTCAGATTCAAAACAGTTTCGTGTTTTTACCGAAGTTCTTCTTCCAAGATTAGTATGATCCCAGTGAACACAGCTAGTAAAGAAAAGAGAGGGGGAGAGAGAGAACACAAAATTTTCATTCTAGCATGTTAAACATAAATGGAGAAATAAGAGGAGTTCCTGCATTTTACTAAGACCTGTAACAACACTTTTTATTTCTCCTCTCTTTTTAAAGGGTTTTCTGCATTGCAAGAAGAAGTGTACAGCACAAGGAATAAGAAAGAGCACCACCTACTGTCTAAAGACAGTGACCCATCTGAACACCCTCCCATCGTCTCCGAGGAAGATGTCTCGGTCAGTTATTCCCCTTTTCAGGACAGCACTCCCAGGAGCGAGGCAGAGCTCTCAATGGCCGAGCTCCTGAGACAAGCACATAAGGAACAAGTACAAGCTGAATTCTCAGGGAAACCCCAAAGCGTGTCAGAAAAGCCATCTGCTGCTTCCCAACAGGAATATTGGTGAGTGTCAAAAGACCAGAACGAAAGTCCAGTAGAACAGATTACCCCTCCTCTGTGCAATAAGATGATTTTTTTTCGCTTTTCCCTGAAGCATATGGGCGAGCTTTTAATTTCTCTGATTCTGCATGTTAATTCATTAGCTACTCTGTGCTTAACTTCTTAATCCATAAGGAGGAGGCCTTAAGGATTGCAAGAGTGGGTCTGTTCTTCACTATGAACATAAAGCAATAACCCAATCTAGTATGTATGAAAGAAAAGAAGGATAGACAATATAGGGTTGTTTTTGCAATCTGTATTTTCCACGTATTGCGAGGCAAGTAAGTAATGTTAAACTTAAGGGAATTTACACTGAAGGGTCCTTTTCTCAGCTTCAGGTGCATTTCTGAATTCAGACAATGATTTTCCAAGTTAATGATTTCTCACAAAATTCAAAACTGCGTATTGGCAAAAACTATATTTAAAAAACCAAAATATTAGATGGCAAGGGAAACGGGCATCAATACAGACACGACAAAAGTACTTAAATAAACAGAACATGATAAAATACAGATCTAGAAGGCCTGTACAGGATAGCTTTGAATTCTGATTTGGGGCTGATTTCACTTGAGCTGATACAGTAAACAAGACATCCACATTTCCCTCTTCTCCTCATCCCTCCCCATTGTTCATAATGACAGCTAGAAGCCATATAAATGTGGGTATCTGCGGCTAATGAAATAGCAAAGATTCACTTCCTATGGTTTTCCTGGTATTACTGGAATAACTTCTGTTATTCCAGAGACAAACATTTTTCAGACATTATTGTCAATACTAAGAAAGATAGTAACTTCCCTGTCATTGCTACTAAGTCATATCAAACACAGTTAATTCTAAGTAGTTAAATATATATACACATACCCTAAAAGGAAAAAAGGTTGGATATTAGTATATTAAACCTATACTACAAAGAAATCTTTTCTTACTCTGTAACCACAGCTATTCTGGGGACAGCAGGTGGGGGAGTACAATAGCTTGTCAAAGCCCACCTCATAACATGAAAGCAAACAGGGGAAAAAAAAAGAACACACCCACTTATCCATGCAAGTTATTCTCTACCTGTTAATAATTTTAGTACCAGGAATTTAAGTAAAAGGTACTATTTACCCAGTTATTTTTGAGGATGAGGGGATACCAGYATTTATATGCACCTGAGAATTTTTAGAAACAAAGAGCTGTAAGTGTTTGGAGGATTTCCTTAGGCAGGAAGATGAGTGGGTCCTAGCCAGATTGTTCTGTAGCAACTCAGAGCGTACCAATTATGTGTAGACTTAGCTAAAAGGCATAACACCCTTTATTGGGTGCAGAGATACTTCATTTACAGAAATCAAGAACAGCATCATAGGTACTTTACATGAACTTGTAATTCACAGTGTCACAGCTGCAGGAACAGAGCAGACCACAGCAGCACCCCCTGGAAAGGCAGCAGGAAGTGCAAGCAAAGAATCCAAAGGTGTCAGCGCGGCYGAGCGTGGAGCACCATCGCCAGGGCCCCTGCCGGCTGCTCGGCGAGGTGACTCTCCCATCGTCCAAGAGCCTGACGACCTCCCGCTGCACCAGGATGACCTCTCGCCCAGGAGAACTAGTCTAGTGATAGTGGAGTCAAGTGATGAACAGCCAGAAAAGATTGGAAGTGGTTATGAAGAGGACTCTTTAGAGAAGGTATATGTCTACTTTGCCTCAAAGTAACTGATGCAAAAGAGCAACTGTTCTGTCTCGCTCAGTCTGTAAATGAGACTTATCGGCCTGATAACCATGAAGGTGAAAAGGCTTAGTTGCAGAGTGCTTATTGCAGTTGAATTTCAGGGCTAATATTTGAATGAAGGCTCAAAGATCAAAAGGCTTAGAATGACGGCTCAGAGAACAGAAAAAGATCAAAATCTAAAAAGCAACATTTTTCCAAAGACACTTTTAGACTTAAAACAACTCAGAACCCGTAAGTACTTCTAGTACCACATACAGCCTCAGTAAACACAGCACTGCTTCCCTGCTCCCAATAGGAATTAGCAGAGCAGTTAGGCAAGCTGGACATCAGCTCTGATGAGGAAGACATGGTAACTACCAGGGTCGTTCGGCGCCGGGTGATTATTCAGGTACCAAGTGTGGAACTAGTGCATGTGCCAGTGGTGATCGTGTCCTGGTGGCATCTGCTGAGACAGCTCTTGGCTAACAGTGCACCTGCAGCTGGAATGCTCCAAAATGATGCATGGCCTTCAGATACATTGTTCTAGTTCTTTATGTCGAGAAGATGACTATAGCAGAACTGCTAACCCTGCTCTGTAGGTCATGAGATGCCTCAAGTAGGAGGACAAAAGACTTTTTAGATCTGTATATGATCAACTAATGCATACTTGCCTGTCAGTTCTGACATACCTTTCCTTGCTTTCTATTTYTCTAATACATGCTAATACTTTCCTAGATGTTTATCTATAGAACATTTTTCTTCTCATACTCCTTTTTWACTCTTTAACCAATTAACAAATTTCAAAATTAACTATTCTTATTTAAGAAACAAAACAAAAAAACTACTTACATGAAGTCTCTGCTTAACTGAAGTTTGTTCTTTGTCATACAGGCTGATAGTATGCCTGAAATTCCACCAGAATCAGTCACAGAAGAGCAATATACAGATGAATATGGCCACATAGTGGTAAAGAAGGTATCGTCAGTTACGCTCCCTGCCACCTTCCTACTGCCCTATAAGAGGAAGGATAAATAAATGCACGTACTGCTTGAAGTGCCATCTAGGAGCATGACTTTGCTCATATTAATGAGCTATTGGAGGGCTAGATCCCCCAGAGTCACCTAAATCCTGATCCTCAAAAACAACTACTCAATTGTGACTATACACATTCCTCAGTTTCTGAATTGAGAAATACAGTTCGGGTTTTATGGAACAGAGAATATAGAAATTAGTTACTTCTAAGATGGTCTCATAAAATAAACATATTCAGAGCATGCTGAAGAGACTAAATTCTGTAGACCACAGAGGTGGAGATACCTCTGCCTCTGTGACCGTTGGACATACAAGACGGTCTGATTGTGCATCAGAACAAGTAAGTTATTGGACAAAGGAGGTGGGGTGGGGGAAAGGGAGGTATATTCTTAACGTTCATCTCATCTAAAGCCACAGGGTAGTCCTTGAAGAAAGCAGAGTTAAATCTTACAGAGAATATTCTTATTAAACTAGAAAACTCTATCTTATCTTTACCCTGTAATTCTCTTCTGCCCCACTTGGGCCTCACCACACACCAGGTCAGTCTCTTCAGGRGCTTCGTTCCAACTCAGTGGTCAAGCAGTGACGGAGCCCATCAGCTCCAGCAGCGTCAAGAGCGACGCCAGTCAGTGTCCATGCCCCTTGTCTTGATCACCAAGCTCACAGCCTCGTTTTCAAGTCTTGCAATACAATGATCCTTTTGAAAGTGTCAGTCTTAAGGTCCTCTAGCAATTATGTGATTGTAAAGTATATTTTCTCTCTAAGGTAATAAGCTTCTTTTCCTAATAACTACTATTTTAAAGAGTAGTTCAACTATGTATATGTCTGCATGTGGAGTAAATTACCAGAAATTTTATTGTATAGAGCTTACGTTGGGCTAAGGCATCACTGTGCAACTTGGCTATGGGTGTTTGTGAAACACGTAAAAAGGCTAAAGCACCGAAATACCTATACTACCTAAATACCTATACTATTCCATACACTGCGGTTTGGAAAAATAAATAGAGCTTTTGAAGAAACTGAAACTATATGGAGAATAAGGAAGAGTACTATATTATTCTGTTTTTTCTGTTTGCTTTCCTCTCCAACACACAAAGCTCTATTTCCTTCTTTCAGGTCACAAGAAAGATCATCCGCAGATACGTTTCTGCGGATGGCACCGAAAGAGAAGAAGTCACAGTGCAGGGAACGCCACAACAGTTGCCTGTTCAAGTTGAAGAAGGAGATAGYTATTCCAAAGTTGTAAAACGGGTTGTGCTGAAGAGTGGCAGTGAACAATCTGAGGTGAGATCTTTCACTCCCCTTGTGATGTGCAAAGCATCTGAAAGAACAGAGCTGCCTACTCTGTTTTTCACAAGTTGAAATGCAAAATTTCAAGAAATGTTTGGAAGAGGCATTGCATTGCCGACTGAGGTTATTACAGCCCAAACACTTTAATTGCACACTTAATAAATAGTTCTTATGCCATCAACATTATTATTATTGATTATACTTAAAAAATCCTTGCATATGGAAAGACTTCAGAAAATAAAGGAGTAGAAAAGGGAGAGAGAAGGCTATTTTTTTTCTGTACATGAAAGCCAGAAGACAGATTCAAATTGAATGATTTATGAAAAATATTAAATTCTTAAGTAAGCAGATCATGTAAGATGATGTATGAGTGATAAGGGGTCTGCTAACACACACATTTACGACCTACGCTAGGTTTCTTAGGCAAGATGATTTGATTTTCTCCAGGAGTCTGCAATTAAGTCAATTCTAAAACTACAGTTTTATTACATCTAACCCACTGGCTCTGGTGGGGCAGCAGCCTGTGCTGCAGTGTCCAACAGCCTCGTCTTGCTGACTCCGGGGTTCAGCAGCTCAGCTGGGGCAGCACCAGCGCAGCAAATCAACCAGGGCTGCTCCTGCAACCTGGACCTGCACAAATCTTACAGTGTAGTCCTGGAGCTGTACAGCAGGGAACAAAGAACAGTGAGTGTGCATTGACTGCACACACGTAGGAGGCGAGACCCTTCTTACATTGCTGATCTGCAGGGCAGGGGTGAAGAGAGAACAAAGCTAACCAAAGACTAAGCTTAGTCTGCATCTGCTACGTAATTCATACTCAATTCATACTTCTGTCTTCTGACCCTCCAGGTGACGTTGTCTGAACCTGCCATTTTGTCTAGTGCCTCCAACTTCCAATCTGAACCAGTAGAAGGCCGCAAGGTCAGCAAAGTGATAAAGACCACTGTAGTGCAAGGAGAGAGAATGGAGAAACACCTGGGGGATGCGAGCTTAGCTACTGATCTTCCATCAGCCAAAGAGGACTTTGAAGAGGTAAAAAGGCATTTTAAATACAAGTGCTAAAACATATGTCACAGCAAACTCAGGGACAAGTTGTACTCTACTGAACAGGTTTTGGTGATGGAACATCGCTCGCCTACCAAGTATAAGCCTCATGGCTATATTTAGCCAGGCTATGAAGGCTTAAGGATGTAAAGCAGAGGGAGAATAGGAAGGTGCGTCATTACAGCGCTACCTATGAAACATTTCAAGGTTCTAGAAACATTGAGGGCTTGGACTAAAGCAGATAAACTACTTGCATGGCTACTCTTAGACCAGCCCACTCATGTGCTGCAACACATGCAGCTGACTTTAGAAATTAGAGTACCCGAGTCTGCTCTCTAGACAGGTCCGTGTGTAACAGCAATTGTTCCTTTTGTCCTTGAAAGGGAGAGCTACCAGGTCACCCAGCACCTTTCGTGTTTTAAGGTGTTTGCTGAWGAGCTTAGACATGTCAGTAACAGAAAGTTATATTAATACATATATTTTTCCTATAAGGAACTGAGAGCCCTTTCCTTTTAATCCAACCATTATTCCTTTAAATAATACCAACAATACCTTGCCACCTTGAAGACTCATGTGGAAAAGAACTTCTTGGCAATACACACAACTTTAATACTGTATTTTTGTAATTTGACAACATATATCACCTAAGAGCATAGCTGCAACAATTTCATGGTTCAGGTATGGGCTTTCTACAGTACAGTAGTTGTACTTACTTGCAGCAGAACAGCAGTAGTAAGCTGTTCAATCGAGAGGMTAAATCCCATAAATATAGGCCCTGTAGCCAGATCCCTCTCTCCCGGCAAAACCAGCACAAGCA
The DNA here is from genome assembly GCF_003342845.1 of Nothoprocta perdicaria. NCBI lineage: Eukaryota > Metazoa > Chordata > Aves > Tinamiformes > Tinamidae > Nothoprocta > Nothoprocta perdicaria. The sequence continues at coordinate 332,889 of NW_020454638.1, forward strand.
GCAAAAGCTGGCAGGCGCTGCAGTGGAGATTCAGAAAATGGGACACATCCCACCGAATGCCCTGTTATCCCTCCCCACCCTGGGAAGCGCTACCAACAGCGGCGACATTCCCATGGAACACGCAGGACTCGTTCCTTGCCTCTCCTTCAGGACGGTCACGGCTCAGAATCATCACCCATCTCTCTCTCTAGGTACTGCTAGCACCAGGAGCAGGCAACTGTTCTGAGCTCTCGCTTGCACCCACATCCCAAGGGGAGAGTTGAAACACATACAAAGGAAAGAACACTTTGTGCTACRGGAAAAGGCTTGTCATAAATAGATGTGAACCACAGGCTCTGCAAAGGCGGTGCTCCAGGCCTCATGTAGGGCTGTTTGAAAGTTGAAAGTAGAGCACCAAGACACCCTTCAGTACAGTTCTTAGCAACAATAAGACTGTCCTGCATGAGAAACCGTTATTCATCTATATATTTGATGAAGATTTAAAAGGAGGCAAGTGGCAGCACATACTTCCAAATTATTTGTGTCTTTATGCTTTTCTCAGCATGCCATTTCTTTTAAACACCTCCTCAGTTTTGCATAGATTTACTCAACTTCATTAATATGGAGGACAATTATCTTATGTCCTAGGGTTCTGTTTCTGCTTTATTTAGGCTTTAAGCTATACAGGTAACCAAACAAAAGTCCAACTCCCTGCTTTAATAGAGAAAGAAATCACAAAAGACGACGGATCAGTTATTAAAAGGTTTGGCTTGGCATGTCAATGAGCTGTTACTAGAAAAGGACTAACAAACTCAAACAAGTGGATTTAAGTGAGTGTCTGAAGTGAAGTCACTATCTGGCAGTATTTGAAATTTTATTTGCAAAATACTAAATATTGCTACTAACATTGATGTTCTGCATGTACAAGAAGCACTGGAAAAGTCTACACTCAGTTGGAAAGACTAGCTCAGTAACATATACCATTCCCCAACTGATAAATTTTTAAGGGTCAGTTTTAATTTGTTTTGACTTCATTTGTGTCTATATTTGGGATAAACAGTATCCCACTTTATTGGGAGGGAAGCCTTACAAGCTGCAAATACCTGCTGTTTTCAGAGCTATGCAATGGTGTCAAAAGGGCAAATGAGACCTGCTGACCTTCCTCTACTTTTAGATGAAGCAACAAATATTTGTTTCAAGGCCTTCTGCCTGATAGAGGGAAGTTTTTGTCATATAGGYTGAATTAGCATCAACTACCTGATTAAATAGTTTTGTGCATCTAGCTATTCCTGGCAGAGCAAACAGGAATTTCCAAGTGTGTGGATTCCTAAGAGCCTTCCTTATACGCTCTGACCAAAATTTGGGCTTCTAAATCAGGCTGAGAGACATCTAGCTGTCCAATCTAGCTGTCCAATTTACACACAGAGATCTAGAGAAAGCTAAGGGAGGTTTAAAGTTTTTACTAGCAGGGCAAGAAGTTCTGATGAAGTAGCAGAACTATGAGCAAAATGAATAAAACATTTTAAGATACAATTAAGATACAATTTTAAGATACAATTTTTCTGACAGTCAGAATTAAGACTTGACTCACTCAGACATCTTCAAAAAGACTTTAGATAATACATCTAAAGGAGGTGAAAGCATGGTGAGGAAATCCTAAGTTACTCTTCTACAAGGCAACACAAAGAGAAACAGAGCAAGTAGGAAAGTCTTGTGTGGTTTTTGATATGTCGCCTGTGTGTTACAGCATGTTTTTGTGAAGCACATGAAACTGTGTGCTTATTATATAGGTGCAGATGAATATTAGTTTACCTTATGGAAGCAGCGTGTGCTTTAAAAGGAGTGGTTTTTAAAGGTTTCAGGAGCCATGAATTTTAAAGTTCTCTCATTCTTTTTCTTTAGGACAACACTGAATAAAGCCAGTACCCAGAAGAGGACCGTGATGAAGGACCAGTATGGAAAACACATTCACATAGAAGAGGTGGAAGGCACACCAGAAGCACTACCACAGGATGACCTCCAATATGACCTCCAGCAGCTTCTTAGGCACTTCTGCAAGGAGGACTGGAAACACGAAGCCAAGTGAGAAGCTGCCACCCCTCAACAGCATCACGTCACCTTCCCCCCAGTACGCAGCATTTTCCTTCCCCAGGTGTGACATTGTTACCTACATAATCACCGGAAGACACTGCCATTTCTACCCATGCAGATGCAGCCAATCCATTTTGCCCCTGCCCCCATATATGATTTGGGGGGTTTGTTATTTTTGTACCCTGTAAGCTAATTTGTGACCAAAGATAGCATCCTTCATTTGGGGTGGTTTATCCACCAAATTGTTGTCCTTATGCTGTACTGGAAATTTATCAGCACCACCACTTTTCCTGTTCCTTTGCTTCTGCACTAGCCTCACGAAGCTGCATTTGTCAACCCAACTTCATCAACCGGCCTCTTCAAGTGACTATCTATGTACACGCGTCATTAAAAAAAAGGAGAGAGAAAAAAAAAGGGCAAAAAAAAAAAAAAGAGCAGGGGGATGTTAACATGTAAACTGTATATAGCAAGATTATTTGGACCTAAAGACTGCAGAGAACACACTGCCTACGACTACAGTTAACATAACGGATTACCAGGTCTACCGAAACTGCTGAACACGGATGAGAAAAAAAAAAGTTAAAAAAATTGTTAACATAATCGACTGAATACAGACCACCTGAGGAAGAAGCACTGCAGTTTTCCTGCATCCATAGGACTTCAAATTTAAGGATCTATTATAGTTAAAGGCTCTAAGAGTCAGGTTAAAAAACCTGGAAATTCAGCTGTTTTCATGAATTAACAGCCAACTGTGGCCCACAACTTTTAAGACCTTTGGCCAGCCACCTAAAGATTTCCAGAAAGAGGTTAAAGAAAAAAAAATAAAGATAAATTAAAATAAATTAAGAATACCCAGTTAGGTAACCAACTTGCTAGCAGCTATATCTATGGTACATTTGCATACGGTATTAAAACCTTTTAGATCTGGACATGTGGCAGGGTGTATTAAACAATTATAACTACAGTAGTATCCTGTTTTCATCACTGCTTTAGCAAACCACACTGTCTTACTGATGGTACTTCCTGCTGTCCACTGCACTGTAGATAACTATGGGAGAAAGATCTACCCACTATACAGAGAAATACATTAATTCACCATGTTTTATCAAGATTGCCTCTGACCCGATACATGCATGTGGCATCTGAAAGTCAAAGAACTCAACCCTTCTGTAGCCATGTCAGCTTGTTGGCCCTCTTAGCACTGAGCGAGCAGTTTTTATCTTCCAATCAAGTGTTTTTTAAAGAGAAAGTTCCTCACAATCCTTGATAGCCAGTTTCTGTTCATATTTTGTTATCTTTATATATATATTATATATATATTTCTAAGCCAACCCTCTGAAAACCATAACAGCATGTCTGCACTTTTATTTTAAAAAAGGGAACATAAAGATCTGACACTTTTGGTGTTCTATAATCTAAAATATAGTGGTTGGAGCTCTGCAGCATTTTAGGACAGTATGATGCACACACATACAAACTTTAAGTGTTTTTAATCAGCTTTTTTTTTGTTTTAATAGCTTACACATTAAAAAAATAAATTCTGTCCGTAGGAGTAAGACCTATCTGTCCATAGACTTTATTTGTTTTTGAATGACTCACTCAGTGCTCAGAAAAAGGGCACTTTCTCATTAAAGTTACAATGCCAAAAGAGTGAAAACGTCTTGGGAGTTCTAGCTTCTTGCAGGCAGGACAATACAAAAAGGCATCTCGCTAGCCCACTTTTGGCAGGCAGATAGAAAACAAGTGTTTTGCAGCCAAAATGAATGAGACCCATGATGAAACACTTCACAATACTTCGGGGCTTTCTTACTGTCAAAGACAGCACAGGATGATCTTGAAGAATGGAGCTCTAAAGAAATGCATTTCTGTTGTGTTATTTGCGGTGCAGATGATGTTCTGTGTAACAACATAATGGTTATTCACCTCTTATTTTGATTTTTGCTGTGTTATCAAAGAACTTGAATACTGTGAGAGAAGTGAATTTAAGTTGATGAATCAGCATCTTGTTCCCATGGTGATAACACTAATTGAATATATCTATGAGGGCATGTACTAGTTAAAGATTAAAAAAAGAAAAAAAAAAAAGAAATACAACACTAACAATACATAGCTGCAATGTGTACAATGGCTGATTTAACTAAATAAAATGTACAAGTGTTAAATGTAGCAATCACGGCTCTCTCTCCTTTACTGCCATACAGCATAAATGGAACAACATTTATTTGGGCACCCCACTTGACTGCTGCATTTCCTCAGCATCTTTAAGACCCAAAAAAGAGCAGGGCGGGGGATTAAGGGAAGAATGAGGGGAAACAACAGGTAAACAAGACCCTGACATTGTCCCAGTTTCCAGAAGAAGAATAGGAAACGATTGTAAACACTAAAATCAGCAAGACAAAACACTGAAGTCTTTCTGGGGACATTGAAGTAGGTAACAGAAGAGATAAGAAGACTTTATTTCTTCCACACATCAATTCCAGAGCATGTGTCATTTGTAACTTAGCACTAGCTCTAGCTAGTGCTTTCATCACTGCTTTAGCAAACCACACTGTCTTACTCAGCACTAGCTGAGTTGCAGCTGTGACAGCTACACAGCGCTCATCTCATTCAGGTTGGTTCACTTGGGAGGTGAGGGACACGCGCAGGACAGCAGAAAGGAGGCAGTTTGGAACAGGGCTGTACACAGCTACTTCTGAGCTCAGAGCAACATCAGAGGCATGATATTAAAATGCTTTTAGATCCTAGTCCGACTGGTTTCAAATCTGTTGTGTTGGCATACACATTCTCCAATAGAAACATCATTTTACAGAAATACTTGAGAGCATCATCATTTTTATAATGAAAAATTTTAAGTGTATGGCCTTGCACTTGCCATGGACTGTTCAAGTGGCAACAACTCAAACCCAGTTAGATTTCTCTTCCACTTAAAACTAACAACAACAAAAAAGCTGTAGATGGAAAATACAGCATCCACAACCTACTTAATCCACCAAAGCCAAACAAACAGCAATCCACTTCTTGAGCATTATCAACTATCTAATCAGACTTTAATCAGTTCAGTAAATCATCTCAGAAGACCACAGCTTTATTGCGGTCTTTGTAGCCTTCTGCTTCTATTCACTAGCAGCCCCCRGCAGCAGTGGGCATTGTGCATAATAAGCCCACGGGCACGTCAGTTTTGTCCATCCCTTGTGCCAAACAAAACCACAGCCAGGACACACGACRAGCCGCCTTCCAGGCAGGGCAGTGGTGTCTCACGCTGACTGGGTGTCACTGTTTCAAAAAGCATGAAACTAATTTCATCACCTCAATTTGGAGGTCTTCAAAACCCACCCGMACGCGACCCTGTGCCACCTGCTCTAGGTGCCTTGCACACTTTCTTACAGCTACTTTTCCTTTTCTACGGTATTTCAACTATCACATCACACTTCAGAAGTTCTACAAGCACATTAGCATTGAAAGCAACATTTCAGAAAAGCCCAAATCCAGCAAGTTTGTCAAGTCTTAGAACATCCACCAGTAAGGAAAAAAAAACACTTGYAGGGTTTTTGCTTTAAGTCAGCAAAGAGGCAATCTCCAATCTTGGCCTTTCTTTTTCCGTCCCTTGCATAAGTCTGTTTTGTCTTCCGAGTCTAGCCATACTCTCACTATCCCCCTTCACCCTCCCTCAGCAGCAGCCACAACGCTGGCAGAGTCTCAGCCCTTTCAGTCAGTTCTGCTTCCTGCTTCTATGAGGACAGAGCAGTGAACACCATCCACGAGGCTGCCCAACACACTTGGCAGCAATGAGCTCGACACAGAAAGCGTACAAGGAGAAGTAGTTCACAGTGTCTTTGAATCATTTAGAGATAGTARAAACACTGGTTCATTCTGCTCAAACACTTATGGTGTAATTTGGACCCAGAGTTGCTCTCAAAACTGAACCCTATTCAGCCATAGAAAACAACCCACCACACTGTCAGAGGAAAATGCTGCCCCATCTATTCCATTAAAAGCCACGAGTTGAAAATGTTGTGTGCAACTTGCAAGTGGGGAACTGGATTCAAATCACTGACTCCTTTGCCTATAAAAAGGCATTTCAGGTCCATTCCAATAAGCCAACCTCCTTGGACAGGATTGCACTCTTCCTGACCACTGTTACACCCTCCACTTACCTAGTCCCACTTACTACACCCACCAGTACCCGAGCCCAAACGTTGCTGCTGCTCAGCTCAGGAATGAAGCAGGACACATGTGACTTCTTCAAAGCAGCGCAGCACCAGCCCCAGTGTCCTCTTCATTCACCAGCCATCTATGTTTAACATCAACAACCGACGTTGCCTGCGTTGCCCAGCAGCTCAGAGAAACACCCAACAAGCCACGGTGTCACACAAGGCCGGGCAGCGGGAGCAGAGCAGCAGTCGCCCTGCGCACTGAGGGCCGGGCGCTCGCCCTGCCCGGCGGTCGCACAGCCGCAGCAGGAGCCCACAGAGCAGCCGGGGCCGCGTTGGCTCCCGCGGGGCCCTCGGGCCTGCTCTTCCCCTGTTGCAGAGCGCACCTTGCTGCTGCCCGACGGCCGCCTCAGGAGCGCAGTCAGCCCCGCGGGGCCCGGGGCTGCGCCGCAGCGGCCGCGCGCAGGGATGCTCGACTGGCAGCCGCTAGAGCGCAGCAAGGCATCAGCTTTCAATAGAACCCAATAACACACGTCCCGGAGGTCAAATACTGCAGTACGAGCAAGAAAGTCCTCACTCCCTGATCAAATACATTAAAAAAACTCCTGTGATACCAATGGTAAAAACAGGAAAAAACGGAAAAAATAGATATAAGCAGGAATATTTTGTGAGTATTTACATTTATTTAAGCTGCACTTGTACCCCTTCTTGCTTGCTGGGAGTACTGAAGTAGACATTTATTGTCAGTGCTCCTGAGTAAGCACATCTCACCACAAAACAGTAAAGCAAATTTTATCTTTGCATATATAATTCATGCTGTCATTCACCAGATTCCAAGAATAACAGCCAAGGTACATAAAAATGCTGCATGGCCAGCACTTCCAGACATATTAGAACTATTCAGGGTTTTCCCCCTGCCACTACCACCTTTTAAAAATATATTCTTCTTAATTCATAAAGCACAAAAAAAGCCTCCATTTAATTCCTGTAGACAGGAATATTTTTACTATTATTTACAAGGTAGACAACTAAGCACAGAGGAGATTTTACAGATAGGTGGGAGGTGGACAGCCGTGCCTCCTCAGTCCTGCTCAGTCCGAGCCTGTTGCCTTCAGAGAGCCCCACAAGTCAGGCTAAACCTGATACAGCTGGTGAAACCTTAACTATTTTATTAACACTGGAAAATGGCAGTCTCATTTACTTGCTACCAGCTCTGCTTTCAGATGCCGGCAATATCAAATTCAGAAATTTCAAATTTCTTAAGTATCTGGCAATGGTGGCCAAGCCTGTAAGTGCTAACCAGACCCAGGATAATTTTGGGACCTTTTATTGCTGTGTGCTGGCAGGATAGAACATGAATGTTCCGAGTGCCGATTTCCCTTCCCGTGAGCTTGAGCTGCCTGCGCTCAGSACAGCGGCCTCTCCAGGTGCCAGAGGAAACGGGCTCCTACCTGCATCACCCCTCGCTTTGTCGAGGGGAGAACGCAGGTTTATCCCTCAAAGCACATTTATGGTGGGACATCGTAAACCTGGAAGCTGAAAAGAGCTTTTCAAAGCCTACCACGTTTTTGTAAGCAGGAAAGGAGGCATTCTTTCATTTATCTTTTAAAATAACACTTCTCTCATGCAAGTGCTATAAAACGTGGAGCTCGTACACAGGAAYCCACTCTAAAAACAATTCCTTTCTGACCATTTCACTACTGTTCTCTACCCAGAACCCTTTTAGGCAACTTTCATTCATGACCTGCTTTAAATTACCACAGGTGAAGACACCAGTATAATAGCAACACAGGCACTCAGTGTTCCAGTGTAAAAATGTCATTGCTGGAGCATTACAGCGCACCCTCCCATATGCACACGTGGAAGCCACTAAAAAGATTAAGGTTGTTGAGGTCCGCTGATGCATTCAGGGTACAACATGGATGGCATTCACTTAAAAAGTGATTACTTTATAGCCTTGTTTGCTTAGGAAACTGAGAAGTGAACAGGCATAATCATTTCTTAATCCTACTTTCATGGAGAAGTTTAAAGGTAAGTTCAAGCACAGTAAGAATATTTCTTTTTTGCTGTTTTTTTCCAGTGGCTTTCTGCTATGACAAAGTTCTCCACAAACATGGTTTATTTTGCATTTTATGGGACAATGTGAGGATAAAGTTTCAGTTAAATTTTATGAGACCAACTTGAGATTCTGCAGAGGTGRTATTTCCCAAGGACTACAGACGACTCTCTACATTCAAAACCTTCAATGAGCCTAAGATGCAGTTTGGAAATTTTATGGGTCAGAATTTAAGGACAAAAGGAGATTCCTGTACTAGAAGAGTTCACCTCCTGCATCTAGAGATGCCCATGAGTTCTAACTAGCCAGTCAGTTAATTTAAATACCTTTAATTAGACAAAGCAACCACTTCAATTCCCTCAATGATTATGTTAAAACAATTCAGTTTAGACTACTCACAGAGCAGTTCTGCAAAGGGGCAAGAACTGCATTCCCTGAAGCAAAGCAAAGGGGTATCTCAACCACAAGACTGTTCTTCTCTACACAAAGTCTTTCATCTCTTAACAACCATGTTTTGATTGTTGAAGCAAAGCTCCTGCAAACCACAGTTACATTCACTATCCAGCCTCAATTTCATTGCCCTTGTGAACCTGTATCGTGAAGGAGATAGCTCTCTGCTTCTCCTTGGACTCCTAAGTTGGATGCAAAACTCCCTAAGGACCATCCTTTCCCACCTGTTTCAAACTGAGGTCAGTTAAGTGAGGTCTCACTGGAAGCAGGGGAGCATGTGCTTAAAAAAAAACATATAAGAAACAAAAAACTAGCACTACAAGATCACATCCACTGCTGATTTGAGTCCATACAGGCATCTTATTTGTACACATTATTTGTACACAGACACATGCATTATCAAAGTGKTTTTTTTTTTTTTTTTTTTTTTTTTTTTTAAATGGGAAAGTTGGAAGATCTTGAACCTAGATGCTGAACAAAATCTGCTAAGGCCCACACCCTCCGCTTGCACTCCATTTCCGTATCATTTACCTCCAGGATTGATACAAGCTTTGGTTCAGGTTTTAGTAACTTGTTTTTCACATACATGAAAGCATGTGCATTTTTCTTGAATTCCAGTTAAACATATTTTACTCTCTGACTTCACCAGCATTCTGAGTTATTTTCTAAAATTAAGGCCATATCCTTCTCATAAAGTTTTTGAACAAGTTGAGCAGGATTCACATTACTAGTTTGACTCAGTCCTCTCATCCAGCAGCACTCTAAATTGGTATTTTGGGAATATTTACACAAGCACTTATTTGCTCAGAGAATGAAATCTTTACAATTACACCCAAATTGTGTACATTAGAAGACGTTAGCCAAAGACACTTGGAGATGTTTTTCCTATTAGTGAAGCTCTAAACTGTGGTTCTTCCTTTCTATATTAGTGATAGAATAAGAATGAATGATATTCCATAGAATGATATAATGTTGCTAATAGGGAAAATTGATAGGTGAACATTAAGCAGTTTATATATAATGTGAAATTAATTCAAACACAAATGGGGAGTTTTGTGATCGCATTGATCTAACAGATTACTTTCAGGAGTATGTCAAGGCTTATGCAAGAGCCTAATGACATTGGAAGAGAGATTTTCCACACACTCSTTCCTCATGTATAAAGGAGAGGGTGTTTAACACACGTATAGGAATAATCAGTAGTGAGCAGGGTACTTAACATGATTTCTTGAAGCTGTGTGAACACTTACTCCAATCAACACCTCATAAGAATCACATAACTGTTGAGTATTTATTTTGGTAAAGAGTGGGCAATCCTGGAGAACCCAGATGTTACAGTCCTAGCATATGTTCAGCAGAAAACATTGAAACGGTAATAATAAAGATACTTAAAAATGGCATTTTCATAAAGAAGAAATGTGAATAGTGGCACATTTATCATGAAAGGGAACCTAGCTCTGAGCCCTTGGAAATAAGTCAGTATGTTTAAACAAACTGTTCGCAAACTGGGGCTTGTATATACTTGAAGGCTTTCCAAWGTGAAACACATAATTTAAACAACGCTCTATGCCAGTTGAACATCAAGTGCAGATGTTGGCTAGCACAGGAAGAAGCTTGCCTGGCAAACACATGCTTCATTTTCTCTGTTTAAAGTACACTTTCAAAATGAAGGCCTCTTTACACACAGTATCAGAAATAAAACAATCTAGAAGCAATACATCAGAAAGCACAGTTTAGTTTCTTCTAGTTACTGCATATGATTTAAGATTACTCTCTCTTAAGTAGACACATAACCTTTTTCTACCTGRAGGAGTAGCTAGAGACATATTATCTTATTCAGTACCATATCTTCCTAACAACTTTCCAGAGCACTAGAAACAACTCTCAGCGCTACATCACCTACAGCTGGCAGTTTTCCTCTAAATCACATAGCCTGCAGAAAACATACTATTATTCAGTTGTCAACTACTGTATCTCAGCTGAACACAAATGGATTCTTCAAKCCAGTACTCACAATTTATAAGCAGTTCTCAGAAACATCCATCCATTCATATGAAGCATATCAATTTGCAGTACAAATATTTCCAGTCTGCTTACTGCGATATTTATTTCTCTTCTAGCAACACTAGCTGATTCACTCACTAAGGAACCTAGCTTCATTTATATGTGGAGAGGGCCCTGGGTTAGTTACCCTAACAAGGAATGAAGAACAGCTGCTTTCTTCTCCAGGTGCATGCAATGACCAAATCTTTGGTGCTGGAGCACTAACACGCACTAAGATCTTCCCTTTAAAGCAGCAAAGAAAATTAAAAAAAAAAAAAAAATCCCATCAAATACACCTATGTGTAAAGTTATTGGAGTCAATGAAGCCTTAAAGCATGTCAGAGCACACACTGGGGACAGATTTAATGATAAGAAAGCACTACTGTTATTATTTCTTAAATAGCACTACATTCTTTACTCATATTCTGAGTTATTGCTAATTGGTGCCCGAGGACATATTTACTCCATCATTGTGTTTTGCTTCAACAGCTTCGACAACTCACCTACGACAGAATGTTTGTGGCTCAGTTGCTCAATGTGCACAGTTGCAAGTGCAGTGCCATGGAATTGCCAGCAGAAAGCTATTGAACTTTTATTATTTTCTGTTAATCCCAGTAATCTTAAACACGTCATCCCACTATTTAGTGCACAATGTCTGTTAGGGCTTCAGGCAAGTGACCTGGCCCTTGGCTAAGCCCAGGCTGAAGTTAAACCAGCTGAGAAATATGTGAAAAATTACAGGACATAAGAAATTTCAGGATAAGACAGACAAGAGTGAGACACTGACAAGAGTTACACAGAGCAGCACGAGGGAGATGTGCATCTCTCAAGGGGTTGAGGGCTAGCTAGAAAAGAAATGGCCAAACCTCACAAGCAACTGAGGGTCTCTTGAAGAATAAACTTGTGAGGGCAGCATATGTAACCATACCAGTAGCACTCTCCAAGGCTGAATTTATCTAGTAGCAGGTAATGGAATCAGAAATCCGCTGTTTGGGTATGGATCTAGTAAAACCGGGATGTTTAGCAAAGCAAACATACATTGTTTACTTTGGATGGGACCAGTACAAAAAAAAAAAAAAAAAAAAAAGGTACAAAGATGGGAACAAGAAGGTCAAGAAATGGGAGAGGGGAGAACCAGCTGTGAATCGCATGGCGGGGCTGGTCTAGGGGTATCTTCTCGACCGCCCCGCCCCTGATTCTCACAGATGGAGCTGGACAGTAAAACAAACCCGTTGTTCTGAGACTACTGTACGAGTCAAACGTGCCTCTGCAGTCAGCAGGACCGGGGAGGTGGGTGAGGCAGGTGCTCTCTCTGGCCAGCAAGGGAACACTGGACAGATGGATCGCGCTRTCACTTACTGGCACCCATTCCCAGCCAGATGGCACTGGTAGGTACCCACCCCTACCTAACACTCTCACCCACCATCACATTGCAGTKTTGGGTATTGGTGCTGGCCGCAGTCAGCAGGATTCAGTTTACTTCCCACCAGAACAGTGTTTAGCACAGCTGCATATGGTATAACCTGTGGRAAAAAAAAGTTCTTTTTTTCCCCTTCTTTTTCTTTAGCTCATAAATAGCTAAGCACATTGMAATAAAGACKTTATAGGGGATATATTCTATGTTGTGCTTTCTGGCATTGTAAAGTGTAATGTTCTATTTAAAACAAATTTTGTTAATTCAGGAGGCCACAGGAGACTTTTTCCTCTGTGCAACACAGATCTCTTTACACTATTAATGCACAGTGATCCTGCTGCTCTGTTTGCGARTGAGTGGCTGAGCTGCAAGAAGCTGGGCATGGCCTTCTCAGGTGCTTGACAGTTTCCTAAAACCATTTGCGATTATCCAGGAGGCTTTGAGTGCCTCCTTAGCTGCAGACCAATGGCTATATTTAATAGTGCTTTTAATGATAGCCACTGGCAGGTAGGCATGATTTCCTTTGCTCCCATCTTGCCAAAAGCCAGACACTCCAGAAATATGAGTCTAAACAAATGAGCCATTAGTGCCAACTGAATATTTCCAATTGAGTTATATCTTTTMTTTATTACATTACATTGCTGCCTAGAGGTATSTAGTTCTGCTCTTAATTTCTCTGGYGTGCTTGTTTTACTCCCTAAGTCTCACAGCAGAACAGCATATTCAGTTTTAGTGCATTTACACAAAACATGCTCCCCCAAAGTAGATTTTGAAAATCTCTGTGCCTTTTCTCTGAGGTCTGTACAATAGGGAGCCTCAAATACACACTTTAGAGTGCTGGCAGTTATGGGCCTGTCTGGCAACTCAAAGATATTAGAAAACCGGTAACATTTTCTGTCTATCAAGTCATCTGAATACTGAGTAATTTCCAGGTTCTCTGGCTAGTCTCCTGGATAGATGGCATTTCAGTGCTGAAGACAGAGTCCTACGTAGTGACAACACTTAAAAATAAATACGTTACACAGAAAGCAAAATGACTGATTCTGTGGGATGCAGGAATACTTACAAATAAGATAGAGGCTCGTAATACTGACATGCGATTTAAGACCTACTTTGATAGCTACAAGATTTCCAAGCTCCTTGCAGAGTTTAAAGCCCTTAGCCAAAGTCTGCCAACATCTTCAGTACCATTTTGTTATGAAATCCAAATTAATATTCAACATTCATATTTTTGTTGAGTAAAAACAACAGAATACAGCTCACAGTTTACAGCAAGGAACATATCTGAGTAGAATCCAGAGAAGTCTGTCTACTTTCCTCTCCTTTTTACTGTACTAAGACTTACATCCTTCATTCACAGCACTTTTCTAATGTTTCAGTCCCTCAGTAAGCATACATAAAATATATTTGCTCCAGTCTCTAATAGGGCCTCARCTTTCATATCCATCCACCTTTAGGCTGCCGTTTGCCAGTATACAATGTACTCATATATATACCTTGAAGCATTAGTATAGCAATTTATACATAAAAAAAATTCTTTGCTGAAACTGCTGAAATGTCAATCAGAATGTACTAGCAGACTAAACATTAACAATCAAAATTCCTTTAGGCAGTTTTGGATGGGCTGTAAAACTGTTCTGCTCCCTCCCTTTATAAGAGGATAATTTTTGCCCCTAGTTATCACTTAGGTATAAAGCAAGATAATTGGAAGAAGATCATTGAAATGAATCACTTGAACACACCTTAAATTTAACCCAAGGAATTTATGTATTTTTTAAAATCTATCCTTACGGGTATATGATCATTCGGTCTTTCACAGCCTCCTGAAATAGGAATAGAAACTATCAGAAACCTGAGAGATTTTTTTAGCAGTCAGCTCATGTTTTTAGGACATCCAAGCGGGAAAAAGGATACGACTTTCAAGCAACTTAAGAGTACAAGTCCTGCACCTTCTTAAAATTGCCTCTAGGTTCACTAGACAATTCTTAAAATCATCACCTTTATCAAAATGCAAGTGATTTCTTTATCCTTTACAATGCCTGAGTAGGTTGTAGCATTTGAAATCTATTTGTATGCATCTCAGATAATTTAACTGAAGGCATACAAGCTGTGCGCTATGTCCATTCTACAGATGTTAAGGAAAGCATGAAGGATGGAAGTGTTTTTAAGAATACTGCAATTACCTGGTTTTCTTTGTCTTGCTTCTTTACATAAGGGTGTTTTCAGTGCGTGCATGTGTGTGTGGGGGGAGGCTGACAACRAGGATAATGCTCCACTGCAGCTGCTCCCTGAATTTTTTCTATTTTTGCATGTATTTCAGAAGAAATCAAGGAGGGTCCTAAAGTGGGAAGCTTAAGCAATTCCACTTAAATTACTCAAAGGCTTAAAAACATCACTCCTACCAAGACATGTAACAGACAGCCTTTTCCCCTGGTTCAAATTTTATGAACATGTGTTTTAGCACTATATTTCAACCAGGCCACTGTAAAACTGAAACTTCTAATGACCTCTCCCTCAATCATCACCATCTCAAACCTCCTCTGTTTGTCTAATTGCCTCAAAAAGAGGCTCTGGCATCTAAAAATCAAGCAAGGTCTTTTTGCTTCTGTAGGTCAGTGTCAGCGACTAAAAGAAAAAGGTTAAATAATTTAATTTGGGGGGGGGAGGGTTCTAGGGATAATTTTTGGTTTTGCTTTTTGAATTTTAAGACTGTATAAAGAGAAAATATTGCTAATACTTATTAGCTTCAAACAGAGAGATGGAGGAAGTTGGGTTAGCTAATAAAATTAACTCATCATACCTTCAAAGCTCACAGGGCACATGTTCTGTAGCGAATAGCAGTATTTTGCAGCCACATTTCATTCAAACACTGCTCTCAGGATGAGCCTGCACGATGTGTTTCTCTCAGATTTGAGAACTGCTGCACAATTATAAGAGCTAGGACAGATGTGAACTTTACAAAGTAGAGGGAATTTAGCTAACACACTACTGCCTTTCCAGCAACTTACTAGGGCTACTGCCTTTCCTCTCGATTTGGAAAGGTGAAAGGTTTCTGTTACAAGGACGAGGAAGGCACACGAGCGCTACAAACCATGACACACTGTGCAATGCAGTGAGGAAGCCTATCCTTCAAACTGTGCTTATAATCCTACCTATAAATCCTTCACGTGGAGACTGTAATAACTGTGGCATTTAAGGGATGAAACATACCCCTGCACCTAGAAACCCTTAGCCCCTAGTATCCTTCTCTGTAGCCTTGAGCAAACTGTGTAATCTGTCTTGGTTTTTATAGCCATAAAACTGTGTAGCTGATGCCCGCACTATGCCGACATGGCACTGTTTAATTAGATAATGCTTTTAGAAGCTTCCCACTGAAATCCCAGAGCACCAGCAGCACTAAACCTGGTTGGACTGTATACTGTTCCAGTTATTGGCTGTGCCTGGGGAACTGGCCTTACGTTATGGACACAGAAGTTAAGCTATCTGGGGAAGAACGGAGGAAGGAGAGTTTCCTCTACTTTAAGGAAAAAGAAACAATTCATTTCCAGGAGTGGTACCGATCATCACCATATTTTTAACACAATAAATATTATGTAGTAACAATTTTAGGGCTCTTTCTGGGGGAGGATGAGTTTATTTGGGAAAGATCTGTGTAACAAAAAGGAATCATAAAAAGGTAGAGAACATGTAGTGGCCAGTAGAGGTAAGAGGCGAGGCTGTATGCCTCAGATTGTCTTCTCTTTTTGCCCATCCAAATACTTGAATTTTGATACCAGATCCTCATTCTCAGAGATGCCAAGGCACTTTAATGAAATCATTAAAGCTACTCTTGGTAGCTCCAGCACTTGCATCCTCTGAAGTACCACTGTCACACAGCTCTGGCTAGCTGCCTAAGACTTGTGCAACGTAAAGTAACTCTGCCTTTTGTGTGTGAAAAGCTAGTCTTACCCGTCAAAGAACATCCTGATGCAGAAAGGTGTCAGTTCGTCAGGCCTCAACTACTAAAATCCTGTGTTTAAATACAGCCAAGAGAGTAGTCTCCTATGTTGCCTTGCTATGTACCTCAGAGTCCTAATCTTGAGAAATTCACTGAAGAAGAGATCAGTAACTGAACTGAGGACTTCTGTAAGGAAAGCCTTTGTGGAATATGCACCTGTTAACCGATGGCAATCATCAAAAACAACCATTTAAACAGAGTTTGCAATGTTCACCACGTGTTCACCACGGCATCTCCTAGCTGCACCTTCAGGTGGCAGCTGTGCAGGAGCAAGGGTTTCATTCATGCTGCTCAGTTTCATTATTGAGATTTTGACTTTTTTTCTGATCAGTACTAAACTAAAAATTAGATCCTTCCCTACTTATTGGGGGTGAGAGGAGAGAGAGAAGGATTCACTTTACTGGTTATGGCCACAACATTGCACAAGGGACACCTATGCTCCAGATTCTAGCCCTCCCTAAAAACAWCAAAACCTCCTACTTGTTTCCTCCATATTCTTGTTGAGTTTTATATATTCTGTTTTACAACCAGGCCTGAAAATCGGTTCGCTTGTACTTTTGTCTGGATTGCAGACAGAAAATATTTAACTATTTATGCAAAACAGATTGCCTCCAACAGGAGACAGACATATGAAGAAAMTAATGTGTCTACATCTATATGTTTCTGAACATAAACTCAAAAAAATTAAGCATGATGAATAAGGATCTTTGTGCAAAATTAACTGCCTTGCAGAAMTCCCTGACCTACTTAGAACTGTGATGATGTCTTTTGGAGGCACTTCACTTTGAGGCTTCTCAAAATGAGCTGGCATATTTCAGTCTGTCACGCCAGCATTTCTCAAAATGTCAAGAGACTTTGTTAAACAATTCCATTAAAAGAGGAATATGTTGCATAAAAAATATTCCCTCTCCCCTYACTGCCATCACTGCTCTAAGTAGCACATGCGGAACTAAAAAATCGAGCACAACTCTCTAGAAGAGATTTATTTGTGCCTGTGATTAAGCCTGAAAGGAACCAGCTCAGCAAAGTCCTGCTCAGATGCCAGAAACCAGTCATTAGCTCAGGCTTTTAATATTTATACATATATATAAGCACACAGTAATAATTGTTTTGACATTTGTAAAGCTATCAAGAAAAACTACATGACAGAGAGAGAAAGTTAAATGCTAAGTTATTTTTATTTCCATGATGAGAGTTAATTTTAGCCTCTAACATTAGGCTAATAATTCTAGTTATCTTTCAAAGGACACCTCACTTCACACRTTCTCCAGGGTCCGGGGGCAAATTGTATCAGTATAAAGAAAAGAAATGAGCATATAAAAATGGAGATTGCCCTTTTAGCTGCACATACAGAACCTGTATTCAGCAACAAGGCCAACCAAAAGTTCAGAAGTAAACTAGCAAACCCAAGGTCAGGCATGCTACCAATCCCTAGTATTACGTGCAAAGTTGCCTTGCTATATTAAAATTCCTATTTAAAGCAAGTCTTCTCAGAAAGGTTAGATTTAGGAATGGCTGTCTGTGGCAGTTTCATAAATGAATGTAGGCAGCTGCTAGGACACAGGAAATAAAGTTGAGCAATCAGTTATTCAGAAAGAACAAATACTCTAATTCGCTTTCCAAACTATTTCCACTTTCAGATGGTTAATAAACCATCTTCCCAATTTAATAGAACACATTATTTTAAAATACTCATTTTTGATCTGTGTGTACACTCTAAAGAGAAATTAAAGTCTCCTTATGAGCCAATTTGTTGTTTGGTAGAGTATTGATTTAAACAACTGAAAAAGAACAAACAGTAATGTTGTTTCTTCTGCTCTTCTTCTGCTGTTTTCARTTTTCACAACTATGGATAAGATCTACAGGATGACCATATCTCGGTTTGGTAATACAGTGGTTTGATGGTTTTGTGTGTTGATAACACAGTAAGATAAAAACAAGACTTTGCAACCACACATTTCGCTGTTTCAAAGACTTTCTTGAAATTCAGGTATCCACATGGGAAACAGATGTCACCTATTAAAGTCYGAGTAGCATAGCGTACATAATTTTGTGATAATAAACAAGGTAAGTTTTGGCATAGCCAAGCCTCTGTGTTTTACTTCAAGTAAGCTTTCTTCAGATATACTTTTGTAGTTCAGGAGTTGCCATAATTTTCAGACTTGCTATATTTAAATGTTTTGTTTTACATTCCTTATTATATGCATCTAAGAAAGGGAAATGGAAATCCGGAGATTGAAGTTTGTAAAAGTTCTCTCATTTTAGTGTATCTAATGAGCCCCACTGAAGGATGAGCCTGTTGCCCTCTTTGGTTGTGACACAGTTTGGCTCAACTGCTAAAATATTTTGTTTTCCTGCAAGAGATGCATTTCAACTTCCTTTGTGTTGTTTTTGTATAACAACATAYCTTATGCAGGACTACATTATGTTCTCAAATACAAGGTGAGTGACATTCTCCTCCCACAAAAATGGACAGTTACTCTTGTTTTGAAGGCTGCTTTTTTGGAGCCTGCCCAAGAATTCCTGTTCCTGAGTTAGAAGAGCATGTTTAGTTTTTCACAAAGAAAAAACATTTTTTTTTCCAGACCATTTTTTAACTACTGAAATAGTTTCAMAAATAGTGATTGTTTTTTTCAAATAATTGCCCAAACTGTCACAACTACAGACTGCAGAACTTCTGTTTTTAAGTACAGACTATTTTTCCCCATCATGAAGCAAAATTCTTAAATGGAAGTTCGCTGGAAGTTTTCTGTGAGGCTATGAATATGTCCAACTCTTGGCACCACTTTCATAGACAATGTTCTACTACAGTAAGTTCTGCTTGCTATTAAAATGGATAACCATCTATTTGATTCACCATAATATAACAAGTGAACGTCAATACTTTCCTGCACTTAGAATCACAGAAAATGCGTGCATAATGAAGACTGTATATTATATACATATCTGTATAACACATAGTGACTACCAGCTTTTGCACTTTGTTTATATTATTCTCAGAAAACTATTTGAAAGGTCTAGCTACTCTCCCACACTTGTGTTATCTCCCTTTATATACTTTTGATAAAGTGAAACTTGCTGCWCTAACTGCATCGCAAGCAAAACCGTTTTACTCCAGAAACAGGTTGAATTGCTCTGCCACACAGCCCTTCAGAARGAAGTTACAAATCAAGAAAATAAATATAAAAAGCTGCATCCCTTAACAATGCCTCTGAAATCTGAAGCAGAAATGGGCGGAATGGGAGTCACATCCAAAACTGTGATAGCAACACTCATGGCTCAGTTCTCACACCTTTTAACWAGGTGTCCAAATTTAAGGATTCTTGAAGCACCTAAAGCACTTCAAATTTCATTTCAATGTATGCCCTGAGGCACTCACAGGATGGCAGAGCAGCTRTATTCTCAGCTCTTGCTAAAATTCTACTGCAGTCTGGAGAGTAGATGTTCAGACATCTATTTTGCCTGAGGAAGTTAAACAAATAAGCATGCCAAGAACTCACTAGGCTCCCAATGCTCACAAAACCCTCCTTTAGAGCAGTCCAAAGTGGAGGCAGCACCTACAGTCCTCAGAAAACAAGCACAGGGATGCAAGGAAATGTACAGCTGAGAGGGTGAAAACTGAATTCAAGACAAAGAGATTACCTGGCAATAGAAGGACATACTGATCAATCACAACTCAGCACAGTGGCTTAGCAAAGAGAATTCCTGGAAAGGGATCCTATTACCACACGCTATTGTGATAATTCGGGGACAGACAGATTAACCTGGTATCAGCAGAAATGAGGTTAGTCAGGAGTAGTCAGGATAAGGAGGATAGAGCTGCTGAGCAAAAGGACAATTGTGATAAAGTGCATTTTCTAGGGATATGTGCTGAGCATGAGGGGGAACCTAGTTCCAAATCTAACCCTGTATAGGTTACCTTTCATATTGGCGTGTTATGACACTCTATACAACCTCTTTCATTGAAGGCACAAGTCATAGTTTCTATGACATCAACCAGAGCAGCTCTGCTGTCGGACCTAATACCATGCTCTGACAGATAAGCAGCTTCTCACCCATGGTAGCCTCTCACACTTTGCAGAAAACTGCAGCATAGATCACCAGCTGCTTCCTACACCAGGTGCCATTTTGCTTACACAATGAGCTCTGTAAAGCTTTTGACTGATTTATCATCTAGCAGAGGATGGTGGAATATTTTCATTGAGAAATCTGTAGCACAGTGCATTTGAAGCAGTGGTTGCCATGTTCAGAAATTGGCACAGGGAGTACTTATATGCATATATTAACTGGAAGAAAATATGTTCTAAATATGGGGCAACAGTATGTAATGGCTGAGGAGGCCAAATCACTACTACTTAAGGTAGTGTCATGTGTACATACAATTGAAATTTCATCTTTGCAGTTGCTTGGCCCTAGAATAATCTTCCAACATGACAAGGAGACAGATATACAGGYGTATCTATGAGCATCTTCCTTCACAAATGTGTTAATATATTCTTACCTTTTCTTCATTGAAACTGTAATCATCCTTGTCCTACAATCATGTTCCACATCTGAAACCTTAGTTTCTTCCCCTGGTACTTACCCTGCTTCCAGTGCATAGCACATGGCAACAGTTRAATATGGTGTTAGTGCCTTGCTGTAACATCACAGAGGTGTGTGCCTTGCAGCAACATGCTCTTCATCCTCAGGGTTTCACTTCAGCTTAGATCTCAGCATTCAGTAGTATCAATGCGCTGCCAGGTACAGGAATACGGGCTCTTACCTCCACTCTAAGGCTGGTGGTTGCCTTTACAGTCCCTTCACTACATGTATTACTTCACAATCCGTGACTAGCAGTGACTTGCTCTGGGGCATTTGTCTTCTCAAAGAGTCTACATGCTAGGAATGCCTGAGAAAAGTCAGGAAAAGGTGTGGTGAAAGGTTGGAACGGTGTCTTCATTTTCCGATCAGGGTGTTTTATTTGCTATTAATTCTCCTCCAATGCAAGAAACACTTTATTACAGCTTTGCTCCCTTCCTCCTCCCCTCCAGCAATGAATGCAATGACACTGGCAAATACCTGCCAGTTATGGGGAAACCTGGTGACACATACCACTGTTCTTTCTGCATGACACAACACATTTCCATTACTGGTAGAGTTCAGGGCAGAATAGGTGGGAATAATTACACAACCAAGACCTCAATCTAGACCTCATTTAGCTGTTATGAGGTGCATTGCATTCCTGACCACTTCTGGGAAGCAATTTAAGTTGACTTTTGGGAGGACATTCTGCAGCTACACAGCTTTTGTGTTTTAACCCTGTAGGGGTAAAGCCTGTAAGAGAACCATGTTCCAGTCATTTGCCCCACTTACCTATATTGACTATTCAGAAGCCATTATGAGAAAGGTCCACAGGGTCAAATTAATATATAATACACAAAAGAGTCCAGTCCCATAGCTGGGTTCTGGCACCATACAGCTCTCCTTTCTCTTCACCTTGTAAACCTTGCCGCCTAAGGTAAGGTCAAAAAACATGTGTTTTTTGAACTGATGCCTCTCCCCTCACACCCTGCAGTTAAATATTCTCTTCAGACTTACTCTCTGTAGTGTCATTTGCTTTGGTTCAGAGCCTGGACAAGAATATGCTGGATGCTAGCAGCCTTATACTGCTGTTCTGGAGTTCACAAACTGCACAAGTGCTGCGTTCACCTTGTTTTACTTGTGCACTATCTTAGAAGACGTTGCTTACGATATTCCTACATGTCCTGTTCAGCCATCAATACCTGTGCAAGACACGGAGAGGGAAAGGGTCTTTATTGGCTRTAGATATGATTCCTTACAGACTACACGCAGATAGTACTCAGCAGAGATTAAGTCCCATGGGATCAAACCCTCCTTACTCCTGCCCAGTCACATCACATCTCTGCTACAGTGGCCATCTCCAGGGTATTTAGAAGTTAGATGCTGAGATGCTGGTCTTTTAATCCTCTGCATCCTTCCAAAATTTCAGGTAGAGCTCTCCGTATTTTAGCAGTAATCTGTAAGGAAGAGTGAAGTTCTTGAATCTCCTGAAGCAATGTGGATCACTTACCCATGGGTAGTGCAGTTAATTTTTTGATTAATGTTTTTTCCATAAGATAAATAGGAGAGATATAGCTTTGCAATTGCACCTTGTGAGCCTGTTTTCAGAAACTGGAACCTGTATGAAATTCCTCCAAGCAATATGTGTACTGTGTATATTTGAGATTCAGAAAAGGGAAATTTTCAGCCTCTGAAACATTCTACTTTCCTTACTCATATTAAAAACAAAAAGAGAATGCATGAAAGCAATAGGCTCCTTTCTGTTCAAAACAAGTAGCATCTTCTCTTGCTCTCCTAAACAGAAAAAAAAAATGATTACAGATATCCACCAGGAGGCAGCACATTAAAGCATTTGTGCTATTAAAAAGACATCTGAAACAATTCCAAAGTTACCCCCTACCTTATCCTCAATCTAGTATTTTGTAGATGTATTCTCCCCGTCCTTTTTCTTGTCATTATGTTTTGTATGTTCAGCTCCTCTTATCTACATACCTGCACATTAGTGGAAATTCCAGTGCTTTCAAACAGCTCACTGCAGGCACACACAGTTAAAATGGAAGTCTAACTAATTTCTGGAGCAGCACTGAGTGGAAAAGAAATGAATAAACTAAGYAGGCAGAAGTGATATGACAAGCATAAAATGACCCAGATTAAATCACTTTTACTTTCTTTGAAGCTTCCTGAAATGTTCTAAATCTGAGCTCTCTCACAAGCATTTTTACTGTTGTTTACACACACATAAACACACACATAGGGAGAACAAAATGCCACCAAGAAAGTTTTAAGTGCTGAATTGTTCACAGAACAGGAATATTCTCCATTTCTTCTGCAGGCAACACACCTGCCTCACTGTCACATTGAAAGCAGCACTACRGGTTCGGATTCGTATCCAAGCTCCTCTTGGCACCGAACAGGAGAAACAACCCAGCTCTGGATTTCCTGACTCAATTTCCTGACTGGATTTCCTCTGCTCTTTCCCCAGCCCACTCAGTCCCTCTTTTCTAATGGTAAGGAGGACTCTTTCCGCTTGTGGCATAGCATGAGTTGAATGCCTAAAAAAATCACAATAAGTATGCATGGAAAATTTAAACCAGTACACTATTTGAAATCCCAGTTAATTATGTACTACCAATCCATTTTAAACTCTGCCACTGTAAGTATATAATAATGCTCCTATGGCGTCTTGTGTTACAGGTCAAACGTATGGAACACAGCAAGAAGGCTACAGAGAAGTGTAAAGTGTCTAAATTATTTCTAGATACATATCTACAAATATAAGGTATGAACAAAAACATCAACAAAAGGACAACAAAACCCAGTATATAACCAGGTCCCTAGGAAAAGGCAATTGGGAAGAACTAATCAAGAGATTAACCAGGAAAGCTAATATTTATAGTTTCAAATTGCAAACCGGGCTTGTAAGAGATTATCTATATCATCGACTTCCCAATTCAACCCAAAACTACACCTTCTTCACTGCAAATCCACAGTTAACTGTGAAATTAAAACACAAGCACAATGTCGGCAGAAATCACAAATTTATTAATCCTTAAATATATCCATCATTTACCATTATGGCAAGAAATATGTACACTGTGTCCCATGGTAAACTGCAGTGTTCCAAAATGACAGAAGGTAAGTGTATAATTCAGTTGTGGTGGAGAGAACAAATCACAATTTCCTCACATCTTCGTGTGGAAGACAAACTTGATCTACAGTAATATGTCAACACCACATGCTATGTTAGAAGTATAAAAAAAACACCCTACACCTAATTAATTAATTTTAAATAGTTATGCCACTTATAGCCGCTTCACAAAAAAAAAAAAAAAAAAAAAAAAAAAGTAAAAATTAATAAAGAAAAAAAAACAGGCCATTACTTCTTTTCACAGATCCCATTGGCAGGTTAATATGGCTCAACACATTTATTGTAGGTGCTTATTTTAAATATATATTGTTTAAAATCATGTAGTAATTATCAGAGAAGCTTAAATCCATCTACCATACATCTACTAGTAACAACACCAAAATGTTTAAGAACTGCTTTTGATCAGTAATCAATACAGAAACATGAAATTATACAAATCAAGAAGCTCTTCCATTTTAGAAACTTCCAGCTGCAGAGTTGCAAATTGTTACCTCCTAAAAAGAACATTGACTGAGATACCATGCACTATACAGAGCTGCAGAAAACAGTTAGTCCTGTTGGTAATAAAACAATTAACAAATGAAAAAAAAAAAGAGAAATAATAAATCCCTCTATTTTTCTATTAAAATTGAAAGGGAATAAATCTAAATGCTTGCAAGAATATACTTTCACAGATACGTAAGGGAAGCAAACATAGTCCCTGTAAGAAAATTTCTCWTCTAAACTGACAAGAAAGCATTTCCTGCACAGTGCACAGATTTTTGCAGCAACAAATAAAAATCTAAAACAAATTGGTAATGCTGCAAAAAAAATGTTGACCTTAACGGTGTCCACTGCACAATGATTTTCACAAGTCAAGAGCAAACTGGGCGGTAGGGAGGAAGAGAAAGGAAGGGGAAGAAATAACCCTGTGGTAAAGTGTTATGGGTTTATTAGAAATCTGGTGTATTCATAACATACTTCCAGAAAAGCAACAACTATATTGGAAAGTAAATAAACTTTTCATGCTAAACTTTTAAGGCCTAATATTCTATAATATACTAACCACACAACTGGACTATATTTTAAACAAAATTTTTAAATGTTCTAAAGCCTCCTCAAATTTACAATACACCCTAAAAGCAATAAAATTCTGTTTTTCTTTATCTGTTTTAACATTCAAAATCTGCCTCTCAATCACCACTTAGTTCCTAACAATTTTTAATTTTGCTTTATCATCCAATATAAATTTTCAAAYAGCATAGTAAGAAAGCAAAGGTGAAGGCTCAAAGAAAAAAAGAGGAAAAAAAATGAAAGAAGTTGCTGACCAGCCAGATCACTACCAGTTAACTGAGAACTGACCACACCAGCAAATGAGGAGATTTTTCCAGTTTACACAGACTAATAACTARGAAGGCTTCAGCTGGAACAAAGCCAAGATATGATCATTCCACATTTACCAGTGATTTTGTCCATTTACATGCCGTAGTAAAAATCTGTTTTACAGTAATACAGCTGTCAATGTAAAACCTATCCCTTTCTTTCAGAACTGAAGCAAAATTCAAGAATCTAGGGATTAAGGAAGAGTCAAAAAACAGTTCTTAAAAAAAGAGGGTCTATGTATTTTTGCGAGAGGGTWTTTTTTTGTTTTTTTTTTTCTTGTTCCTTTTTTATAAACGGGATAACTTTTAAAGTCATCCGTCAAAACTTGGCATAAGTGGAGAAAAAAAAAAAGACAAATGTCTCCTATATCTACTGCTGTACACCAAATGTTTGACGTTTATGCCTCRCTATTTTCTATTTGCATGGAACATCACCTTCATTGAAATGTTAACAGTGTACAGATGGAATATGCAGCAAAACGGTGCATCACAAATGTGTTACATGAAGAACCTTCACAACTTCATGCACTCAGAAACATGCATGAAGAGAACAGGATGGCCAAGACGGTAATCAACCAGGCGCGCTGGGTACAGAGAGTGCAAGAGCGGCACCGCTGAGATTTTTAGCTGGAAGGAGGGAGAAGGAAAAAGAAAGATTGCCATTACTGAGGTACCATCACCACCAGATAACAATACATGCTCACGTGTTAGCCAATACTATTGAATAAAACCTTCTCCAGAGCATTTAATAGAACAAAGAAAACCAAACCAAAAAATAAACCCCCAAACACTCAGGAAAAGCACTTTTATTTTTTCAAACCACTTTACAGATATTTTCAATCTTTACAACATGCCAGAAAAGGGAAGATGAGGCAGTTTGTGAAATTGCCTTAATCAGTTTCTCGAAGGAGGGAGGTCTGAATTCAAGAGCTTTAACTTGCTTCCTTAGCGTGTACATTATGGACACGGCCACAGTTTTTCCTCATACAAAAACTGAACTGCACAGCAAGGAAGAATTGGGTGTCATTTGCATGCAAGACATGCTAGAAGCATCATGTAAAAAGAAAATGAAAGAAATGTGTAGGAAAACAGGCAACTACTTCAGCTTGGTACTATTATTTGCGTTACCGTAGCATCTAGGGGCCGAAGTCACAACTGGGATTCCGCTGTGCTAGGCACTGTACAAACACAAAAGAAACACTTTACTTGAGTCTTCCTGTTGCTGTATTTATGAAAGCACAGTAAAGTGAAAGGTGTGATAAGTGAGTAGGTATAAGCCTCAAAGTCTGCATTTGGGAGACAGTTTGAGGTCCAAGAGCTCTTCAACTACGGGTATTTTAAACCACTGTTTTTTTATATGCAGACACAAAAAAATACAAACCAATAAATTCTTAAGACCACTCAATATAAAGAAAGATCTACTATCAACCCAGCTACCTGAACAGAGAGCAGCGATGGACCAAAGAAAAACCTAAGTGTGTCAGACTAATAGTAAAAAAAATACAATAAATAAATAAATAAATAAATGATGTAATTTTGTGCTCATACTCATCTTCAAATTAATTGCCACATGGACACATTTCATTTTCTGGTACCTATAGCTTGATTCTGTCCTCAGATTTATACCTCATCACAGCAACAATTGCTTTTGCAAGTTCATTAAATGTGAAACTTTTCTTCAGACAATGCACATAAAATTGTCTCTCCTTTGCATAAGAGTCATTATTACCTACCATTTTGATAATGTTGAAATAAGTAGTTGTAAATTGCAAAGACTTACAATACAAGAAATGAGGAACAATAATATGGAGCAAAGCTTTAACTAAACTCCTGTCATTTTCCAAACTGGCATTATTTATGCACTACTAGTTTCACTGGACAAAATGAGGGTGAACATTGACACATGCTAAAACTAACTTTGAGACATTTTATGATAATATGATCACCACAATAGTCACAGAATGTGAATCCTGACATGGCACCATGTGGGAAGTTAAACTTGAGAAGATGGGGATTAAAGCAAGAATGCAAGGTAAAGTAGCTGAAAGAAAAAGGACAAGGACTGGGCTGAAAGGGAACTGCAGGGTAGAGCAAACACTGCTCTCTGTTAACACCCTGACTGAGTACACAGAGCAGGACCATCTCGTGTGTTCTGCTTGCACAAGGGTGGAAGGCATTACAAATACAGAGGAAAAGTCTAATCCACAGACATTATGCTACACAATGGGGAGCACGGGGCTGTGCACTCACCCAAGGTTTTATAAACTCATTGCTTGGAGAGGGAAGATTAAGATAAATACATGTCTACCCTGGATAGTCTGCTAGTGTGCTACAGATGATAAAAGTAACATGCTGTAACATAGCAGACATGGCATTCTTAGCAGGAGAAGGAAGTAAATAAAGAAAAATAGAGTCCTGCTAACGCGTGACCAAAACTGCATGCAGTATTTCCGATGCACTCAAACTGGTGAAAAGACAAACCTTACACCAGAAAAGATACAGCACAGAGCTGGTTAGGGAACTAGGAAAGCAGAGATCCTACCATACAAAGTCAAGCAAGGACACATGTTTTATTTACCCTATCAAAATGGGAGATGAGAAGTGATCCT
The DNA here is from genome assembly GCF_003342845.1 of Nothoprocta perdicaria. Classification (NCBI taxonomy): domain Eukaryota; kingdom Metazoa; phylum Chordata; class Aves; order Tinamiformes; family Tinamidae; genus Nothoprocta; species Nothoprocta perdicaria. The sequence goes on from NW_020454638.1 coordinate 360,751, forward strand.
AATGACTCTTCAGATAAAATGGCTCCTACCTGCACAGCTGTCTCCAGCACTGAAGGAGAAAGCTGACAAAATAAGAACCACCAACAACACAATGTGTTGCAAAAAAAAACCCTAGGATTCACAGTACGGCTCTTAACAATCAGAGCAATGATATTTTAGAACTGTACTAGAAGCAAGTTCAAAAAAACCTTCTGCGTTTAAAATAGGGGCTAGGTGAGGCATAGATATAGTGATGCTGCCAGGGCTAACAGAGGATCTACCTATTGCTTTAGTGTAATCTCAGAGCATCTCTCCTTAAACCCTAGCTACATGCCAAGGCTTCGAGTCACTGCTCCTACGTGACCTTTTCGTTTCAGTTACATTCTCCACATCCTGAAAGCTCCTCTGTCTGATTCCACAAGCTCAGAACTCCCTCAGACACAAGCCTCTGTGCTCAAAATAAGATCTCTTTCAGCCTTTTGCTGCCACCCATTCCATCCTTACTAACCCCCTAAACTCTTTTTTTTTATTAGCACGACCAGCAGTAAAGAGCTGGCAATACACGAGTCCTGAACACTGGTGCAGCTTTTATGGAGCACATCTCAGACTGCAAGGCACACCTACATTTTCCTGAGGTTTACCGTCTCTCTCCGTGTGACCTCACAGCCAACGGCTGCTTTGTGGTACTTAGATGAAGCCTCAACTTCCAAAGAAACTCCAGCTCTGGTAAGTGCTCATAGGAGCAGTAAGTGCAGAGCAGAGCACACAGCAGTACATCTCACATGTTGCATGAACATCAGGATCCTATTAAAACACTTCTGCCTCAAACAGAAGGAGCAGTAAAATCTATTCAATACAGGAACTATTGGGAAGATTTTATAATCTATAAAAAATGAATACTGACCATAATTGTAAGATTACTATTTCATTTCCTTCCATTTCTGCTGCTTAAAAATAAGTGTAATAAGCTACCTTCTTCATGTATATTCATGATTATTTCCTATAAATATGTTTTAAGATAAATTAAGAAAGAAAAAAGAACGCAGCACACAAACAAAACAGAGAATTACATATACACCCACACATCCCTTAAAAAGGCAAAGATGCGAGTGCTCCCTAGCCCAGGGTGTGCCAGCCTGACGCACACACTCACTGTCCAGGCTGCACTGGCCAGCTGTGCCCATTACAGTTATGTTCACTTCCCTATAGATACCCAGGTTGGACTCCTTGACAAAAARCTCCTTTACAAAGTACACCAAAAATATCTCAGGAATACTACTGTGTATTAATACTCTTTATTAATACTAGCTACTAATGCTACTAACCTTTCAAGCACTGTAACTACTCTTTTGAGAATATCTGTTTAAATACTGGCATTGCCGATAGGATGCAAAAAAAAACCCTACAGAATGACATGGTTCTTGTTCCCACTGGGTTAACAGTTGTAAATAAAATACAGGAGTTATTAACAGGTAATCAAATTACATTTTTTTTCTTCTCCAAAAAAGATTCCATTCATCTATCATCGGTGAAATTTTACACTTAGTCCTACTATATCCTCATTTCATAGAATACTACGGGAGATATATGGGAGAATGTTGTTGCAAGAAGATGCTTCACAAAAATGTAGGTATATTTAATATAAAGGGTTCACATCTGAACAAAATAGAATCTATACTAGGGCTCTGTAATTTGGAAACAGTCTAACCTAAGTGTGTCTACTTAGAGAGGAAGTCAACAAGCTTGGGCCCCAAGGGACATGGTAACGCTGGGGAAAGCTGTAAGCAGGAGAAAAGCAAAGGACTTGAGCACTACCTCTTGAAGAAGCCATGACTCTCCCTTTCTTACTGCAATTATGAATCTACCCTAATTAACACTGCTCAAAATCTGGCTCAAGGTATCCAGGTTTGTGAATGGCCTCTCACGCCCTCGGTGAGATGCTGCGACTCAACATGCGGTGATGCCAGAATGAAATGAGCAGATGAATGATGACAGCGGATTCAAAGCTTACCCATATAGGTGGGAAATAGCGACAGAACAGAGATTGCCTAGCAGCTCAGCAAAGGGAGTGTGCAAGAACAGACSACAACATGATAGATAGCTTTGTGCCTGAATTTATAAAGTAAATACGTAAACTTTCTCAAGTTCAGCATGGAGAGAACACAGATAGGTCTGAGTAGGTAGAGACAGATGGAAATCACACATGCAAAATTGCTCAAATTATGTTTTTCAGTAAATGTTACATTATCCTTTGAAATTTTCCAACAATCTCCAACAGCTCCATCTATCCTATCATTTTTTATTCCTTCTGTGCTCCCTGGTTCCTCTAATGGGACTCTCCACTCTTACTTTGCGTGACTTATATCAGGGCACTAACTCCATTAGAACATTTTTGTACTTCTCAAGCTCTTAGTTCAGGGGCTAAGATCAGTAGGTATCATTGTCAAAAATGACAAAACCAAAAATCATTATTACCAAAAATACTCTCACAAATACTTCATGCACACTCCTGACACCACATAACTGCACGCAAAGAAATTACACTATCAAGAGGGCACCTTCATAGACTTTAAGGCCAAAAGCAGCTATTAGACTATCTCGTGTGACCTACATAACCTAAGCTTGTGCTTTGAAATTGTTCCTTACTTGATAGGTACTGTTGGTGACCCTGAACGGTGGAAGTGAACGTTCTGCCACTTGCCATCCCGACGGTGCCAGACCCGTGTCTCCTCTGACTGCATAGTCTTTGGCATCCCGCTTCCATCCATGTACTGTGTTAGCCGTATATACGCAATGCAGGCGGCATCGTCACCCACAAGGTGGACATGAGGATTGAGGATAATGGTGTGGATTGGCTTGTTACTTTTGGATAAAGCTAGGACACAAAACAAACACAGAGAGGATACTAAGTAATAAAAAATACTAAGTAATAAGATATTAAGTCATACTTAGTATTTAGACGCTAAATCCATCTAAGTATGTAAGTCTATGTAAGCATATACTAAGTAATAAAATCCATTTACTGATAACTATTCACAAAATAGCTCAAAAATATAGTAGAAATTAGTACAGACACAAAAGGAAGTGTGTTTTCCCCTTGCCATAAGAAAATCAATAGAATTTTTAATAATATTTCAATACGACGATCATCCTGGTGAGATTGCATAAGAAGAAAAAAAAAAAATCCAAATCAAAATGCTGATGGATCAGAGAGACACAATCACCAGGAGCAGAAGATTCAGAGAGATGAAAAAGATTTTTTCCGCACCATTTTCAAAGTAGAACCGGTGAAAGTCCATCCCTTCTACTAGGTTACCCAAAGCTTCGGGTTCAAAGGACGTAAGGCCTGGATCGCAGATTTTTCTGCAGAAAGTAAGAAACTGCTGCAATAAACACATGCCATTAGATCTAACACAACACTGGGCAGATTCTTTCTAAATGCCTCCTTTAGCCCATGGCACAGGTGGTGTACCAGGAGTTCTGATTTCAGCGAAATCCAAGTTTGGCAACTTACTTCAGCTGGACCAGTCTTAACATAAATCATATTTTGAGAAAAGAGTGCCAAAGAGGCCCTACAAGTCATTGGTACTACGCCATCAGATTCTGCTTGTGCCTCTGAAAACTGGCTGCCTCAGTGCAATCCAAAGTATATTTTTCAAGGCTGACACCATTATTTAGGAAAGATCTTTATTTTTCTTTCATCTGCTAAAATGCTGTGCAGTTTTAATGTAATTATATGAAATTTTATGTGTCATGTTAGAAAATTTTTAAAAAGGTTTCTTAGGGTGACAAGAAAACAAGTGACATAGTTGAATTGTGAAGCTTGGGCCACAACAGGACAGAGGCYACCCAGAGAAATACAGAAGGAGAACAAAAAGAATTGTTGAAAAGTGCTTAYGAAGCATCTTTCCTGTATTTCAAAGTAGGATGAAAAGGACACAATGATGAATTTGAGACACTGCACAGGAAAACTGACAATACTCAGGCCGTTTTTGCTCAGTAAATACTTATACATAAATGCAGTGTTCAGCAGGTGGAAGCTAAATACCATATGGTCCTTCCTGTTTTTTTATTACAAGTGGGATTCTGCTAAGTACCAATACATTATAAACGTAAATATCTATGTAATTATAAATGTATTATCTATGTACATTATATATAGATTTTTTTTTTTTTAAACAAGACATGACATTACTTTCGTACTCCTAGAAAGATCACTACATATTTCACGACAGGTTTTTACTTCTGGCTCGTAAGGCAAGTACATTAGATTTACACGAGCATCACCTATGAAAGTGGCAACCAGGCTAGCAAAAGCTGAGGCGAGGCAGTGGTGAACAAGTGCTCCTTTCCTTGGGGGCATCTGAGACTGAACTCTAACAATACACACGTGTGCATGCACAGCCACACCGAAACGGCAGCTCTCACTCCCACCCAAACTTACGTGTAAGCTTCAAAGTCCCCGTTGTTGATAGCTTCAATCAACTGCTCGGTAACCTTGATAATCTCTTGCTTACGAGCTAGAGAGATAGAAACACAATCATTCTTAAAATGGAAAGCAAGGTGGAAGGTGACARCTGAAAGGCTGTCAGAATAACAGCCTTATCAAAGTTATTCCATCATTCCTTAGTTGATATTACTGCAATTTCTTTTCCTTTTCTATAAGACAAAGTATTTTTTACACTTTCTTTACAGCAGTTTTACACTATTTATAATAGTTTTAAACTATTTTGGCCTCAGCCTATGCCTATATTCATGAGGAAATTAAACACACATCAAGATCAATAATCCACTCCCCTATCAAGGTTTTAATCTTCTTTCTTTCACTGAAGGACCTACTGTTTAAAAAGCAAAGGAAAACAAAAATCAAAACCACCAACTCTTTACTTTGTGCTAAAGAGAGTTGATTATCATTTCGTGATACAATAATGATTCATATGCAAATTTACTCTTTTATCTTGTAAAAGTATAATGCTGACTATCAGAAATCTATGCAACACTTAATTTTACTTAGGCCAAACATGTACATTTAAGCAAAGAGCAATTTAGGTCCTGAGTCTATAAAGAAGATCACTTGTTGCAAAGCCCCATAGCTTATACATAATACATACATACACACAGGTCTAGCTATAATACAGTGATACAGCTATATACAGGCATAGATGTGCGTGCACCCTCCCCTCCCCATATATATGCAAGATGTTAAGACCAAAGCACTGAAAGTTCAAATTCTTCTTCAAAAAGAAAATGTTGGGGAGCAGAAGCAGAATGTTAGTGACCCTCCTACATACTGCAAGAACTAAAACAGTTCTTCATTTCTTTTGTTTCTCACCATTTCTTTTAATATTTCTTAACTGCAGACATCTCTGGACAAAAATAAATAACTAAATAAAACAGAAGTGAAAGAAGTGATAAAGAGGATATAAATAACTAGTAAGCTTTTTTTTTTTTTTTTGTGATTAATTGCTGGCTGCTATGTAGCATTGCAAGACAAGAATATTCTGAGTATTAGCTGCCTAATTTTTAAGTATTGTTAAAAATAACAAAGAATTTTAATGAAGAGATGAGACTTTGCCAATCAGCAATGGCTCTATTGTCCTATGTTTCAAATAAGACAGAAGGAACTGCGGACATGGTAGGGCACTGTCAGCACAAGTCAAACGCTASGATGGCTCAGTACAAGAGATGATAGTGCAGTTTTTGAAAGCTGCTAAAATTGCTTTTTTCTCCCCTGTTTTTTCCCTCCAAAGATAAACTGCAGTGTCAATGAAGTGTTTTGATGAAGCCTTCTGATAGGAGCTACCTATTAGCAGAGACAGGGTTCAGCAAAGTTTCTTTGGCCAGTATTAACGTGTAGTAGAGCTGTGCCTGTTGAACATGAAGAGCATGCCTCGGGAAGCTTTTCAAGCCAGCTATGGAAGGAAATGGGGTTAAGGCCGTATCACTGGCTCCGTTCAACAACTGTCCAACTCCAGCAACAGCATCAGTCCTTCCAGCCTTTGCAGAAAGACTTCTCAGGCCACAAAGGGGATGGTCAGAAACCGAAAAGTACTGCCAAGCAATCTGCTTTTCTCTCAAGTTTTCTACAAAATGACAATACCATATGAAACTTGGCAAAAAAAACTCTGCTGCTCTTTCTGTTCAATATCACAAGTATCCGCACATGCATGCAGGCAGTCCAGCAAGTCTCCACCTTCATATTTGGCAATGTAATCGTATAGGGAGTCGCAGGAACCTAAGGCATAAGGGCAGCATAATTCAGAAGCTGGAGTTCCAGAAATGTTTTACCCTGTGTGCAAGATCCCCCTCATTCTCAGCCCTTCGTTATTTGAAATCTCGATGAGCAAGGCAGTCAAGAACAGCAGAATATGAGATATTCAGTAACATCAGATACCACAGAACAGAAAAAAACTCCACAGCAGCTGGGCTTTTATAAAAACGATTGATTTTTAATTTAAAAAAGGATTTTGCAATTTTTGTGTCGGTATAWATCTGTGTGCAGGTAGAGAGAATACAAATACAGACCAAACGTATTTCAGTCTACAAATACACTGTCTAGAAAGGGAGGCTTAGATAGGGAGGGAGGAGAAGAAAGCAGATAGGAAGATGAGAAAAACAAGAGAACCAGACTTCAATACGGAAAAAAATTGGAAGGAGACTGGAAGGCACAGAGGAAAGAGACGAAAAATGAGAAAAGCTTGGCTTGATGAACGTGTGAATATGTGTTACTGTATTATTCCTTGGGGCAAGGGAAAAAACTAGAGGGTGCAGAAAATGAGCTGAGGTGAGAAGGATATTGGTAGGAACAGAGTTTTGCTATTTCAGACTGTACTTGACAGAAGCAATTGATACTTACTAAAATGGGAAGAAAGTTACCAAATTTTCATTATAAATTTGGTGGAATCTATGTAACATCTGTTCTTCGAAAGTTTAAATTCTTTTCTATCTAAATGTAATTGACAAAGGCAAGGAGTGAACAAACACGCATTAAGGATCGTGGTCACTGTAGATACAAGATACTGCACTGTGTCTTTTGAACACATTACATTAATGATGGAGCCTGGCTGCTGCCTCAAGAAACATTTAAAGTCCTGAAAATCACGACACTGATCTGTTTTGCCCCGTACACTTTTTTATTTAATTGTACTCCAACCTGATCACTGTACTATTTCAGTCAGAGAAATCTTTTTGTTTTCAACTAACATTTTACAATGGAAAACCACTAGTAATCCTCAATTCTGTATTTCTTTCTACTACAGCTATCGGGAAAAGGTATTTCCAAGCATAAAGAATAAAAAAACAGAAGCAAGTCTGGTGCATCTTCAGATACTGAGATACTGGAACTGATTCTCCTTTCACCTCTGCTGGAAGCCCTCAGCAAAAATTCTGCTCAAATTTAAGATCAGGTTCAGGCCTGTAACACACAGCCCAGGTTTTAGGGACCAGTCTGACCTCATCTTTACCAATGCRAATATCCACTCTTGGCAAAGGATGTAAGATCAGAATCTGGCAAACAGGGCCTAATTTCTTAGGGAATTTTCCCAGTTTCAACTCTCAGATTCCCACCAAGAATCTCAGAATTAATCCATAAACAAAACAAAAATGCTCTGGTGAGGCCTTTGCTCTGAACTACTAATAATAGCATTAGCCAGCAAACAACTAATACATACCCATCTAAAATTTGAACTGTTCAAACACAATCTCTTCACCCTAGATATATCTCCTTAATGTGTCATTAATCAGCCTAGATCTCTTTTTAAGCATTACATAAGTTTTCAGGTGTCATGAATGAGTTTTGCATGTTAATAACATGGCAGAGCAGGTTTACAGCTGCTTTATGAATGGTGATGCTAAAAAAGGCAACTTGATGACATTCATAAGCGCAATGGATAATTGATCTCTTGGCCCTACCCAGGATCCAAGGAAGGCGTGAAGAGCTCACGATAGTCCAATCCACAGATAACCTCTGCAAGATAACTTTCCAAAATACATACCTATTTACACTGTTCTTGAAGGTGACGATACAATTTTATAAATAATAAAACCAATAAAGAAATAGTAGATCACTCTAGATCAGTCAGATCACAATATATACCTGTTTTTTCCTACCAAAACAAAACAAAAAAACAAAACAACAAAAAAAAAMCAACAAAAAAAAGGCAGGTTGATGGCGGGAGGAAATGGAGAGACAGAAAGTATCATCTGAACAGATGAGTCTCTCAACTTACACAGTACAGAGGAAGGAGTGGAAGGAAGGAGCTCAAACTCAAACGAATGACTCTGTGAGTTTGCATTTTTCGTGGACTTGCCCGCTGAATTGATGGAAAGAAACACAACATATGAACAAATAAAGATGAAGAGGTAGAGGGTGACCAGAATCCGCAGAAGACACTGGCAGCAGGAGCGGCCGCTGGGGCACAGCAAGGATGGTGACCAGTAAGATGAAGAAGCAATGGAAGAGGAGGAGTGGTGGGTGGGACATAACCTCTCCATGTCACCCTCCTTTGTGAGAGCTGTAGGAGGAGGGCAAGCAGGTATGAAGAAAGAAAAAGGTCAAAAAAAAAAAAAAAAAGAAAGAAAGAAGAATGATTTTTAATTAAAAACAGTAAGAACTGATAAAAAATAAAACTTGAACACACAAACAATGTTAATTATATAATTTTGGAAGGAACTGTGGCTGTCAAAAAAAAATGGCAAAAGAGGTAGCCATTAATGACTCTGTTCAGATGCCAGTGCAGATATATCTCTCCATCCAGTATTGAGATATGCTGGGTTTTGGAAAAAAAAAAAAAAAAAAAGGGGGATTTTAAAGGTTTTTCTTTAGGAAAATATATTCCAAGTGGATTAATTTAGTTTATACTATTTTTAAATAAGTATAAAATAAATGAGCAAAATATATGAATATAAATGCCTCCTGAATGGTTAGCATTTTAACCATTTCAAACTTCACAGATATATTAAGCAGCACAAATTCTTCAGAATTTATCTGTTCTCTAAGCTCAACAATTTTGCCCACGGAGAATCGTCACCTTTTCCATTTTTTTTTTTATTAATTCAAGTCTAGGGGCAGAATGAGAGATTCAGATTTACTGACCATGATAAACTCAACAACTCAGCACTGTAAAGGTTTGTGTGTGTTGCTTGCAAAAATAATGATTGTATCCTACAGCATTACAGAAAAACAGAAAACAAAACCACATCRCTCATATCAAAGAGGTACTGTCAGAGCTCCAATCTCATTATATCCATTACTACAGGAAGTAGAAACCCCATAAGAAATCCCGAAAGATGGTCTTAACGACAGTCCCTTTTTTAAGTACGCTTTTTCTTTCCACTCCCACCTTTTTATTTAGGGGTGATGACTGCAGACAGCATATTCATAGGTTACCACCAGAAACTTTTGTGAGCCAGGGATCTGAACTCTAGTGTCACATAATTTCAGACTCAAAATCTTGCATTAGCCAGCTCCCTAAATTCTTAAAGCTTACCATTGTTTGCCAAGTAAAGCTCTTAGTCAAACAAAATGTTCCAATTCTAAAAGATGTAGATATACTCTATGCAAGACAGAGATAGAGATACTAAGACTTGTAACTTCCTGAAAAGAAACTTCTACATGAGGTACACCAAATGATATTTAAATTAAAATCTGCCTTCAAACATAAAATATAGTTAAGGTCCTTATGTAAAAGGAGAATAATGTATGCACTCTCTGATAAGATCCTAAGACATAAGAATTTGTTCCTAAAAAAACATTTGCAATAGCGGATTAGAGACTGGGGTGTTTTTTTTCCTTTTTTTTTTTTTTTTTTAATTTTTTTTATTAATGTTAAACTGCACATTTCTTAGTTAATCATTTTCAATGTTTCTAATCAGTTTATCTCCAGCTGTAAACAGCATCTGAACCTTAAAAAGAAAAAAGATTTTTCTCAACCTGGAAAATCTATGCCCAGAGGCCAAGTTTAGTATGGAAGGAAAATACCTTTCCTGAGGTGCCCTGTTAAACCTGTAAGAGCTGTCATGAGTTGCAGGACTGCTTACTCCTTAAACCATTCTAGAAAATGGACCCTTGGGCTACTGCCGGCTTTAACTCACAACAAAAGAGCCTCAGGTGGAAAGATAGAAGCATGAAAAGAATAACAAAAGCTTAAAAATAGGCAAGATTGCGGCCAATTAATGACAGGGAGATGGTATTGGTATTTAAATAAACAGAAAAAGAACTTCCCACACGTTGGAAAAAAGTGTGCACCCAGCATCAGATCAACACAGCAGCAGTCCATGCCAAGTGTTAGGCCATGGACTCAGTGCTTTAACAGCTGCATCAGTATGAGGCATCACCACGACTATCCCAGATGTTACAGTTCAAATTATCATTCATAGTTTGGAGAACGTTTCCCCACCTTCCTGCCACTGCAGGTGAAGAACAGCAGCACAAGGAAGTCTTCCACTTCCTTTACTGCAAGCATGGTTAACATCTGCCAGGTCCCACTCAGGTAGTGTCTGAAAATTACACCAGGAAACATCCCCACTGCCGTGCAGCCTTGGCCCATCTTCCTGGCTCAGGTGCTTTCTGCCTTTTCCCCTGTCATTAAGCAGTGAAGGATCAGGAGCCTACAAATAGCAGAAACTTCGTCTACTAAACATTTTATATCTGCCACTAAGCTTCAGCAGAAAGAATATCTCGTTTTGCTTAGACCTGTGATTAAAATAATAAAAGATTCTCTTTTCCATTTTAGGAATGAAGTACATAATGGTCATTTAATCTTCTCTTGTGATACTACAGAATTAAACACAAGTATTAGGCAAAATACCTGCATTTTTGTTTTTCTTATAATTGTGTGATTGAGATACAATATCATGTGCAAAGCTTCAAACAAAACCTAAGAGATAAAAGCTTTACAGTTATAAGATGGTGTAATATCATTGTGCAGAGGCCCTATAATTAAATTATTCATTTAATGAGATTAGTTGCAAAGCTACATATAATGGTTTGAAGGCGGAAATAAAAGGTGTTATGAATAAAGGTAAATTACACTGCATTTTCCTTTACATCAGCTGCAGATACCTGCAATTGTTCTCCAAGCCTTTACTTTCCATTAACTCAAACTGTTATCATGAGGCTGTTATTTAAAGTTAGATGGTATTGGCTGTTAATGTACCCAAGAGTTTGTTGAAATGGAGGTGAAATGATTCACAGAAACCTGGAGAACAAAGTGCAACATCAACGACTTAATTAGAGCTAGTGGCAGCTCTAATTCTAACAGCAACAGAAATGGAATTTGCAGCTGCGCTGTTACTAGAATGCATGGTGTGAGACAGGCAACAAGGGAACAAACCTAGAAAACCTACTTTCCACCAGTCATTCCAGTGCAGAAGATTGCAGACGCCACCCTGCACACCAGCTGAGTTCCTCACCATTTCCAAGTGGAGCACCAAGAACCGTGGCAGAAACAAGAAACGGGAATACCCCAGTGGGTAAGCCTGAGCTAAGATGCCATGAGACAAATGCCCCATGACTCTCATATAAAGCATGACAAAGTCTGCATTTTCACCTCTGTGTATCATTCTAGCTCCTTCAYAGCCTCTCCCATGGGACCAGGGTTTCACAGGGCAACTCCAAGCTTTTCTCAAGCTTCAAGAATTTTCACGGACTCCTCATGAACATTATAGAAGAAAAATGTTTAGCAGAACAGATTTCAGGATGCCAAATACTGGTAAAGTGAATGCCATATAATCTGCATTTTCAAATCTCAAAGTACTTTGAAAAAAGACAAGCAAAATGGCATGATATGCCTGTGTTTTTTTCAATGAAAATCGCATCTGACACATTTTCAACACTGGTGATAGTCAGGTGGCCACTTTTTTTTTTTTTTTTTTTTAAACAGGCAATACCACTATAAATCATTTCCTGACACCAATCTGGCAATAATTCTACACGATAAAATAAGTGATATAAATGTAAACAATCAATCCACAAAATGATGTATAAGTATTCTCAATGGTCACAACAATGCTGCAAAGTACAGATCAGCCTTCTGACAATCAAGCTAGATTCATTGAAGAACAGTGTACTTTTCTCCCCTAAATAAGTTTGGTAAARCAGAAAGGTAGTCAAGAAATATAGTTTAAAAATAGGCCTTCATTAYTTATATAATACAAGCATTCCCAAGAAAGTGTTTGACCTATGCCAAGGCAGAGTTAATTACTTCTTTTCTATTTGATCTGTAGCCATACTTTTTGCTGTGCCTGAACCAAAAATAACTAAAAACTTCAAGTAATGTAAAAGGAATTGGACAAGCAAAAGCCTTTTTTTTTTTTTTTTTTTTTTTGGATCATTCACTAGAATTGCATACATCCATATTAAACAATGTGTCCAGTGAATTTCTTCCCTTTGTATCTACTGGCAATTTCACAGAATGATAGAATGGTTGAGGTTGGAAGGAACCTGTAGAGATCCTTTATTCCACACAGGGGCAAGGGCAGCATCCAGGCAGATTTGGAAGATCTCCAGAGCAGGATACTCTACAACCTCTCTGGGCAGTCTGTTCCAGGACTCGGTCACCCTCACAGTAAAGAAATTCTTTCTCATAGGAAGATGGAACTTCCTGTGTTTTATTATCAAAGTTCAATTTAATTTCAAAAAGAAACATATATTCTGCTCTAAAATCTGCAAAAAAAAGACCCGAGATTTCTTAGCTTTCATTTGTAACTAATTGTGTACTTAACTAATAATCAAATTAGCATGATTAGAACAAGAAAAAAAGTTCCTCTTTGTCGGGCAAGTACAGTAAGACACAAAGTGAAGTTATAAAATGTAAACAGTGAGAAATATTTGAGTAATCTGCACAGGAATTAATTATTTTACCAACTATTGCTTTTCTTATCTTACTCTTTACTTTTACTTTAGCCAAAAAATGAAAGTGTAAAAAAACTCATTGGTCCAGATAAAAAAAAAAAAAAAAAAAAGTGTATGCAATACTTCTATGCACATATTTTGAGTCTATTTTTYCCAATAAATAACAGTTTGCTCAATGAAGTTGACAAAACATTAGGTAAGAATATGATTTGAAGCATCTAAAGTTTCCTGTGTTATTAACAACAATTATTTGCATACAGGAGCACACAGACATTTCAAACTCTTGATTTTGTTCTTGCACAATTAGAACAGAAATGWAGTCACTTTTTAAAGGCTGTACAGTCTTAAGGACAGCTAATGAAAAATCATTAGTGTCCAAAAAATAACAGATCTTTCATATTGTTTTATTGTTCTAACTACATTTTAATTTATTCAACTTTTAATAAATGTTAATACCCAATACAATACCCAAACCATAGCAAGTGAATTTCTGTCTTCAAAAATTTTACATCATTTCTTTGCTATTAATTCTGCTAAAATGAGAACAGATGAAACATAAAAATAAGCTCAGAGAATAACAAATCTGCTATATGAACCCTGGAAAAGACTCGATAGCACATGTTAGGAGAGTGGAATTAGAATCTGTTGCCCTTCAGAGACTGTGTGCAAATGTGTTGTTTCCTCATTAACCAAATAAGSTATTTGCTCAGGACAGGAAGCACACCCAGGATTGCCAGGTTAATGATGCTCATCTGGACTTCCAGACTGTACATAATGAGACACTGGGGTGTCTCATTAAAGAAATCAGGCTCTCTTGAATTCTTTGTGAAAGGCTTGATTAGGAAATGCCAGTGACTACTAAACCAGGACGCATATCAGTTCATTATACGGGTAATATGGAAATTTTTATCAAACACAGACAGTACCTGGTCTGCCAACTTGAAACAAAACACTTTGTATATGTATTTTTAATACAATTGAAACTATCTTGTTTGAACCTCTTCTAAATTCTAAAATATTCCCATACTCTTTTGCAGTCGAAGGTCTCCAGCAGGTTCAAACCTTTGTGTGATTGTGCTAACACACCCAGTAACCATGGCTCCTATTGGCACTCTGCCCCTTACAGSATGAAGCGTACCTCGTACTACAACAGTTCACCAAGAATTTTCACCTTCCATCATTTATTCCCTACTTTTTTTCTTTTACTATCATCTCTGACTCACATTCAACTGAATATGTGCTTTGATGAACTGAATATTGTGCTTTGATGCTAAAAACCAATCTTTCTGTGGACCAATCATTCACAATATAGTTTTTGAAATAGTATGTTATTAAATAAGTATGAGTAACATCACAGTGAATATCTGAAGAAAACAAAACAAAACAAAAACAATACCTGTGAGGTCACAGAACTGATCTTATAGCAAAACTGTTATTTTTAGTTGTTTGAAAAATAAAAGACAACTGAAATACCAGTATGGCCAAAGTAAAAGAAAAACACAAAGAAACACTGGCATCTGAACAGAATAAAAATTAAAATGATGACCTCAGAAAAACAACAAACCAACCAACCAAAAAAACTCCACCTATGCTAGAAATACCTGAATTAAATAGAGTTAGAAAGCACTGAATTCTAAATTCTTAATCTACTTCTATTATTATTGGACTAACATTTTAAGTGACAAACAGTAACTTTATATTTATATTCCTCATACTCAAAAATAAACCCTGCATTTTTGCTTAATGAAAACTCAGCATTAAATTTGAAAATGTCTGAAGTAATACAATGTATAAAAATCATTTAATGAAAAAAAGGGGGAAAAAAATCTCCCTTAAGATTTATTAGGAGTTTCTCTTTTTAAAGACCTAATGAAATCTATTCAAAGGATCTATGTTATTGCTTTTCCAAACATTCCAAGCTTAAAAATCATACCTTTCACATCTTCATCTTCAATGGTTGTATTGGAGCTCTCCGTTGATTCCTGTTGAAAAGTAAATATAAGTAGAATATATAAAATATGCCAAGTCTACTTGAGTTCCTATGAAAAATAGTTAGTTATAGAGATCATGCAAAGCCTTAAGCCGAGTGGGATGTAATTCACAAACAAATGGTCACACATAGATTGAGACATTCCCACCTGAAACCAATGACTAATATTCCCATCCAGTTCAAAGGGGAATGTAAATATATTTCCTGTTGTCTAATGCTTTGACTTCACAGGAATATAAAGGAATTTTTTCTTTACCATCCAAGTGTACAAAGTTCATCTGAAATGTTATATGAATTACGTCAGGCAGGGAGAAGAGCTTGCCATTTTAAGCTCAGTGATTAACCAACTGTGTAAAATAAGTCATTCCCTTCCAGTTTGTAAATATGCAGACTTCTGAACACTACAGGTGGTTTTTTGTTTTTTTGTTTTTTTTCCACTTAAGCCTTAATACGATATATATTAAAACAAGCAGAAAGGCTCCCAGCAATCTTAAGAAAATTGGATACACATTTTTATGTCATTTTTACACTGTTTTGTGATAAAAAAAAATTGAAGGAGACAGAGAATTGATAGATTTATGAGGACAACTTCGATAAATTAATGCATCTTCATAGAAGTGATGTTCAAGCACCCTGCCCCCCAGAGGAATGACTTGTCTATAAGACAGTTATATTTAAACCACTGCACTGTTAAAAAGGCAAGGGCACTGCCTTTCAGTCTTTCATGAATTACTGGAAACATGAAACATTAGGGATAAATTCAAAAGAACACTGTCAAACCTAAGAGGCACACATTTTCTGAGAAGTCTGACAGTTTTTAAGCTCATTTTTCCATCTGTTCCTTTTTGTTTGTTTTTTTGTAAAGTAACATGTTTTAAAGTCACAGCCCAATAGCAAAAAGCATTATGTGGGTTACTTTTTGTCTGAGARATGGAAGATAGGGTGGTATTGGTTTCAGTTCCTAGAAAGTTCACAATCAAATAATAAAAAGCCAAATTTGACAGTGCTCCTTACTGTGTCAAGCGAACGTCAAAACTGTTAACGCATTGCTCAGACCTTAAAAACCAAAAGGTATGTGCATCCATGAATAAAACTACACAAATCAATCCACACACACCAATGAAACAAGTCATCATGCTTCTCCTATACTGGGTGGTGTTAGGGGTTTCACGCTACCCGGACGCATCATGCGCTATCAGTTACACATGTTACTTATAAGTAAATGGAAACTCCACACGCGTACGAGCGGTGAACACCATGCACAAGTTCTCACAGCAGATGTTGTCTGTAATACTGAAGCATCCACCCCAGTTGCCATAGTTTAACACTCATTTTTAAGACCAGAAATTTAGGAGCAACTCTCCACGCTGCGTAGTTTACTTATCTACTATGACCTTTTGGGACATTAAATATCTGCATTGCTTATGATTACATAATAAAGTCAAGTAGATGTAGTCATGCCAATATTTTATTTGGGGTTTTGACGGGGGGTCTTTAGTAGCTTTAGTGACTAAGATTAGACTAGAATTTAAACACACACTGTTGGCTGTGCATAAAAAATTTGGGAGTTGAAAAAGTAGCGAGATGAAAACAAAAGTGGTGTTCTACAAGTGTGAGATRCATACACAAATGGAATGTGCAAGCAAGATACACACGGTCACTTCTTCCATGCTTGGGAAATGTCTGCATGCATTTTTTTTCCCCACTCAGATTCAATCTTTTATATATACAACAATCATAGGGAATTAGACTAGCTAAATGAAACAGCAACTTTCTCAAAGTCAATACTGCAAACTGTGATTTTTTTTTTTTTTCAGAAGAGAAATTCTTTGCAGGAAACCTAAGAACATGTGTTATAATGGAAATGATGGTATTTCCTGGCCCTTTTCAAGTCCATGCATGAAAAAAAATAAAACAAACACATGTTTTAGGAATCAGCTGCCAAACACAAGCACCACAACACACAGGAAATAAAAAAAAAAAAATGTATAAAAACCAAAAGAATTCCTTATCACTTGAAATATTTTTTGTTGTTGTTTTTTTTGGAAAATGCTCAATGATGTTATGGGAGAAAACACAAGTCTTGTGCAAAGGACAGGTCACAGCATGGTGTACGAGCATGCTGAGACACAGCAGATGGGATGAGCTGAAAGTACGTCTTCATCTGAGGTGACAACTCCACATAAAAGCCTTCGACAGAACCTCACCGTGCTCTGCGAAGAGCCCTCCTCTGCCTTAGCTAAATTGTAGGTATGTTTGGCTGAAACCAGAGAGAGCCCCCACCGCCGTGCGTGGCTGCGCAGGGTACCGCACCCCGGCAATTGCTACCCATCCCGCAAGGGCTCCCGGAGCTCCGGGAGCGCAGCAGCAACGCCGCGCAGGTGACACAGGCTCAGGTGACACCGGCGGGGACAAGTACAGGAATGAGATTATCCTTCACCAGCTCCTGGCGTGGCCCTGCTCTGCTCTACAATTGKGGATGAAATGTGTGGTTTGGAAAAGCAGGATGGAATCAGTTCTTTCTGAATACCTTATTTCCATCAGGGTTGTGGATTACTGTAGTTTGGGGCTCCTGAGCGAGAACAAAATAGAAAAACAATTCGCATTGGTAAATGCACTTCTGTTACCGTGAGGGCGTGCAAGCAGAGCCAGCTCACAAACGCTAAAACAAACGTCAACTGTTGCCAGCAGATGAAACTGGGTATTTCTGATAAAAGATTTCCTCAACCAGCAAGCCAGCAAAAAAAAGATGACCTTTCTCAATTCAACAGCATGCAAAGACCTTATTCATGATCAACATAGACAGGGCTTTGAAGCTCTGGAGACCTGAAGAGGCTCTAGTATTTTATGAGGTCTCATGCTAAATGTTTTGGTCATTTTCCTGTCTGAGCTACTAAGGTGATGACCAACCACCTTTTCCCTTTAATCATGCTTATTAGCATTAGCATTAAGATAAAAGTGAACAAATGAAAATACAGATGGATTAATAAAGACTCAAGAAGAAATATGTACAGTATTACCAATTTCTGCCCTAGAAGCGCAGCACAGAATAAGTGGGAGGTCTTTGTGTCATTTTATAACGTAGTTTTCCCAAATCTCTTTTCCTTAAAAAAAAAAGGAGAGAAAAAACAAACAAACAAAATCTCTCTCAACTAATCCTTTGAAATTACTTAGGAATGTATTCCTCATTGGGAATTGCTCATAAAGAACAAAGAATCTCTCCTCAGGCACGCTTCTATATGTGTTTTCAGAGTGTCTGTCATATGGAAAACTTCATGAAATCAGATGTTTCTGTGCTAACATTTATGTTTTTTAACCTCTGTGACTCATGTATGACTAACAAATTTGACTTTCTAGCAGAAGCAAGATTRTGACACAAATATTAATGAACAGTCCTCTGATTAGTAATATGTTTCTTGCAGTTTCTTAATGCGGGGTAATRTCTCCTATAGATCTAAGTATAAAAGAAAACACCAAAAAATTTTATGATTAGATGCCTCTTGATCCCAGTACATGAAGACTTGCAAAGTCCTGTTGTGTTTTATAAAGAATTGAATGAAAATCTGAATAAGGTCTATTTTATTGTTGTCTGGCAATAATCCTGTTAGCTTCCCTCCCGCCCCTCTACCCACTCCCCCCCAAAAAAAAGTTAGCATTAAAAAGATTCAAACAACCACCACGCAAACAGCTAAGAGCAACATAAAGCACATTCTACTCACTTTCTGGAAGAGCATGCAAAAAATTCAACYACAGATACAACTACTATGATTCTACTGCATCCAGCGTCCATGTAAAACTTTCTATTAATCAACACACCGCTTAACAATGGACTTCCTCCAAAACAAGAAAAGCATAATTCAAACCAAAATGTGTTTTCCCCAAACCTGTTTTTAGAAAGCAAACCAAGTAAACACATGAAAAAGAAAAAAAAAATACAGGAGAAAGAACAAACAGAAAACAGTCAAAAACTTCAAGATAACATGAGAAGGAAGATTCTAGGTATACCAGCGCCGGGGTAGGAATATTTTCCTTGGGGCTGGTTACCACGTTGGTTTTGTTGTTTATCTGTAGGTATGCAGAAAATAGAAACAGACAAGCCTTAGAACTCGCAGTAGGCACCGTATCTATATCTCTCTGTATAGAACATCTATATACAGATATAGATATCTATATATAGATATAGATATGGAAATAAAGAATCACAGAAAGATGAACTTATGAACTTGAAAGGAACACTAACAATAGTTTTGACAGCTAGTTGTAACTTCTCCAAACATGCTAGCTACAGGCTTTCAGAGGCAGCCTAGGAAGTTCTAGAGATAGATTACTTCAGCTGTGACACTTAAAAGAATGGAAAGCCTTTAGAAAACAGCTATATGTATGTATATATAAATATATATATATATATATATGAGAAGAACATAAAATTAACATGTTTAAACAGGGACCTAAGTTGCCACTGTGATTTCTAATCGGTATTGAATAACTGCACTCAGTTACACTTTTTGTTTTCTAATTACCAATGACTAACATCAATATCATTTGATTCGTCACAGCTCTTTAGAGATCAATAGTTCTACTGACTTCTTGGAATGTAATTCCATAAATATGATGGATGTTGGAAATAGATTGGTGTCCCTTTAGCTTTTTGGTGTAACTTCGGACAAAAATAACCGCCAGCTGTGATTTTTCCAATCTCAAGTATGTTGCCATAACTGTGTATCAGCCTTTCAATTTTGGTACCATACCATGAAAGTATCATGTTCCACACTGCAGTTTCTGCAGTCTTAATTCACAAAGCACTGCATATCTGCTTAACTTAACACGTGGATGGTCATGAGAGTTCCTAAGCTTAGCACAGTACTATATCTGCACAAGACTGGCTTTTTATTTGTACAAGCATTTATCTCAAAGAAAAGTAAACAATAAGTTTAAAGGTATCTAATACTTTAAATTCACTTTTAAAATTTGTTTTCATAAATACCACAGTAAAAGGAGCTTACCAAGCTACTTTTTACATACAGTAGTAAGCARTAAAAAGCATAGGCAAGAACAGTTTAAAATGTCATTTCAAGTCTTTGAGAATTATTAGAAAAGTTTAAAAATGAGAAAATAAGAATTATTTTTCACAAACATTTTGGTCATGTTTGATTTTAACAGGAGTGGTCCAAAAGAACATACAAAGATGCATACAGGTATACAGTTTGGAAAAAAAAATAAAAAAAAGATATTGAACCTTCTCTTCCCAGTACTTAACAGTAAATGTGCAAGGCAAAAGAACAAAAATATGTAAATCTCTCATTAATTAATTTTTGGTAAGAAATTCATATGTCATTTAAAGAAATTCCAACAATCCTCTGATCCAGCTTGTGAGTTAGTTTTAGTTCCTAAAGAAAGGCCTTTCTAAAACCAATTAGAAAATTATGATGTCCTCACTAATACTTATGAAAAGGCATAAAGACAGGGAAAGCCTTGGAAGAGTGGACCAAACTGAGCTTTTCTGTTTAAGAAACATCTCACTTCTACCCCAGGTTTCTCAATGATTCTATAATCTTATAACAGCATTCAACTTCTCAGAGACGCAGGCTAACATTTAAGTTTTGTTAGTGCTAAGACTTTACTCAATTTGAACGTTGAGAAGTTCACACCACTGGAGAAGTTCGCTGAACTTAATATCCCCAGCAATTTTCCAATATTATTTTACTTTGGTACAGGTATGGGAGCTGACAGCTGGAATGAAGCATGCAGCTAAATCCAAGTCTTACTTCGGACAGGCCTAGATTATGGAAATACAGATAGGGTTTGCATTAATTAATTCCAGAGTGAAAAAAACCTTATCTTAATGAGCTAGCTTTCTTTCAGGAATCTATTGCAGACAAATTAGTTAATGGAAGAAGCGTATTATTTCCATACTAAATCTTATTTAGCAATATTGATGATAGGACCCATTTTCTCAAATAGGATAAAAATATCTTCTTTGATTTAGAATCAGAGTTAACAGTGCTATATCTATAGCAGGAGATTTTTTTTTTTTTTTTTTTTTTTTTTTTTTTTGTAACACTGTGCATTTCCAAAACTGTTTTTCTACAGAATTTGTCACTGAGGGAAAGTATGAGTGATTACTGAATTCCAAGTACTTATTTTATGCTCTAGCTTAGACTTGTTATTGCCAAATAATTTTAATTTATTTACAACCATGTCCGCCAAGTGAAACTTCAGTCACAAGTTGCAGGGCTCTCTGCACTCGACAGAGGAGGAAAACGAATTCCTTGGTGCATACTGGCGTTCACAGGGAGCTCTGTCAGACAGAAGTATTAGCAAGTATTTATATAAAAACTAACTCGCTTAGATGCTTATGGGACTGACTAAAGCCTAAAGTCCTTACTCAGGAAAAACCTTAAAAAACAAACAAACAAAAAAACTATTGCTGCAATAAATGGAAATCCTATAGGAGAATTATGGTATGAGAAGCACACATACAACACTGCTTGATGGCATAATGTATCTTCAAACACAAGAGAAAAATCATGTACCAACTTAGGTAATTTAAAGCTCATATTTTAGTGACAGCTTAGTCATCAAGACATTACGAACAAAAAGTAACTAATAAAAAGACACAAGTGTACAGAAAGCAAAAACATGAGGAAGTAAATGAAGATTTCACCAGATTTCATACAGTCCCATTCAGTAGTAGCTTAATATCAAAAATAAAGTGATATGCCAAAAAAAAATGCTTGTTGCTGAATACATAATGAAAACCGGTTAATTAAATTTTAACTCCAATTTTGCCTGAGTAAGGAGAGCAGGCTTGGGTCCATACTCCCTTGGTGAAAGTCCTATAAAAATAAACAATATCCATTACAGCTACTGCTGAAAACTGCACGAAATACATTCAAAAATTATTAGTACTATTAGTAACATATCAAGAATTGAGCATTTGTTACTAAAACAGAAAGAGATAATGTAAATCAAAACAAAGTTATTTCTTCTATATAAGTAGAACTTGGCAAAACCCTTTGAGGCTTACAGGGAAAAGAGCAATAAGCCTGTACATTTTCTCTCTTCCTCCTATAACACATACATTAGATTTTTTGTTAAGATATATGAACACATACTTATCCATTTTACATGTATTTTAACAGAAAAGGGAAACTATTCTAAAAGGAATATTTTCATATGAGACAACTGATCTAAATTTAAATTACACTAAAGTGGTGATCTGTTTGTTGTAAAGGAGAAAACATTTTGTACTTTAGCATTGCTTGTCCGGAGCCACTCTTCGGTTTGATAGCAGTACAGGACAGACACACACAAGCACACCAAGCAGCTGGGCATGACTGTAGAGTCATTTATGCTCACRTTTTTCAGTATCTTATAAAGTATTTTAAGAAAGAAAACCTGTATCTCAGGGCTTAACCTTCCACAAAACACCTTTGTAAGCAAACAACTAAAGCATACTTCATGTTTGGGATACTAGAAATATCCCCACTGTACCTGTCCTCTGRCCTTCCTTTGGACACTATTAATGTTGAAATTCTGATACCCAGAGGAGAGCAGAGTGTTTCCCTAGATAATGACAAGCCTATTCCCATCTGGCTAGCACTGGTCACTTTTTAAGGGGAATTGTGCTTTCCAGAGAAAGGTAAGACACGTGCCTTCCCTCTACCTTCAGCAGCACCAGAAGCTGGCTGGGACATCACTGCAGATCCTCAGGAACGCTTCCAAATTCCAGTTCAAAGGCATAATAAGCAGCAAGATAGCAAGCTGCACCGAGGCCAACTGAATGCATAACTACGGAGCAGGTCAAGGAGGAAGAGAAGTTAGACAGACTGACAGCCAGTTGGGACGTCTGGTGCCAGCCCCTGTGCTGCGATGGACGTTAGCTAGGAAAGCAGAGTACGGGAAGGCTGTGCACTTGTTTTGCTGGTTCCTGAGCATTTTGGGCATTGCATCCTGACCTGTAATTGCTCAATTAAAGTTATGTGACTTCATTGTGCAAAGCAATCTAGTTTGGGTTACACTTTATTATATTAATATTATTAGCTTTTATTATACAAAGAGTTTTATAAACTAATGGAAGGTTGTTATATGATCACTGTATTGTTACTATTTTTATCCACTAAGAACAGCTGCATTGGACAATGTTACATCTACTTTCTTTTTGCATTTACATGTCCCCAGTTAAAAGAAACAGAAAAACTTGCTCAAAAGAATTGCAGAACAATTCATTGTGGATGGCATACAGCAACTGCAGGCTTAAATTCACACGGTTGTACTTTAAAATTTTGCAGCTTCTAACAGTATGTTAACAAAACTAAACGCAACTCTTTGATTTCTACGTGTGAACGTTTCACAGGAGGAAAAATCTGTCAGATAAAGATCCTCACCATCATCTGAACACTCGAACTGGACTTCCTTTTCTGAATTGACCAGTCAGAGAGAAAGGAAAAGAAGAAAATGTGACTGGTTGGATTTAAAGTAGCAATGCATGGAGAACAGTATATTTCTGGTTTTTGCTGTATTTTTTAAGACCGCCTAACCTATAGAAAGGGGTAAAAAACACTATGGAGAATATATTTTCTCAATAAAAGAAAAGAGGAAAATAGACCTCCCCAGATGTATATTCACACTCTTTGCTCCACATAACTACATAGGAAAACATCAGATATATAAAATGTGTGTAAACWAAAGTATCAAAACTCAACAAGTGTAATTTAGGCAAAATTTTGGCAACAATTGTTTGCAATATCATAATCAAAATTAAGATACAACGAATAATACTGTAGACCTGTAGGAGGTATAATATTTAAAAAGGAAAAGCTATTCAGCTGAGTACATACAATTTAAGTACTCCACAATGAAGGATGTAAAGGGTTTTCCACAAAAATAACAGATACAGATCCGTAACAGCTYCTCCATACAAATTAGATATCTACTACTTTTCAGTGAGAGCACTTGAATTATAGAGTGCTCGCCTCTTTCAGTCAGTTTCAAGAGTATTTTGCTTGGGAAAGTGAGCGTATTTGGGACAGGGACAATATACTACGAGCCTGGTATTTAAGTACACAATGTTTAGTWAAGAGTTAAAAAATTTAGATCAAATTAAAATTGGGGTCAAAGACACACTCCTGAGAAAAGACACAGTGCACAGAAGAAATTCTTTCAAATTATATGATGAAAGCTTGAGGCATTGGTTTTTAGTCTTCAGGAGTCCTCCAAGAAAAGAAATAAAACATTTTTCACTGCTGAGTGATTTTTTTTTTCTAGCTGTTTTTCAAAGTATTTATCCAGAATGGTCATTGTGAAGCATCTCTCCTCCTGCAGGATCTGGTGACATGAGAATAGGAACTCTAAATTATGTATGAAAGCTGCCAAAATGTTCCCTTCTTAGTAAGGCTTATTAGTCAGGACAAACTTATTTGTTGACATASTAAATCCCTTGAGTTCTGCCAAACGTACCAAGGACATCTGGCAGAATACACTTCATGTGGAGCCAAACCTACCAATAAGCTTTTCATCTTCCACGAATCTAATGAAAAATCAAGGGTAAACATCCAGGCAAAAGGAGTTGCAGATAAGCACTGGTAACATCAAAACCCAACATGCCCACCACCAAACCATCATTTCTATTTACAAGCCAATTAATAACATTGGTTCATTAATTATACAAATCACCTTTCACTGAAATAGCACTAAAGCATTCCTTCTCCAGCACTTTTCTAATTTTCCACTTATTAAAATGCTTGTTTTTCAATTATTTCTCTTAGTTAAGTTTCACTTACAACTTCCAATACTCACTAAGCAGCACTTAAATTCTATAAAGAAAAGGAATAAGCAGATTCAGTTCTAAAAATATCAGCAGAAGTTACAGGTAGCGAATAAGAAAATGTTTTTAAAGCATATATTTAACCTACCTTGACTCCATCTGGCTTTTTCAGCAAACTCTTAGCTGCTGTAAAATGAGAGAAATAATTTCAGTACCAGCCAGTTACTCCTGAGGTCAATCAGCTGAGCAGCAAGCCCCCCACTGCCCCCAGATGCACATATTTTCAGCTTCTATTTTCCTCTCTTTATTGCTTCAAGTAAAGGAAACAAGATATTCACAATACTTAAAAAACTACAAATACTGAAGAGTGTAATATTGGCCTTCTAATTATTAAAGCTGACAGTAATTATACAATGAGAAACTTAGCTGTTAGGAACTACTGGATGCCATAAATGAAACACACAGAAGTAGGACAGGTGTAGGAGAGCAGCATGGGATACATTCATTTTCTAGACTGAAATATGTTTACAACTCGCTTATTATGTCATTATATAACAATATGCTTACAACTATGTTTATAACATAGTCGTTTACAACGACTATGAAGCAGGACTGTTTTCATAGTAGGGACTTTGTTATGGTATTTGTAGAGCTTACTCTTATCTTAATGCTGTTATTAGTATGGGAGTGGCATAAAAGTAAGCAACCTCTAATCGATGGGGAAAGGTACCTTCAAACTATAATGAGGTACATGACTGACCCATTAACCAAAAAGCAAACTTCACTATAAAAGAGCATTTTTGTGCAAGGGTTCCTTGGGGATTTCCCATGACAAAGGTATCAGTCACCTCACGGAAAGGGACAAAGAGGTTGCAAATCCAAGGGGAAAAACAATCCACCACGGAAGTTTTGTTTTTGGGAGTGCTTCTTGCGGAGGTTAATATTTAAGAATGGTACTTCACTTTCTATTGAACAGAAACTGTGACTTTCTGAATCATATTGCACCTGATTAGCCAATTTGCTTTAAAATAAGTGTTTCACTTGTCTGTAATTTCAGTCTGCTCTAATGGGAAAGATTTTTTACAATTTTGATTCACAGAGATATTATGCTTTAAATCCTGCCACATAAACTGGGTCATACTAGTCCACATTACTAAATTTGGAGGGCTAASGTGCAAGCAAGGAAACCAGACCCCTGAACTTGTGAATATTTGCAGCAGAAATACATGCTGGCAGACCTACCAAATTCAAATAAACTATTCACAAGTGTGAATGCTTGCTGAGCCGTTGCCAAAAAAACATAAGAATAATGAGCTATTAAAATACGCCTAGCATTTTTATTTGTTGTTTATGAACCTTTCATATTAGAAAAWATATTTTACTTTAAGTTGTAAGAAAGGTCCAGTTCTATATACAGCTTTGCTTAGAATTAGGAAGCCTTTTGAGAGTGAAATGTTTCAGGCTATAAAATCTGGTGCAACCAAGGGGAGAGAGATGTGACATGGAGCTTGTCTCTCACAGGTATTCCTGCCCTGCCAGCCTGATGTTGTTCAAACTATTTCTGAATTGTGGAAGGGGAAATAAGAAGTGGAAAAGAGGACATCACAGCCTCCCTCTTCTTGAACCAGCAATCCGTTGCAGTGCCTGGTGTTTAGGGCTGCTTTCAATGACAGGTTACCAGCATTTGTTTCTGTTTACCATCGCTAGGGGAAAATAAGAAAAGCTTCAGAGGAGCCTCTGTGCCAAGCTGGGCCTTTTGGATCTGCTCCATGCTCTAGTGGCCGTGCCTGCGTGCACACACGTGCCCTGGGCAGGCGGCTGAGCGTGGCGCTGCCTGCCACTAGGAAGGGCAGGGCAGGAAGGTGCTGTGTGTCGTACAGATGGGAGCATTCCTGATCTTCTGCACCCTGCGCATGGCCAGATGCAGCAGGGAACATGGGGCCTTTTCTTTTTTTTTTTTTTAAGCATTATTGTACAACAAAGAAACGTTCAGGAACTTCATAAGCTTCTGAAATTAATTTATGGAAAGAATTGGAGGGGGAACTATACAAAACCTATGGGCAAAAAAAACACTCCACCATTCCTTTCAAAGCATGTTTAATACTGTTAGAGCTCACAAAAATATGGGAAAAAGTAAACTAATTCTTATAAGCTGCTATTCATAACAAATCAGGTCCTTTCCCTGGACATTTCTAGGTAATTTCTGTGTTTTTTTTCAAAGCTTAAGAAACATTGAAAGATAAAAAAGTCAAGTGAGGCTACCAAAAGCAGTAACTACAAGAACAGTATTTATGGCATTGTCAGCATACCCTTTGAAATGTTTCTACTACAGATTATTATGCAGGATGCTATGTTAGAGGACATACTTCTTACTCCACTGCTTTTGCCATTGCTGTTTTTGTCTTGGAATGCATTTTTAGGAATATGTTAATACATCTTTCTCTAAGCACAGATCCTGCATACAAATCAAATATTTAAAGAATTTGCAGTAGCCAAGCTATTAGCATATTCTAAAATAAGCCCACAATGGAAGATTTTTGCAACTACATGCAATAGCTATAAATAAAACCTACGCAGTGCTAATAAGCCAGAAAGAACGCTGAAAAGAAATGACATTTATGACAACACGATGAAATTAGTGTGATTTAGGGCAAATAGCAATTTTGATTCAGAAGAGAAGATGTTCCTTTCACGTGCTGAGGGTCTTACCTCACAAGAAATATACATTCCACATAAAAGAAAGAAAGAAAAAGGAAAATAAAACACTTTTACAATGACATTATTATGGACAAATGACCTTCAAAAGCATGCGCTGCAATGAATATAATGAAAAAAAAACTTGAAAAGTAAAATGTCATTGTTAAAACAGAGATGATAAATGGAAAACAAAATGCAAAATAAAAGCCCCAAAAAACTGTTTGCTTTTCATGCTGAAATAATGTTTGAAAATGACTTTGACTATTGCCTATTTTTCCTTCATGAAAGTTGAAAGTGAATCTTACTGACTGCAGCAGTTAAAAATAGGGACGAGACATGACGTATCTGTTTGATATTTTAAAATAATTCCTTTTTACAAGATATGCAACGTATAGTGGTACCACTATTAAAAAGAAAGAAAAGGCACTAACAATTCATTAAGTATCAACCTGGTGCAATTTACTTGTAGTTTTCTATAGGTAGTTTTCCATGTAATAGGTGTATATTAATGTAGGAATATGACACAGAAAGTTTATTTTAAATACTATGCAAATAGAACAAGCTGTTCTTCCATTCATAATTCTCTAACTTCTTTTGAATAATTCGGTGCTTATTATTATTCAAAATGTACCCACAAAGCACTATTATGTTTTAATCTGTAAATTATTTTCAGTTACACTCCAACAGTTACATCACAAAGAGCACATTACAGCTTCTAAATTTGGTAGCTCTTTTCACTATTCACTTAAAATCTTAAAAAGCAAATGAAAAATTCAACATAGCGTCATAATTTTGGCCATACTGCYATACAAGACAATTCTAACTATAGTAACAGCAAAGTTATTTTGGCCTTCACCATCCACTATCAAAATGTATTTGGTATAAACATCCAAAATTCCCTGTACACTCATTATAAAATTATTTCATAAGCATGAAACATCTTGCCATTTCAAACTGGAAGAGAGGGA
>NW_020454638.1:389188-397742 GCF_003342845.1 Nothoprocta perdicaria
CTTTCAACAAAATACTACAGATAACACCAAAAAAATAACGTGAGAGAACACACTTTACATCGAAAAACTTCATTAGTTGAAGTCAGCTAGAAAATACTCAATTTGGCTGAAATAGTTTAATTTTCTGTTTGTTTCTGTGATAGAAATAACAATATTCATTAATACATATTCGATATTCATTGTCAAGGACTATTCCTTGGCAATGAAGGTCCTTCTGTACAACATAAATCCTGATTAGATCTTGTTCATCAACAAGGTTAAAAAAACCAAGGCCGCTCAGCCTGGAGCTCCATGAACATACCTGAGAAATTTCTGGTAGCCAGCATAGTGGTCAGAATGGCTCCCTGTGTACAAACACATTTTTTTCCAATTAGCATTACACTTGTGTAAAATTCTGAATGCAAACACATCACAAGAGAAAACACACTTAATTAGCAGGAAAGGCTGAATTGACCCTGAAACAATGTGTTTTCTGTACATTATCTGTCATAYATGTTTCTGTGAATGCATACATTTTTCTGAGCTTAAGTATGCATCTGTTAGCAGCTTTTTGCTAATTCTCAGTATGTTAAGAACAAATGCTGCGTACTTACAGGCACAGCAAGCAGCAACTGAATTGCAAAATACAAAAATGAAAATGAAATGGACTTGATTTATGTGTTTAGATTTTTTTTTTTTTTTTTTTTGAGGTAGGAACAGAAGTTGGTTTGTTCTGATCACAATTATGTTGGTCAGTTTGTGCTGATCAGAAATGTTCAAATTTGTAAAACTATCCTGTCTTGGCTGATAAAAATAAAACAAAGGACATTCTACAAAACAGCTTCACGTTTTTTTTTTTTTTTCCCCTTCAATTAAGTACTTTTACTTCTAATCAATTAAGATAATTGCCATTCTTACAAACAAAATAATGTAATGATAATTAAAAATTCCTTTTTAAAACACTCCGTTGTAATTGACTAAAAATGCAAATAGATTTGCAGAAACACTGAGTCCAGCATCACAATGTTTGTAATACTTAGCAGTATAGTTTACACTGAATAGCTTTGCTTTCTTACTTTTGTTAAGAATTTCAGATGCACATGATTAAAAGCAGATCATTTAACCACTTGCTCAGAGGATATTAATATTCAAGAGGAAATTATTTTATGGCCACTTAATTTACAGATAGCACAGAAATAAACATACATTTTTCTCTCTCCAAATTTATCTACTCACCTTTGCAGTTTTCTTGCTTACCTTTAGTTTTCTTCTTGCATTGAATTTCTTCAAGCAATCTACTGTCTCTTGTCTGTGCATCATAGAGGCAACAGTAGAACGTTGCTAAAAAATAGAAGAATTATTTTAATGTATCCAGCTAGACATTTAGCAAATCATTCACTGTAAAACTTGTTTATTATAACACACATGGTCCATGCCTGTAAGACTTAAATTTCTACTCTGTGTGACCATCCCTTTATGCAGGATCATACACTTTTGGAAAATCTCCAAATCAACAAAATTAAGTACTTTTTAAAATTTGTACTTCTCATGTGTAAGGTACTCCTGAAACTATTTAACTTTTTGACATAAATAAGGACTTAGAAAAACACATAACATTAGAATTTGGTTGCACACACAAAGTAATAGTCAATTATGGTTAAAGGAAGCTTTTTTTCGGCATTAATTGTATTAGGTCAACTACAGCAGCAGGAAATAACTAAGAGAATGCTCAGCTATATCTACCTTTTCCTTGTAAAGCAAATTAATTTGCATTGGAGTTTTCAAGGCAAAGATAACGCAGCCTATTGGAATGAATAAACAGTTGAGAACTTCCTTATGAGTTTCTACCAAGACTACCTGCAAAGTCAAATTGTAGCATGAGCTGAGACTTGGAAAGTGGTTATGGATCCAAAAATAGAATGGCTGCTTTTATTACTCACAAATTGGCTTCTAACATGTCCCTTAATTTTCTGTCTTTAAATTTCATGCTTATCATAACGATTACAGGAAAATGACAATGTACATACATATAACTTAAAATGACTTTCCTGTGTTTCTCTGAGAATTTGCAATACTACCAAGAAGGTATCACAGCCTAATAACGGCAGCGAACCATGAAGCTAAGGAAAAGGAGCCTGCTTCTGTTAAACTCAGGCTGGAACCTCCATATATGACACTATCAACTATATTTGTACAATGACAATCTACCACTCCCTACTAAAAATAGATGCAATGGAATAGCATGAGTAAGGACAAATATTATCCTCTGAACATCTTCTTCACTGGATGCTGAAGAACACTATAAATTCATTTGGCCGTAAAATTATTTTGCTGAAGTGGAAATTACTTACACAGATCCATGGATGCTTTAGCGCTTCTGATGCTGTGATACGTTTTGCTGGGTTAATTGTAAGCATTTTATTGATAAGGTCTTTTGCTTCAGGAGTCACTGTATCCCACTCTGGTGACGGAAACTTAAGAAAAAAATGTAGATGTTTATTAATTTGCATAATCGTTACATGATTTTACATAGAGATTTTTACTGATGCTATTTTTGTAACATTAACCACTAGGGCAACTTAACATGTTTAAGAAAAAAATGCAGCTTGTCACTGCTAGAACCATTTGAACTAAGTGGTTTCAGTTTAATAAAGATACAAGTAGTAAGTATTATTATACAATCTCCTTGTTTGCTTTCTTTCAAGTTAATTTTCATGCTAACTGTACAGTTATGGTGTATAAATCTAATTAGTCATTAATTTAACACTTCCTTGCTCAGTCAAATATTTACACATGCACTCTAAGTGTAAATGCAAATGGAATGAAACACATGCATGTCTGTTGCTTTTGTGAAGACAGACCTTAAGTTGATCATTTCACTCTGAGGTATCCACTATTAAAAAATGATTATTTGAGATCATAGCAATGTTACAAGGTAGGCAAAGTACTTCACAAGTATGTAAAATGTTAGTAGAACACAGACGCAGAGTTCAGTCTCTGCACTCGCTCATTTCTTACCCTCCCAGCTGAAACTGTAATTCTCACTATCATCCTGTTTATTGCTATATGATTATTTTTTCAATAAGAAAAAGACTAGGCAGACTATAAATACATTTTCACTAAAAGGCATGACAATCACTTATCAGTCATTATCACTCCAGAACTGGATTCAAATAAGTAGCTTAAAAGATAAAAGGTTTTGCGTCTTTTATTCTTCATCATTTACAAGTGGCTTAAATTTGAGCATCAATAGTCCTCTGTTTAGCTTAATTTAAATGGATGATGTTGGAAAATTCATGCATGTTTGCATGCACCAGCTCAGTTTTCCAAATAGTTACCAACAGTTATAATGCTTATTGTTGGAACACATGTACAGATAATGAAACATTTTATTTTTGAAGAGCTCTATGCTGACTTTTATTTACAAAAACACAACAGTATGGCACATGTCTGTTCAGGTGGCCTAACACATTATAAAAACAATTTAGAATAATCTAAATGATCTAAACGATAAATAATCTGATGTGATAAGACCACAAGAAAAAAAAATGACAGGTTTCTGGGAGTTCAGATGTATTTGTTGGAAGTACAAAGGTCTGTCAAGAAAACATAACCTTTTCAGGACATACACGAGGGCTGGATAATGAAACTGGGAGCATAAGGAAATAAGATATAAATCAGCATAGAACATTCCTATCCATATAAAGTTCATGTTACCAAAGAGGAATTTATTGTAAGTAAAAAAAATAGGAAAACTATTTAGGTTATTTTTTTATTCTAAAAAGCTACTGAGAGGTACAATCTGAGTTAGCTAAGTAGGCAAAGTGGCACATACATCATAAGCACCGGCTTTGATCTGCTGGTAGAGTCTGTGCTGGTCTTCATCCCAGAAGGGAGGATATCCTACCAGAAGGATATAGAGAATGACACCTGCAAAAAGTTAACAGCACAATTAAGAAATTTACTAAAACAAACTCCAGAAATTAATTTTGCACCTAAACTACATGTAAAACAAATGGTTCAGCAGCAGTATCCTAGCTGAAAAGCTCACTAAAAAACACTGCCTATTTTACGCTGCTAATAAAAGTAAATAAAGGGTTAACAGGGACACATCATATACAGACTGTGGGCAAGAATGTGTACCTGAAAAAGTCATATCTGTCTGCTAGACACTGCCTATTTACCTAGAGAAATCGATTTGCACTTCTTAATGCTCTACCTATACAAGATGCTCTATGAAAATGTATTCGTGCTTCCTCTGAAGTACTGGGGTCYGAAGCGGTGCCTTTAGGTTGACGTTTAACTAAACCTCAGCCAAAGAAAAGTGGGCAACTCAAACCTCTCTAAGTATATGGCTGATGGTAAATTTAAGTCCAACCTGCTACGTTGTTACTTTCATAGAGTAATTTTACAATGATTAAAAAAAAAAATCATAAACGCAACCAAGTGTGTGGTAATGGAAAAATATTGCTTACCTCACCTTGCCAATACCATAAGTAACACTGATTAAAAGAACTGAATGACCAAAAAGTTCTGCACTATAGCCACAAAAAAATATAGTTCAAATATTTAAAACTGTAGTTCTATTATCTTGGCTAGATCGGTTTTAAAGTTATTTGTGAACCTATTAAATCCACAATTAAGATTCTATTAAGATTCTGCTTGCAGTATGAATTACAATATGTTTTGTAACTAGTTGGACATACTCATCTACAGGCAAATTTTTAAAAACATTAACGCAAGCTGTGCAGTCATCGTCAAGAATGCAGAGAGAACATAGAGTCACAATTTTTTTTTTCAAAAAAGCTAGAATAATAACAAAAAATCTGAACACTTCTAAAAATGTATATTGAATTTCAGCTAAACATCTGTTTTCTGATATGGAATATAATGTATTTGGAATACCACCTCTCTCCCCCAGAGTACTTTTTTCTCTAAAGTGGACTGAACACTTTCATAATCATTTCTTACCACAAGCCCACATATCCACAGGTTTTCCATAGGGATCTTTACGTAACACCTCTGGAGAAAGGTATCCTGGAGTACCAGCAAAGCCTGTCAAAAAGAAAAGGCAAATATTCTCAGCAGCTGTAGATACTCTGCAAAAAAAAGCCAGCCAATTCTCCTCTCAGGCCATGACACACAGGAATCATCAATGCCATTTAACATTAAACATTGAATTTTGAACTTTCTTTTTTACGGTAATTCACTTAGAAGTAACAACATAGTACTTCAGATTAGATATATTTCTTCCTCCCATCATATCTGGTGCAGTTGAGATGACAGCTAAAAAACAGTTGCTTAACCCACCTACATTAACATTCCAAGTTCATCAGTGGTGTCAAGGATCTAGTGACAGCCCAACAGTGGATCATTTCCAAAAGGATTATAAAATAGCTGACAACATTTCATTCTTGATTTTTGCCTAGCTGTAAGCCACAGTGAGTCAGCCAGTGGAGTGGTGCATATACATTTGCTCAGGGTGAAAAAAGTTAACAGAATAGAGGTGAATGTAAGAAGTCTCAATGATCTGAGTGATTACCCTGTAAATAATTCCTGAACAAGAGAAAATATACACACTATGTAGGCCAAAACCACTGTTTTTAATAAATCATTAGCCTAATCTAGTTCACTTTACACTAGTCCCAACTATAAAAATCTATATCTGCAATATGAAATCACACAGAACTTATGTCAGTCCTTCATCTGCTGTGAAGAATGTTATCACAGACTCAGAACTTCCACTGACATGTATGGAAAACTGATTTTCAGATCAGAAGTGCAGCTCAGCTACACTTTCAAAAAAATAACATTTAAAGTCTATTTTCATCTTATGGAAACACTGATTACCAAGTAATCATCATACAGGGCTTGATTTAGAATGGCTCAGAAATGGGTGAATCTTTCATTCAAAAGAGGAAAA
Organism: Nothoprocta perdicaria; assembly: GCF_003342845.1. Taxonomy (NCBI): domain Eukaryota; kingdom Metazoa; phylum Chordata; class Aves; order Tinamiformes; family Tinamidae; genus Nothoprocta; species Nothoprocta perdicaria. Next base: position 395,091 of record NW_020454638.1, read on the forward strand.
AAAAGGAAAAAAGAGAGAGAGGAAAAAACACCATTCTAAATTATTTCCACAGGAGTAGCTACTCACTTTAGCCAATGCCAGATGATGGCAACGATTTTCTTGAAGTCATACAACTTCTGGGAGCCTTTTAAAAGTGAACAAAACCATCCTTTCTTTCCCTTTTTACTTTCCTTTATTATTATTAAAACCCATAATGTTGCTTTCTCTTTGGAGAAATACAAATTTTAAGRTTCATGTAGACTTTTCTTATGATGCTGTAATTAGTTGAAAACTTCATTTCCATTAATCTGCCTGTTATTTCTAGTGAATCTTTGCTTAAAATAAATACTTGGAAGTTCTTAGAAATGTGGTAATTTGGTGGTTTTAATGAAGGGCATCATTAYTGAAATACCATATTGCATTCCACAAAATTTTGTGCTGAATGAAAGATAAGCTGTGCAGAAGCACATGAAAGATGATGATAACGTATTAAGGCTAGAAGTATGGATAAGGGAAGCCTTTGCCATGCAGCTGGTTATCATTCTGGGGTGGGAGGKGGAGAAAGAAAAACACATTTTGTGTATTTGACTGAGAATACACCTAAAATATTTTACTTAAAAATAGGCTTTCTCTCGCAACCTCCTGATATAAGAACCGCAAATTGTTAAAGAATACTATCATGCAGGAAACACATCACAGGCCTTTGAGAAGCTGCAAAATAAATATTCTAAGCACCTTTAAATAGAGCGATGTTTTATATATCTCCTTTAAGAAACCAATGCTCTACATAAATGTGTTTTGTTTTTTCCTTCTGAAGTGGAAATAGCTCCATAAACATAATTATTAACATAATTATAAACATAATTGAAACAAAACTGAAAATAAGTATAATACATAGTTAACTGCGTCCCTTGACAGGCACACAGAGTGAGTCTAAGCAGATCAGAAGAGCTTTAGTTTATATTTTGAAAATGAGTCTATAAACATTTGAGAATATGGAATAGTTACAGTTTACTACTTTTAACAGATTTAAAGGCGCAAAGAAGTATTCGGTCACGATTTCAGTGAAACAGAGAAAAGCATACTGAATTTTTCTTACCAGTTTTTGTATGACTCATCATAAGGATCCCAATATAAATATAGAACTAATAATTACTCTAGCTAGAACAACTCATGAAGTTGAAAATTACTTTTGACTGTAAAATATCTCCAGATACACCAACTGCTTTTTGACAAATAAGTGCCAATACTCCGAGACAACTGTTATACTCTGTTGTGTATGTGTATGCCTGGGTACGTGAGGTAGCATGTTACTCTGCCTAAATAGCTTAGAGTTTCAAATGCTCTTATGCAAAGATTACATATATACTTAACTTTGTAAATGGTGATTGTGGCTTTGAGCCTAAGCTGCACTGAAAGTTACCTAAACATAATCCTGCTACATGAATGTAAAGCAATGGAGAGAAATATACCTTAAGCATACAGCAGAAGACAAGGCTGCCCTAAGGTCAGCCCTGTRCTTTGACCATCCCCTTGCTATATTTAAGGCTTCTCAGAGGCAATTATGGAAGGATACCAAAATAAAACAAAGCACGTCAGTGAACAGATTAGGTAGTACAAATTTGCCAACACACTGCACCCTGACTGAAGAATATTCAGAAATTCAAATATTCAAATTCAGAATTCAGAAATTCAAATAAGCGGCACAGTGRGAAGATACAGGAAAAGGCCAGCAAGGGGCCGGAGCAAGCAGCTGACAGTAAATACAAGCTACAAGCAAGCAAGTTCAGTGAAGTTATTCCAATAAATTAAATCATGCAAATATTAGTTCTAGTCACAAACCTGACCTTAAATTAAAGGGAGATGCCACCAGGACTACATCTACCTACCAAGGAGTTAACTGCAGACCATTCATTGCCTTTAATGAGGGGCAATGAGTCACCTGCTTCAGTGAGTCAGTGGAGCCTGCCAGACCTTTCTCAGGACATTAAACACCTCCTAGCAGGGTGGAGGGTTTGGACCAAGCAGTTGAACACTTTCTATGAACAGCACATGAACACGTTTGCTTTATCAACATGCAAACCAGGAAAGTATCTTGTAGAAGTCACACACAAAGCTGACTAGCTCCTCGCCGATACGTATTGGTGGTTCGAACAGAAAAGCTACCATTTCTGTACGATAGAGGATTACGCCAAAACCAAACCAACAACAACAAAAAAACAATATTTATGCAGAGCTGTAATTAGAAGCAGAGCATATGATGAGTCAGTGAGTCCTGGGGAAAAGAGTGGAAAACAGCAAATATTTCTGGAAGGAAGCAGGAGAAAGTTCAAACCACTAAACACATAAAGAGTTCGTGGTCTCCTTTGTGCAGCAGTCCTAAGAAGATGCAAGGAAGGAACCAAGATTATTAAAGAAGCGCTTTGCAGAGAAAGTCGCAAAAGAGGAACCCTGCACAGAAAAGAATTCTAATCTTATTAAATATAATGAACAAAAAAAGCTACATTCGACTATTCTCTTGTGGAGAGCTGCAGAGAGCTGCAAAATCCTATATATCATCTGCATCCATACTGATAAATCATCTAAAGAAAATACCATCGCATTCACTATGCAGATATTTTTTTCTTTCTTGAGATGCTTCCTCGGTTCCGCTTTTTTCTTTTTTTCTTTTTT
>NW_020454638.1:397752-401866 GCF_003342845.1 Nothoprocta perdicaria
TTTTTTTTTTTTTTTTTTTTTTTTGGTCAATAAATCAGTCACATTTTGCCTTACTTCTGATTGATTTGTTTTGTACTTGTCTACTTGTTAATGTGCAATGGCAAACTCCACTGTCTTTTGTGGATTACTGAAATCCACTTATATAAAGGCTGGGATTAAAAACAGCAGCCTGGGCTTATAAAGCCAGCAACATTATGTCTAATGGTACTGCCTGTGCACGCACATGTAGATATATCCTCTACCTCAAACACTCAGTATCTCAACCCACTGCCTGCACAGAATCTTCTCTGCTATTACACTAAGCTTTGGCTGCAAATTTACAATCACTTTGTTCAAGTTTAACCTGCATGTTCCAGTTATTCTAAGTGAGAAAATGTAGCTGCTACCAATATTTTATACAGTATTATTTTCCTCTTGCATTTATAATGACTTTTCTCTTGTGCTTCCTGTCAGTTCATATTTGAGTTAGAGTCTGATATAACTTTGTTGCCATCACCAAACATGTAAACTCTTGATCCCCCCTTCAGATGACAGTAATGTTGCCAAACTTTTCACCAAAGTGGTTGAGAAACTTGAATATCAACTTCGAAAAAGACATGAGCTGTGCATAACATCCTTCCCCAGACTACTGCACCCGTTTTTTTTTTTGACGCTTTTAACAACTTTTTCCCTGGGTTTCTGGTCTCTGTAATGTACCCTGTGAACTGCTCATGTGTTAGCCATTGTACATCTTCAGTAAGCCAGCTTATTTAGACACCAGTGGGTCAAGGAACAGCTGTATGAATCGCTTTACTCAGAGATCCGAGAGGCCAGTCACCTCGAGGGCACCGATAAACAGCTGGGAGAGATAACTTGTACTGACAGAGCAAGATCTCAAAGCAGACATCTGTCTGCAGCCTTAAATTATCAAATCCCATGTGTTTTGCTTGTTTAAATGAGATTCTGAAGTGCTTTAGAATAAAATTTCCAACTGACTTGGACWAAGTGTTTAAATTACAGGGCAGGTGCATGAAGCAGTGCTAACTCACAGTCTTGATCCTCAGTCACCTAGACTGAACATCTCACTGGAAACCACCTGTCTCCCTCCTAGTCTGTACATCCACGTTCCTCCTCCTAGGTGCAATGTAGTAAGTGAGGAAGAAGGTGCTTGTGTGTACACGTCACAGTAGAACACGAGGTAAGGCAAAATTAGGACAAGACACAAATCAGGAAACCTGAATTTCATGGTCAAAACAGTGGCACCTAGTCTACTTGCACAGAGGACATTGCTAAATCTGTATTTACTAGAAGCACAACATGAGCAAGTAAACTCTCTCTCCATCTTTCTCCTTAACAGTATTGCCGTGCTGGAAAAATCCCCAGTATGAACACAGCTGTGCCAATGAATAAACATGTGCCAGTTTATTTTATGTCATTTGGCACAGTGACTTAGCCTTGCCAGTAAAAAGGAGGACATGAGGCAGAGCCCCTTCTTGTGTAAGCAAGCTCTCAAACGTGGAAATTRGCCATAAGTCAGGCTAGAGATTTTATATTTTCTTCTTCAAAGCAAAGAAGATCTGCTGCCAAGCTCCACTTAATCCAGTGAGAACCACAGATAACATTTTTTCCTATAGGAAAAGGTCTAAGTGTAGCCAGATGTAGAGACTGAACTATGAACAAAACACTCCTTAGATCTATGTATCAAGTCATCATACTGCTACATGTTTCATATTAGGGTGAGAGTTGGTAGGTTTGTGAAGGCTTAATGGCAACAGAGAAGGAAGGGTAAAATAAATAAAAAAGAACTGCTTACCAAACCAAGCTTGTTGTTCTCCTTGCACTTCTATAGCCAACCCAAAGTCTGCCAGTTTTACTGCTGCTCCTTTGGATTTGCTAGCTAAAAGCAAGTTCTCAGGCTTTATTTAGAAAGAGAAAAAATTGAGATGAAAAGATAAGTATATATTTTAATACATTTTCTTCACTTTTATTTAATCCRAAAAAGAACAATTAGAGAAAAAAGCATGCATTTTCTCCACTCTTATTTCAGAAAGACTACCAGCCTTGTAAACAGTCTTCATGATCCCATATGATAGGAGGACTAAGGGCAACATGCAAACCTATGAAAGAGCTACGTAGACTGGAATGGTCATAAAGAATTGTAAAGCTCATTTGCATAACAGAACAATTCAGATAGTATTTAGTAGTTCAGTATCAAAAAAAAATGCAGCAGAAAAAAAAATAAAAATAAAAATAAAAATAGAGATATCCTGTATCTGATGACTGGCTTAACTTATGCAGGATGGTAAACTGCATACTTTAACTGCAACTGTCAAGCAAACAGAGCATAAATGCATTTTCCATCACAGCTTACCAATAACACTCATTTTTTTTGCTTGTGTTTAGAGTGCAGGTATATTTACAGTCCAAATCTTTCAGCAAAAGCATCAAACCCACAGTTGTGTTTACATAGAACCTACAGCAAACACCACTTTTTGAAGCTGAAAATAAATTTACAAAAAAAAATTCCACTTTTTGGAGGAATGTCAGTCATGGCTGAAAGCAAATACTACAATATATTTATATATGTACACTTACTTTAAAAGTAACAACTTTAAACATTATCAATGGTGTTCATTCTGGTGTTYGTAACAATCCTCCCAACTCAGTTTGCAAATACACCAAATATGAATTGTCCAAAGATAYCTTTATTCTTTGAACCTTAACCTTTCTCACAACTTACAGAATACTTTAGAGTCCAAAACATAATTTCAGAAAACTGTGAGCTTCCTTTGCCCGCCTTCCTTTCTTTCTTTCCTTCTTTCGTTCCTTATAACTTCCTTCCTTCCTTATAATTTCCATTATTTTCAGAATAGGGTTTTGTTTCAGATTTACCTACAATAAAAAGTCTGTTTCAAGGGCATTTCAATGAGTTTCCCAGGAGCAATGTTTGTAATGCTATGTCTACAAGGGAATCCTATACTACACCCAGGCTGGCACTGGGGAACCAATCCTGCAAAATCTTAAACTCATCCTTCATTTTAAACCCAAAACAATCATAAAAGCTTCCAAGGGACCATTCACATGCTTGCAGTTAATCCTGCACAGGTACTGATCTTGGGAATAATTAAGAGTATAATAATTACTTAATACATCTTATATAAAGCATATAAAAACAAGATTTCTCATAATAAATTTTTCTTTTTATTTTATATTATTAAAAAAAAATTATCCACATTATACCTATCACTAAACAAACAGCTTTGGATTCTTCTCTGGGTTTATCAAAATTCAGTTAAGCCACATAACACTGCCACTTAAACATACCTATCCCAATATGCTCTTAAAAAATTTTCTATCAGAGTAGGAAAAGTTTACAGTAATTACTTCCTGGATATATTACTGATATTAACTTCTTAAAGCAACGGATGATCCTGATTGGCTGTGACCTTCAAAAAACCAAAAGCAGTGGAGGCCACTCATTCTTGGTTGAGACAAGTAACATTTCACTTTGCGATCTGTGATTCTATTCAAAATAAGTGCTTTTTTGGGGGGGAAAGGGGAGCATTTTCTCTAACTGAAGGGATTTTTCTTTTTTGGGTGGTTTGACTTCTTTTTGCTCCATCACATGTCCTTAATCTGCCAATGAAAATGCTCTACCTACATATCATTGCCACGGTATAAATATCTTTCAACAGAAAATGAGGCAGACTTGCTGATTTAGCATGCCAAAAGGTAGCAGCCTTTTGGGCAGTGGTGTGTGGCGCTGAGCCCCTGAACAAATGCAGCTGTTGCTTCCAGAAACACCCTAAGAAATTACCCTGCATGAACTCAGAAAGGCTGCAAGGATTGGGAAACCTTAGAGCCCAGCCAGGGTCATCAGCTTCCACAGTTTGTACTGGACAGTGTCACCTTGCGTTACTGGTAGACTGGCTGCTATTCTACATGCAGAATAGCAGGGTCAATAAAATTACTTGTGAATTAATGAACGTGATTTGTGTCTTACTGTTCTAAAGGTCTTTGTTCTTAGAGATCAAGTATTTATGCCTCTATATTTTTTCTTGAATATATCTAGAGCATCATTTTGTTGGTTTTTTTTTTTTTTTTTTTTTTTTTTTTTTTTTTTTTTTTTTTTTTT
>NW_020454638.1:401920-404481 GCF_003342845.1 Nothoprocta perdicaria
TTTTTGATTTTTCTAGTTAACTTTAATGGGAAATGTGAGAGGGTCATAACCATACGGTTTCACAAAAGCAGCAAGGCTGCTGCCTGCCAGGGCCTGAAATTCGTACATGACAGTACACTCCTACTATCTATTAAAGACAGGTCAGCTCTTACTGAATCTAGGGTCCATCACCATCCTGACCTGTACCAAGTATTACAAACAAGGTAGCCATAAGCAGTTTTGCAGGTTTTAAAAGGCTGTTTGCTATTAATCACGCTGAAAGGCAAGTTAAATTAAGATCAGATTGTCCCACTCTGTATCTCTGCCCCTCCTCCTTCCCCTTCCTAGCTCCAATCATGTCCTCAGGTTGTGATCTGAGGTACTGGAAAAAGTTCCTCTGGTTTGGGGGCAGTTTAGGTATTTGCACCATTACCCYCACTCTTTGCATCTTGAAGTTTTGGTCCCGTGTCTTTGCATCTTCTCTTGCATATGTTCTTCAGACATGTCTGTGCAAACATGTCTGTGGGTATTTCGTTTCTGTCTTCCAATTCACTCACTTTTTCTTTTCCTTGACATGACCAGTAATTGAAAAAGGATGAATTTCTCTTTCCTGAAGTCTTCACTTTCAGAAATGAAACCAAGTACTATAGCTTGGCAGAAGTGGACTTTTCTCACTGTTTCCAGTTCACTCTAGAATTGCCAGAAGGAGAAATCTACATATGCTCTGGAGCACAGAAACACAGTTGGAATCAATACATTTGTGATTAGAAGGTTGTTTTTTATGAATGTATGAAAGGTACTAGAAAGCACTTCTTATTCTGTCAGTTTACATAGTTGCAATCATATTTTTTAAAATTTCTTTTTCATGCTTGAAGCATAGTACTGTGTTTACAGTGAGAAAAGGAATCTTTAGAGCAGCTGGACAAACCGCATGTCCTTTCATTTGAACTTGCTACATATTATCCAGCTGCCATGCTGGATACATGCACTGGACAGAGGCTTGTCAGTCTGACGCTGTACAAATGTGACAAGAAAATCCAGGAGCACAAACAGAGAGAAAATGTTGTCTGTGACATTGGAAAGCGCTCTGTTCTCTAAGCTGTCAGTGCGTAACCCTTAATGATTACGTAGGACAACAACAATGTCTTCTGTAAATCAACAGTTACTATAAAAGTCTTCTCTGGGGTAAAGGATGGTAAGAAAGAAGTCAGCATTTTGACTTAASCATCTTTGCTATGATAAGCACTCAAAAACCTCATGTCTTGGGAGGAAATTCCTGCTTCCTGTAACTCAGTCAGAAGAGAAAATACAAGAAAGAGAAGCTGCATTAACTTCGTCAGAATGTAGTGTGTCAGCCACTTCAAGAAGTATTAGCAGGTTTCACTCCCTTAGCCAACATGCCACTTCTTCTCTGCCTTGGTGAAGGACCTCATTTGCTTTCCATATGATCAATATCCTTTACTCAAGATTCTGAAGCCCAGGTGCTCAAGTTAAGTCTGCTCCTTCATCTAACTAAAATCACCATTTAACTTCAGGTATGAGAGATAAAATTGTCTATTGAGATTTCCAGTGACAGAAAATGAACTTCACTTGTTTCTTTCCATCTCCAACATACTTTAAAGGCAGGAAATATTTCTGCAGCAGAAGACTCCAGTCAGTTGGGAATTAAGACAGCTATGAAACTGCGATATCCTTTTCAATACTAGCGCCTCCTTTCGGAGGCTTCTGTTTCAGTCCTCAAATTTACCTGGGAGGAGCTCAGTTCTTCAGGAATGCTCACGGTAAGAACTGTGGGAAATCCAGYTCTTTGAAGATGTTTGGTAGCCCAGCCATCTGATTACGAACTGGAGGAGAGACAGGTCTTTCTGCCAGTCATCTCCTAGCTTTTCATCACCAAAATTTGTGATGTGGAAATGTCAGCGTGCTTCCTAAGAAGCACATCAAGTCATGTTGAAGCAAGATCCTAAGTCCCCTCCCCAGAAAGCTCTGGATGACAAAGGAAGACTGTGTATTTAACAAACACCCTAAATACTTGAAAAGTAACCACTGCTTTCCCTGCAACTGRCACCTAAGGAGAGGCAGCTGTGCCTTTTGCAGGCCAGATCTGGAGAGCTGGTCCTGGCAGGGTGCCAGCCTTCGGGAGATCTCCTCCGGTGCATCCCGGAGCTGGCTCTTGCATGGAGGCGAAGCAAGCGGGGCAAACCAGGTGTTGGCTTCCAGCGAGCAGGGCTCCCTGCCCGGGCCGGGGCAGCCCCGGGCACCACTCACCTTGAGGTCGCGATGGACAACGCCCATCTGGTGGCAGTGGAGCACGGCCTCCAGGATCTGCTGAATGCAATGACTGCATGCAAACACCGGGGGGCGCCCGTTAGTGCCAAGCGCGGCGCGGGCGGCGGCGGGGGCGCCGCGCTCGGCCCCGCGCACAGCGGAGCGGGGCCGAGCGGAGCGGGGCCGAGCGCGGCAGGGCGAGCAGAGCGGAGCGGGGCCGAGCGGGGCACCACGGCCCCAGGCAGCGCCAGCTCCGAGACATGCCCGTTTCATTTAAAAAATGCCTTTTTTTTTTTTTTTTTTTTTTTTTTTTT
>NW_020454638.1:404502-463490 GCF_003342845.1 Nothoprocta perdicaria
ATTTTTTGAGGTTTATAAATGTTTTTTTTTTTTTAAGGAAAATTTTAGGAAATGCATACAAGCTGTGAACGTCTGCCAATGCACAGTTGCCAAGGTCATATTAAATATTTTGTCTCCTCTGCTCTTTCCTCCTTTACTCGCTGAGCACTCACTCAGAGACATTAGTAACTGTGGTGGCCGCTGAGGTGAAAACCCCGCAAGTGAGGAGCTTTCGATCAATTATTAACTTCTCCCGTCCAATTTAGCCGGCAGCATCATCGCTTGCCTGAGGACTCGTCACCCTCTGGTGCAGCAACGCGCGGCCGCTTGTTCTGCTGCCGCGAGCCCGTCTCGGAACGTCAGATGTGGGGGTACATCTGGAACGTCAGATGTGGGGGTACATCTGCAAGCTGACACACATCACAGCCAACGGCCACCTCCGCATGCCAGCACAGCGGGACACGGAAACCCCTAAGGAAATACCAGTTCGACAGCACGGCATCAATCCAGCACCTTGGAAGGAGACACTGTTTTGGCAACCATTCCCCCTTGTGCCATGAGGTGTATTAGGCCTGTAGACTTGCAAACTGGAAAGAGGCATCATGCATTATTGGCTCCTCGAGTTGTTTGGAGAGTGAGCAGGAGAGGCAAGGGAACATTGCAGCACCCACCCTCAGCCCCTGCCCAGCGAAAAACAAAACAAAACAAAAAGTCTTATCCAATTGATGGGCACCAGATACTGACCTTCAGGTCTCTGTGCACTATGCCATTTAGGTGACAATGATTAACACTTTCTAGAATCTGCTGTATACAATGACTGCAAAGATACAAGGGCAGAATGGAGGGGAGAACATTTTAAAGGCACATAATCACATCAAATACAAAAGAAAGTAAAACTTAAAAAAAAAGTATAAAGAACAAAAGCAATTTCCCATCTCCCGACAAGTCCTGCTTGCACACTGAACTGGAGCCAAACAATGTGGAATACAGAGATACTTCCAGCTCTAGCGCATCCAAAAAAAATCARATCAAAACAAAAAGAGCCCCCTAAAACAACCCCAACCAAGGAAGCAAATCAAYGAAAACATCTAACATGGAACATATGACACCTCTAAGGCAGAATCATTGTGCTACACTTCCATTCAGCAGTATGAAAGCCTTTTCCTTTTCCCAAAAACTACTATAGGAAAAGTAAATGGGAAGCAATACTTAGTAATATATTTTCCATATCTTATGATTTATTTTGAAGTTAATATTACAACAATGCTGGAACAAGAATGTGTTCAGAAATGAAATGATAAAAAATKAAACAGAAAAACCCAAAAGTGAAGGAAAAATAAAACATTTCCCATTTTGAATCTAATACTTTCCTCAACTATTAATAGAGTAATGCCAAGTCATTCAAAAAGGAGGCATAAATTTCCATTTAAAAGAGAGTCAAGCAATAGTTTGGTTGGGAGTCACTCATCAAATGAAAATCTACATTAAAAGATGGGGGCAAAAGTTTTATTTTGAGCTTAAGAAACAAATTAGCACCAATTTTTCCATGTCCAGGTTTGCAAGTTTTGGCCAGCCTATAATGCCAAGAAGCACAATTAAAATTTTCATCTTTTACAGCATTGCAACTGTGTCAGATGTTTTTTGGTACCACATGAACTTAGAAAAAAAATTTAAACATTACATTGCGGCAGAAGTGTGTGCCTAAGTAATATAGAGCGGTCAGGGACCAAGAATCTGATAGTGCTCATCTAAAACATATTGGCCATGGAATTTAGAAGGAATGGTCATAAATCAGTAACTGGAGCCCAAACCTGAAACCCTTTCTTATGCAAGYAGCTCACAACTCAGTGAACTGCACTGCTCACTGGAATAAGGACTACTGGCATGAGCAAGGGCTTGCAGGAGCAGACCAGTATTATGATGATGACACAATCATCTATAAAGACCATAACTATCTCTAGAGGGATAACACACACATACACTATACATATATATATATAGACACAAATATATATAAATATATAAAAAAGAGATGCATGACAACTACATATTTCACTGATCAATTTTTTACTAAATATATACATATATATGCTACATATAACACATATAAACATATGCACGGCCTCTTCAAACATATAATAATTCTAAAAACAAAAAGACATTACAGTTTTTCCTCTATAATCACAATTATCTTAGAACACACAAGGACACCATACGCTGGCCTTTGGCATCAATATTGAAAATTCTGCCTAATTCAAGATGTTTAAAATCATGCAACTATTTGTGAAATAGTTGTATGTCTGTCTCCCCGCATCCTGTCCCCTGCATCTCACCTTAACTACTGGTCTGGTTCTCTACTATATCTTATTTTAGATTTAAAAGTTTGAAGTAGTCACGTTTCTATCATTTCCCTGGCAATTAGACTATTAAATAGTGTGTGGACACTTGCTAACCTATAGCCTAATTTCTCATTTGTTCATTATTAACCTACCACTGTTSTAATAGACACTTTCCAGGCATGTATTATGAATTCCTGATATCAAGAAACGGCTGACTATTATGCATATTGAATATTTATCACTAGCAGTACGTGATTACACACAAAATCATAGCGATTCTTTAAATTTACTTTGCAAGTAATTTTCTGTAAAGAGTGCAGCAGTATGACAAATTTTATTTAAATAAAGTAATTGATCACGGTGTGTCACATTTATTACTAAATGAGGGTAAAAGGACCCTTAACTGAAAAAATGTCCCTGCTACTTTGTATTAGCATGCAAACATGGTCATACTCAACTTGTTCTTCAAGTTTTTGAAACAAGCACTTGCAGTAAATTACTAGAGATTTCAGATTTGAGTGCAGATTGTGCGATGCCCGGACTAATTGGTTATTCAGGAAACACAACAAAGTGTTTAAATATGAAAATGAAATTAATCTTTCTGGATCCAGATCAAATGTGGTATTCAATAYTGAATTATTTTCAAAACCAACAAGCATTTCAGATGTCTACTAACAAATATGAGAAACCCTGAATGACAAAGCTGTAATGTTATTTCYAGTTTACAAAAAAGAAAATTGAAAAAGATTTTTTCCACAAGCTAGCCAAGGCTTAAAAAATTTTTMTTTGTTAAAAGACAAAATTTCATCTTTTTTAGATCAGCAGACAGAAGATTTTATGAATTTCCCATCACACAGTCTTAAGCTCAAAACTCCAAAGCTCTTCCAGGTCTGAGAGAACTCTAGGAGAAATCCTAGAGTCCCAAATGCTGTGCTACTCTAACAGATGCCAAACACCATGAGATACTTAAATAACAGTGCTAGAATTACAAATGGAAGCATCAGAAAAACAAATTACTTACCTGGCATCTGCTTCACTGTAATATTCTCTTGCAACTATATCTTCAAACAGTTCACCTCCAGTGACTCTGTTAATAAAAGCAAGATAGGCAAGGATCYTTCAGAAGTGAAAACATGCATCTTAAATGTAGTTCAACAGGGAAAGGTCAGGAAGGAATAACCAAAATATCTGTACAGAAATGAAAGAGGTCTTGACAACAGCGTGGAAGAACTGCATTCTAAAGTCTGTCAATCTAAATGTTATATGAATAACAAGGCTGTGGTGCAAGAGCATCAGAATTACCAAATGAAAACAAAGCGCATTGGGCAAGATGCCAACACTGAGAAAAGGGTGTTAAGAGTAAGCAACAAACCCATAGGGATGAAAGGTTACTGACCCACGAGGAAAGCTGTAGCTCAAGTTCTGAAAAGCTCAGGATAAATGGAGAACTGCAACAACCAAGCTGCAGTTAGAGTTAAAGGAAAATTCAATAATCCTTAGAAGGGTCGCCACGTGTAGATCGAAAGACAACAGAGACTGAATCCATGTGCCAGTCTGATTGCAATCTTGTTGTTTTGCTAAAAGGAGAATTACTGAGTAGGAGGGAGACACATTTCAGTAGAAGTGGAGTATCTTACTCAATTTAATGGCATTTTAGACTTTTTCTTTTTTCTTTTTTTTTCTTTTTTTTTTTTTTCTCTTGAACAGCTTTGATTTTATCAAGAAAGGTGAAATACTCTAGTGAAGTCACCAATTACACGAAGAGGCATTAACAGTATGAAGAACTGTACGATCCAGAAGACGAATAATAAAAGTAAAAACAAATACAAGTGCTATTATTCAATCAAAGGAGGACAGCTCAGAATAAACGACCAACAGGATGCTGCCATAGTCCTGGAATGCTTTTAAAATAGAGACACAAAAACGTTTTTCCATATAGCAATGAAATCATTCCCCAAATATTGTGTGTCATTCTGGTAACTCATATTCAAGAAGGGGGCATAAAAACAACAACATGAACAGAGAGTTGCTACTAGACTATCCATTCACTTACTCATCCTGTCCTCTCAGAGGAAGCAAAGCTAGCACAGCCTGTCAAAACAAAGTTCAAGACATCCATGACAACTTTCCAAAAATAAATATTGAAGACAGAGAGCATAAATAACATAAAGGAGAGCTGTGGGAGACAATGCTGCCACAACAATAAATGAGCATAAAATATCCATGAGTAAATATAGGCCTGAAGCAGGTTTTTAACTATGATATAGCTGGGATGATTAAACGGTATTTGGCAAAGAAACTGAGACAGGTGTTCTTTTAAGATGGAGGTTGATGAGCTTTTTAACAAACTCATAAAACTTGGCTGCCAGTGTCAGCAAGAGACTGGGCTCAGAAAGAGGACGATCTTTSCAGTTCTACACTCTAAATTTTCTTTTATTGAGGATGCTGGCACACTTCCCCAGCAAAATGCACATCTGAATGTATTCAGATGCTATGTTTGACTGCTGAAAGCAGACACAGGCCCTGAAAGGCACGTGATGTGGAATACCCACCTGCACAGCCTCAACAGGGCACCTTGTACAGGACACATGAGTTAGCCTGGTTCCTCTTTCCCAAAACGTCAATTCCATGAAATACTCATATTTCAATATTATTTAAGAAAAGCTTTCATATAGTACAGTCTGTTGTTCATAACTTYCCAAACTTAAAACTCTTTAACTTAACATCACGTCTCAATACTTTTTTTTTTTTTCAAATACTGTCAAAAATTAGGAGTGAGGATATTTGAAATCTTACAAACCAAAATATTCATTTTCAAATTGCTGTAATAAAGAGCCCATTGTAGGTTCCAGTTATTTAGTCATATTAGCTGAGGATAGAAATTAAATGCTCAGTCRGTACCTCAACTCTCTGTGAAAGATGGTTGAATTTTTTGTTTTCTTTCTTCCATATACATTTGAGGTACATCATACCTCCCTGAGTTTATACCTTTCTGAGTTCAGAAAGTAATCACTTTCTTACAAYAGAAAACTATTTTGAACAAAAATCTGCAGTCAAGTCTGTAGGAAATAAAAAAACATGTTGCCTAATTTGTACTCTGTCACWCTTCTTGTGACTTCTACCTTCCAGAAAGTGTTGCTGGTTTGGTGTTGCTCAAAAGCTTGMTTGAGGCATATTTTGACAGTCTCTGAGATCTCATTTTTCATATACATTTATCTACTACAGTTTACCTAAAGAGGACTAATTCTCATTTTGTAAAATGAGAAAAAACAAAGCATCCTTTGATGTTATTCTTCCCTGAAATGCTCATTTGTGATGCAAGCCAAAATAAAAAATGAAAAAACAAACAAACCACAAAGTTTTTGTCATCCAAGGGAGTCACATTGGAAAGAACACCAAACCGGTGCTTGTTCTACTCAGACACAGAAAAAAAACAGGAGGCTTTGCAGTCCTGAACATCTGAGCTGGTGTTCATTGTTAAAAGGTGAGAAAAGCAAGAACAGAACAGGAGAATTTCATGCTGACAAGCAAACAACTAGTCAACAGCTAGTCACACTGTCACTTTGAAAGGCAAATTAGGAGCAATTGCTACAAGTCAGGCAGATGCCTAGAGCGATAGGTAGTGCAGGTGCCCAGGGAGAGTCTGCCCAGAGAGAGGTGCCCACAGAGAGGTACCTGCAGCTTCTGGGCCTTTACTCTTAGAAAACTCTTAATAATATTAGCAGTGTATCTGGTCTGAGCACACTACATGAACTGACAATGTGTCCTTGCAGCAAAGGAGGTCAACTGTTTCACGGTATTTCCAAGAACAAGGGCTGGTAGGTTGAGGGAAGTGATTCTTCCCCCCGTTTGCTGGCACTCATGTGCCCRGTTTGGGGTTCCCCAGTACAAGACAGTCATTGACATACTGGACTGAATCTACAGGAGGGCTACAAGACAGAGGATAAAGAGCACATGATGTACAAGGAAAGACTGGCAAAAGTAGGCTTATTAAAMATTAAAAGAATAGAAGACTCAGAGGAGATCTCTGCTGTCTACAGCTCCCTATGGGGTGGACACACAAAGACAGAATGAAGCTCTAGAACATGGGAAAATCCAAACTGATATTTTTTTTCAATGCTTATTACTGTATTTTATCATGAACTTGTTTCCCCAAAGAGGTTTTGGTATTTTCATCCTTAAAGATTCTCAAAACTTGACCATCTCCTGAGCAACCTGAACCAATTGGACCTGCTTCAAGATGAGAGTACAGTCTTCTGTAACCTATATTATATATCTATAGATGTAGATAATATAGATATATATATATAACCTATACATAACCTATAGCATTCCATGATTCTATATTTAAGGAATAGAACAGTTACCAATGATTCCTGTTGTCCTCCATACAGTTTAATACCAAGATGGCTTCAAAGTATTCCAGCTCCTTCTTAGACGTCATTTTGCTAAGTGTATTTTTTCACCTATATCTTCAATTACGACATATGATGACTAGGAATGGAGTTAAGATATCTAGTTTGAATGTGGACTACAAAAATACAGGAGATCCTTGGTCATGACTTTTCGCTTGCCTACCAAAGGACTGAAATGCCCACGACCTGAAATTAAAGTTTATGTRCTCTTTAAAGAATGCATGGCTCAAGCATTACTGTGTTGTTACCATTAGGAGCAAAGTGACTTACATGAAGATGTATGCCAAAATCCAAGAGGTACTGATCATAAAGTCCAGAAATACTCGGATTGGTTTTTGAAATCCAGTTACATAAGTAAATTAATATATACTACATCTATGTTTCCACTGCTGCTTCTGTTTAACTTTTTCTAATAGCTTAATTAACAGAACACTGATACACTATACCATGCAGGAAAAAAAAAAAAAAAAAAAAAGTGCACTTAATTTTGAAGGTAATCTAAACTATCAGGTTAGATTAGATCTCCAACCATATGCAGACAGTCTATACAGAATGTAAGGGAAGATTGTATAAGGAAATAGTAAACAGGAAAAAAAAAAAAATGACCATGCACTAGAAAGTTGTACAAACTGCTGCCAAGCACTTGCTCCCCAGGAGATGAAAAGCCAGGAAGTAAACGGATCTGAAGGGCTTTCCACTGCAGGTGTATTGCCAACGTCCACGAGATCCGAGTTCATGACATTCACTATAGGGGCTCTAGTAACTTCAGCTGTAAAAGCTGCAACAGTCACTTGTTCTCACAAACTATTCTTGTTAATTTGCAACCTTCTAAAGAGCTTGCTAACAAATAAACATGGGAAAACAAATAAAGMATGGAGAAGTGTAAGCACCATGTAGAAAGCAAGGCTCTCTGCAGCAGGTATGTCCTTCAAAAAAATGGCTGGGAGAAGCGAGCAGAGGATTTCGCATACRAAGTCTGTTACATTCATTTAATCTCCAGGGAACCTTGTTAAGAAAAATTTTAACTGCTCCTTTCAAAAGTGTTTTTGACTAACTTTCTATACATGCTGAAACAAATTATTGCACTTAAAGTGCTAAAAGTCAAAGCCTGTTGCAAACATTTTAACTACACGTTACACACAAAAAAAAGATTTACTTCACGTGCCATATTTATGTTGTTAGAAAAAATATATATGGTTTTCAGCAAATATTTAAATGCCACACAACAGGTTCTCAAAATGGCAATGCTAATACAAATCCTCTGCAAATGATCACATTAGCTTTGTTTCCTCCTGGCTTATATTCCTTATKTTTAAACTGCTTTTGTAAGTAAAGTGGTTCAAAAATTACCACAGCCACGTATTTTTACATTTATCTGTGACCTTTTTCTTTCTGAAAAAGAAAAGACACAAAGGTTCAGGTACTTACCCCTCACAGAGATTGTTCTGCAATTAGGCCTTTTAAAATTTATTTTTCTTTCTTCTGTACACTATAGTATCTCCTCTTAGAATTCTACAGCAATGCTGGAATTCTCAATGTAGCAATTGTTGTATCTCAACAACTGCATTAAAAACTGGAGACTATGAGAAAAAGAGAATCTAATTGACCTGCATAAAAGAGTCTTCAAGTGCTGCAGCTGTTCCCATTCAGATACAACAATGAATACTGACAGAACTGATTGCTTGTGAACTCATATAATATCATTAACATCGAAAAAAATCTTATTTGTGCTTGGTGACTGGAATGGGTTGATGGAGAGAGAGACAAAGCTACAATTGCCTTAGCCAAAAATGGGATGAAAAGTAGGAAATTTTATGAAGACCATTACTAATTTTACTGTGCACATTTTGTTAATCTGAAAAAAAACCATTTCATTACATCTAGCAGCAGAAATATGGCAGGAACAAGTACTCTGCTTGAGAGAAGTATCACAGGAGGCTGTGATGTCTTATTTTCTAAGACATGTGGAACCACATTGACAGCTCAGTAACAAAATTCCCAGCCAGTACTTTCACTGAGCCCTCAAAAATCTCTACTTTCTTGCTTGAGTACAAAGTAACTACCAGGCTCCACAGTTACACTATCATTTACATATTTCAATCTTACACTGAGAGATAGAGTCAGCAGCCAAAGGCAAAAAGAATGTATATGGCATGTCAAAACATTRCTTCAGTGCATCTATTTTGTTTTAATATGTACCACTTTTCACAGGAACACTCCTATCTTGCAAATAGAACATTCTTACTACCAGAAATCACATTTTTCACACTTACATGTGCAGAATCTATATGGATTTGAAAGGGCTTCCATCTTTCCGTTTTACATTAGAACGCTTCACCCAAATGCAAGTCTGTAACATGGTACATTAATCACTTTTTTTTTTCTCCCCTCTTCTCTATCAGTGAAGTAATACAAATGATGCTTATTCTTCAGACAGCAGACACCTCTATGAMACTAATTCTATCAGGATTATTAGGAATTGAAAACAGAGAGTGACAATCATTATATTCAAAGAAAAATACTCTTCCCTTTCCCTCTYTCACGTGGGATGTAGTCTCAAGGGAATTTCTAAAGAAACAGTAGTACTGAATCCCACACAGTCTGAAAGAAATCAGTAAGATAAAGACATGATGGCATGTGTAGGTGGAATGACAGTGTTACACCACAGTCAAACTCTAGTGGAAAAAAGAAGTAAATAAAAGCATGTACTTGACCTTCATATTCAAACAGTATTTATGATGTGCTTTTGACAGATCTTTCATGGATATTTAAATAAGCCAAAGAAGCACACAGGAATTCAGGGAAGAAAAAAAAAAAAAAAAAAAAAAGAAAAAGGAAAAAAGAAAAGAGAAGTTTTCTTAGTTAGGATTAGTGAAAATTAATCGATATTAGTGAATATTAAAGCAACTACTTCTTAGCTCATATGTAAAATTACCACTGAACAGCCACTTCCTACTAAGTAAGCCACTTCCTACTAAGTAAGCAAAACCTCTTCAAGAATTTATCCTGCTTTCTCAAAGACAATTACCAGTCAGTGCAGCAACCACCTCTACCACTTCAGATATTCTCTCATTGCAAAATAATTCTTTTTGACAGAAAACCAAAACTACATTATCAAGACAAAAAAGCTGTGCATATATATTGATGCCTTCTTTAAAGAGGGTGATAACAAAAACACAGGGTCTGCTCCAGATGTCAGTGTAAGAGTTCATACACATGGAAAGTTAGGAATTAGACTAACAGTGAAATAATAGAAATTCCATTCCAACRCAGAATGTTTGGCAGACAAGCTATTTTTTTTTGGCAGGAGGGTATTTCTTAGTTATATATTGCCTTTATATTAGTATTACTGCAGAATAGTGCTTTCTATTTGTTCTCCAAAAATTAAGAAATATATACAGATATCTACGACATTGATGTTGTTTAAGTGTCATTGCAACCATTATCTCCTGAGATGGGTCTCACACTATGTACACAATTTAAAGCCAAAGTGCACTAAGTGCAACTGCAACAGGCCATAGTTTCTAACCATACATAGCCCATAGCGAAAAGGCTCTCTGTTTATAGCAAGGACACTGTCTTTGGAAGTAGTTATTCCACATCTATTTCTTGGGAATGATCAGGATTAAGAACATTTTTTTCWCTTCCACATAGCAAGATTTCCTTTGTATACATAAGCTTAAAAACAAATACCATCCCCAACAACAGAAGAGCGTACAGGGAGCAAGTATGCATGCTATGCCCGGGAGGATTTCTGACCCAAGAGTCTGAACACTTCTCTGGGACATACAGGTCAGATACAAGTTGTGCCCACTTCTGATCAGGCTACCGAACCCCGAATTCCTTGACTGCACACAGACTATCGATTTAATATTTCTATCTTGCTAGTACAGTCCTGCCTTGAAAAGGTCTTCACAGATTTCTTTGGTTAAAAACTATGCCAGAGAATCGGGAGAAAGAGAGGAGAGATTTGTCACATCCATAAACATAGTCCTGGAAAAATCCACATTTAAAACAGATTGTTTTAATTTAAATAAAGCCATTTTTGCAAGAAAATTCCTAGCTATGCTTGCCCATATCCAGAACCAAATGCAGTAACTTTCCACATGAACGGAAAATTTTGCCTGTCCCAAGGAAGAATTAAGAACTTTAGTGCTTTAGTTTTGTTTTCAAATTAACCTGTTTATTAGCCTGTTACATATACTTCAATCTGTCAAATACCCCCTTCCTTCTTTTACTAAACAGCATTATATAAGAGAAACAAGCTCCAACTCAACAAAATACATGTTTTTGTTTTCCTCCGTCTTATAGACATGTATACACCACACACATCCACACCATATGAACACAGCCCCCAGGACTCAAATTCCTGAAACAAAAGAAGAAATATGACAGAAGCTTCCTTTCTATAAGCTGACCATTTTACATTCAGACTGGTGTCAAAATTCAAATAATCTTACGTATCAGTTAAAACCGGAATAAAATTTTCAAAGAGTCTTTTTCTCTCTAGGAAACTCAGGSTTGTTTTTCAATCCAGCAATAGAGATTTTCTGTGAGGAAACAATTCCTTTACATGTTTACTTATACCTCCTTCAYCGAACAATAAGCTTGCAGCAAATTATTGCGTCATACATTTTCTTTGTAAGTGTCATAAAGCTTTTATTTATGTGCCTGCAACTCACATTTATATCTACTTCAATAGTAGCCCTACTTATTCAAAAGTTTTAATGTGGAATTCTTAAAGTAACACAAGACAGTTCTCACACATGGGAATTATCATCTATTTGTCTATTCCTCTAGCTCCATTTACAGTTTGTCCAACTTGTCRCACCGAAATCAAAATTTATCTTGTGAAGAATTTACATCCACAAGTTTTGCATACCACATGCCCAACATGATATGTATGGAAAATACATACTTACAAGTCAAAGACTAAGTAATGGAATCCTTCTTCTGATATGCTGTCATGAAGCCGCACTATTAAAAAGAGGGAAAAAGGAAAAAAAACAGGTCATATTATACATCTTTTTCCTGTGTGTCTTTGCTTTGGGGAGAGGGAAGAGGGATTTTAATTCTGTTGTAAAGCTGGTGTTGTATGTGCTCTCATCTGCTTTTCAAGTTTCTCTACACTACAAATTGTCTTTTTTATCAAGTGAGGTAAACAGCGACTGCAGAGGGCTGTGCGTGCAGCTCCTTCTGCAGTTGCTTTAAAGGCGACGGGCCTTGCTTGGGCCGCAGCAGCGTGCTGGAGTCGCTGCCTCCTCCCTGCTACACGCATGCACACGCCTGTGGGACACTTTCCTTCATTCTGAGTCATGGTTAAACAAACGCTAAGCCCACAATCAGACACTAATTAAATATATTTTCTTAACATCTTTTTTTTTCCCCACTACCCAGAACCTCTGATTGACCTTCTATTATTTTAAACCATATTCTTAATGACATAAAACTACTTTCTCAGGAGCATTACCATCTTTAAAATTGCAAGTAAAGCAAGAAAAAAAGACCCACTAATCATAGATGGCAGCAGAATAAATACTTCAAGTGCTATGTTAATAAATACCTAAATCAGACAGTATGTGCTGGTTTTACAAAAGAAAGCATTCCCTGGTTTGAGTTTTAACCAAACAAAAGCGTTTAGTTATATCAAAAAATAAAAGCAGAAAGCAAACCTATACACTCAGTTTTACTGACTCAAGATTTCTTAAACAATAATTAAAAAGGACTTTAATAAAAAATAATTGCCTGTAGTCCCCAGAGTAATTTGCTCTTCTCGTCATATCTGTAGACTCACTTTTAATTAAATACCGGTACTTTTACATCATTTATTCCAAATATTTAAACAAGCTAACTAGTCAGACAGTAACTAGTTTCACCCTAACACTTGGTCAAGTTACTCTATTACACAAGTCATATAGATATTGCATAAAAATATTGTGCATTTGAAAGTCAGCTTTCTGTTCCCTGGAAACATCTTTCTTCTCCGAGTAATAATATACTACACCTGCAAGTGAAAATGGAACAACCTGGTGCAACTGCCATTTATTCCTCCTTTAAAAACAAAAACAAACACCCTGCCCATCTCCATCCTGTGAAATAAGGAAAGGGACAATATAGCAAGAGAAGAAATCTTGAGAATAGCATGCTTATTTCTAGGTTTATTTACATCTCTTCAAAGTATGGGTTTAACTCCCTGGTGATAAGTTTTAAAAAGCTATCATATTCATTTATGGAAGCAAGACAGCTAAAATAAATCAAATTATCAAGCTCCAAACCTAAACACATGCGAAGCTGCTCACAAAATGAAATTACACAAGCAAGGAGCTCATGTTTTTTTGTTTTTAATACTTAAAATGAAATTGCAGTTTCTAAAGCAAACTTTCCTACAACACATGAAATATTTGTCAGTGGTTTGATCCATAATAGTATCATTTACAGAACCATATTAAAAGTCAGGCTACCCTAAAAACACTTTACTTTCAAAACCAAATTGATGGAGAAGCGCAAGAGAAGGACTTTCAGATTTCCCCAGATGGTAGCTTTAAATATTAATCATTTTTCATGCAATACATGACATTAAAACAGGAAAAAATCCATTAAAAAAATAAAATAAATATGTCTTTTTTTCTTAGCAATATTTTGCCTGAGGAAACATCTTGTGTTTATACAATACTGAAGAGAAAACCAGCTCTTGGCTGACTCACTGCCCAGAGCTTGTGATGATTTCAAAGAGCCAAGTAGGTCTAAATCAGAATTTGTGGTTTGGCTGCTTCTGCACTCAAGGCTTGTCTTTATTTTTTACAGACTACAACCTTAGAGCATGAAGGACCAAGGTGATAAAATGAAATTGTTCTACTATAGTAGCATTTTAGGCATTAGAGGGACGTATAGATTAGAAAATTAGAGGCAAAAATAGTTGAAACATATAAAATGCAATTGGCTAAAAAGCTAGTGCAAACCTCCGCTGTGACAATAACTAACTGAACACTAACAGCATAACAACAGCAAGAAATACAAATATTCCAGATATTTCTGCTAGGGCATTTTTTAAAATTTTTATCTTCAGGAAATACCACTCCATTATTTACTTATTTTTTTTCACTTATTTATGGTTGCAGCCTGCAAGTTCAGATTTCAATACTCCCGAATGCCAGTTTTTTCAGGCAGTCCAAATTTGGGATGCGATGTTAAGTGTGAGCCCAGAAAAATATCCTAAAACTGCAGACTTAGGATTAATATCCCCCCAAAGTCACACCTATCATCAGAGAGGCAATAYTGAGAGTTTTTTTTCCCTTAAATATTCCACAGTGAACACATCTAATTTGGCAGCATTGCACTACTTCATACAATAGTGTCCAAGATACTAGTGATGAATCACTACTTAGATAGTGAGTCAGGAGTGGGAATTACCTCAGGCCCTTGGATATGAGATGCAGCATAACCCTAAAATAACGAGAGCAGGCCATACATTTTGCCTACGTCCTTCTGGAAAAGCTTAAAACTTTTTAAGATTTAATATGCAGTAAACCATACTGTTTGACAGCAACTGCATGTTTCTGAAACCAACTAGTAAGAAACAGAAGTAGGGATTTTCTGTGAGCACTTTTTTGATTCAAAGCAACATTCCTCTCCTAGTTGTTTGCTTAGACACCCTATTCATACAGAGAGGAATCTTTATATTAGAATTCTGTTGGGTGCTGAGATGAGCTACCAAGTACTGCTTTGCCAGGCAAGACTTTTTCCAGCAGAAAATGCCTCATCCATTTCCAGATGAAGCAAAGCACTAATCTCTTATTATCACCCTATTTTGAATGCAGAAATCTTTCTTGCATGCATTTATGAAAGTTACCTCTTGGGTAAGAATGAGGTCAGCATAGACCCTGAAGTCACAGGAGAAGCCTCAGGTGCATTTCTTTGCTGCTGGTGCTAGGGAATTGCAATGCCCTCCCCTCTCCCTTTTTTTTTTTTTTTTTTTTTTTTTAAACAATTGCATCTACCACTTGCATTGCAAGGGGTAGCTACACATACACATAATCCTATATTAAATACTTAATATTTATACAAACTGAAATAGATATACCATTGCTGGTGTTACATAGCTACGTTACATTGATGTTCGTAGCTCCACATAGAACAGTAGCTTGTTCTTATTATTTCAGAGAAGAAAACTATCTTTCCAGAGCCAAGAGGCATCTGTCACATCCTTGTTACTAAGCACAGTGCTATGTGAAGAAGCTTCTAGAGCTTCACTGCCTGCCTGAAAATGGGAGGCATTCTCACTCTGTCATCTAAAAAAGGGATGCAAAACTTTACCTCGCTTCTGATTTGAAAATAATCGGGATTTGAAATGTTGAGCAATGTTTCTCAGTTTTKTGAGGTGATTTTCCAACTAGCCAAGCTCTAGCCTGACCTGTCAGTGGGGATTTCTTCATGGATCACATGCTTTCTCTTCTTTTCCTCTCCCAATATCTGACTCGCATAAATGAGAGAGGTCAAATCCTTTCCTGAATCAGGATCACATGCCCATGATGGCCTGAGGCAGTCAGGGAAGATCAAAACTGTCTTTTGGCAATTGCTTGGTTTGGATGTGTCAGTCAGTTCAAATACAGCTATATGCCATTTAACCTGCTAGGTGAATGAAAACCCTAAATACTCATGGAGAGAGGAGGAAAATCTCTGGTGAAGACGAGACAGCCTGAGACTCTGACGCAGAGGGTACACAGCAGCAGAGAGGCCAGTGCAGGATGGCCTGGAGCTTGCAGCGCATTCTGCCGTCTGCAACCCAGCTCTCCACTAGAGAGGTTAGGGGATGCGGTGGTGGTAATTTAAGAAGCCATCTGCAATAGTTTAACGGGTGACTCACTACAAAAAGCATTGGTGTATTCAATTCAAACTTATCCATTTCTTTACACAAAGTATTAGGCAGGATTCAGAGGAGGCAAACTACAAGAGAGCAATTACAAAAATTACTCACTTCATGTAAGAACTCCGATCAGTAACCCACACTGCACCTCCCATTTCTTCAGAGACAAAAAGCATTCGACAGTGCAAAACAGTTCCACTCATCTTTTGTGAAAAGACTGCAGTAAGAGCTAATTACCATTACCTGGAGCTGGGTAGTCCCTGAGTGTTTCACCAGTGCTGTCATGAGCAGGTACCTTACATGGTGGAAAGGATGCAAGACATTAGCTTTTTCCCTCCTTCACACGGTACGACTATTCCAGCGGGTTAGAGAGTTGTTAAACAAAGCTTTGACGCAGAGGATTCAGCAAACAACTTGAAATACTTGACAGAAAGTTAGGGAGCACAGAGGTTTTTCTGTTTTCAATTTGAAAAATAACTACAAACCCACTAAAYCAGGACTATTTTTCCTTGGCTTAGCACTAGCTTTCATCTGAAGGAGAGATGGTTTCCAGTTACCCATCTATGCCTGCAGTTATAATTTAAAGAACTCTTACTGGCTGTGTACTTAGTCACCAATCTGGGCAAGCTCCAATAAGAGAAAAAAATAAAATGATCTTCTCTGTTTGACTTGTTGTGCCTCACTGTTAACATTTCATGTCTATTTTACAGAACACTGCTTGCTCTGATGGGCAACAAACAAGTTGATTATCCCTTTTTTCCCAGAATTTTTGTCTTTAAAGAAAAAAAAATAAAATCACAG
The DNA here is from genome assembly GCF_003342845.1 of Nothoprocta perdicaria. Classification (NCBI taxonomy): domain Eukaryota; kingdom Metazoa; phylum Chordata; class Aves; order Tinamiformes; family Tinamidae; genus Nothoprocta; species Nothoprocta perdicaria. The sequence continues at coordinate 420,900 of NW_020454638.1, forward strand.
AATTCTACATGTGCTTTCCTCACAAGTACAATTCCAGGGGCATATTAAAAACGGTTATATTGATCTTTCACTTATGGGAAAAAATCTTTTAAAAATGAACTTAATTATTTTATGAATTAAYAGAATGATTTTAATCTTGGATTTCATATGAACTGGTATGCATTTGCCACCAGGCATCAGATAAGCTGTTGCATTCTGAAATACTGAGGTAAATCAAAGCAGCCAAACCCTTATCATTCCACATCAGAAATATGCAACAGAAATGCTTTTTGGTAGTATTGAACCTGCTCACTTTTCTGTATCCAAATGCCTGCCTATGAGCATTTCCTGCTCTCTGGCAGAGAGTGCCTAAGCAAAGCTGCCTTCCTGCAAAGTGGAAGATCTGTGGTGTCTGAATCCTCCAAGGACTCAGATACACCACCAAAGTCACCCTTTCCCATCTTTCCTAAGAATATGTCCAGGGTAACAAGGGAAGAAAAACAAAGCTACTAGTAGAACTTACCCAGAAACTCCCACAGATGCCAAGACCGGAGTCGTTATAGCAGTGCCGTTGACGAAGGCTGCAGTCAAGATTCTTCCTATAGCTTTTAGTCTACATCCACAGCTCCCAAACTAAGTGCCATAAACAGAGATTTCCATATGGAAGCAGAGCTCCAGATGCAAAAGTTTCTAACCACTGCTCAAGAGTGCTGCTGGCTGCACTCATCAGACATCTGCTTCTGCTCCCCTGCAAAATCTTGTCAGCAATTTCATTCCCCTGCTCTTTTTTCCCCAYACTCTCACTACTCCCTTTTCTTTGTTATACGGTATAAAGAATCCTTGCTACTAGAGCCAAATGCTTTAAATCAGTGGTGCTTGCCACAGACACAACTTTAGCCTCCAGACATTAAACCCAATACAAAAAAAACATGTTTAAGTCTATACTGCAGTCATTGTTATGCCTACAGCTCCCACAGTCATTATCTTGTCCAGATCAGGAATTTTTCTGAAAGTTAAGTTTCAACAAGCCTATTAAAAAGCAGATGAGTACTTAGATAATCTACACTGAATCTCTGCTACCACTAGCAGACTAATGCTCAAGACCCAAGTCAAATGGTCGAAATCTCAAACACGACCACAGAACAGACTGTGCAGATACAGCCCCTGTACTGGGTGAAGCAGACTTGGCAGCTGTCTAGAACAGAGACGCTGCTGCATCCTGTGTGCAAGAGGAGGTGCAGGATGCCCAGGTCACAGAGAAGCGCTCAGCTCTCGCCATGGGCGACTGACAACGATCCTCAGCATGTAAGGAAATGTCCYTTTTCCCACACACACACCTTAGCAGCGCAGAATCTGAAATTTGGGCAGTGTGATTAAAGCCGGGAATGCTCCTTACACCTATACTGCTTGATATCTGATACAACTCCTCTGGGACCATGGCAGGCTATTATACAGGACCCTATAAAATAAAGCTTCTCAGTTACAATAGAACTTTGGAATTACTAATCAGAGCTGCTATCTAAACAGTCTGAAATATTAAGAGGCTAATGTGGTAAGAACAGTAGTACAAACGCTCAAGGGCAGCTGATTCTTGAACGACATCAAACATAGAGCAATGCTTTGTACATCTAAGATACTAATCCTCCTCGTGCTGTTAAATACACAGGCGGCGCACAGYAGCACTTACTACCCTTGCTCTGCCTCGTGCGAGGCAGCAGAGCTGGGCTATTAACAAGCCTGTGTTCAGCAGCAATGAATGAATGAGGCTCTACAGTTTACACATTCTTTCAAAAAATAAGCAACTTGTTATTACAGTGCAAGTGCATAGTCATTTAGGGTCAACAGCTTGTGAAAAGCCCATTTAAGCTCTATATGTACAGTACAATGAAAAAACATAGGAAAACCAGGCATTTTAAATGGGAAGGCTTCATTTGCCCWCAGGGCATTGTAACATTAAATATTAACTAGCACGAACAAGATGCCACACATTCTAAAAATACTCATTAGTGACAAACACCCTCCTACAAARGTCCCCACACAATAAACTTCTGTATCCTGAACAAATACCAGAAATATTTATATGCCTTCAATAAAATCCCTCAAGTCTAAGGCATGTGTAGAAGTCAGTTTTTCAAACTATTGGCTTTGGCAAAAGAATCATGCTATATAGAAAATATAAAGTGCSAAAATAGACACCATTTCAAACTGAACAAGATGGTGTGAAAGCATACGGCCTCAATGTATTGACACTTTTGGCATGAGGGAAAAAGAAGAAATTCTCTTTAAATTCTTGCTGGATTAAGTCTGTCATGTTAAATAGGTCATCAATAAAATGATAAATATTCTATGGGAATTTTATGGGAATTTCTATGGGAAATTTCAAGGAAAGAAGAATACTTTGTAATCAGGAGGAGCTCATTGAGCTACTAATTCCCTAGAAAGAGAGAGCAGTTTGTCAAGTTTAAACAGATGTTTGTAAGCACAGACAAATCCTCAGCTATACAGGTGTCAGCAGACCACAAGTTTGCTATCAAGAGAAACTTAAACAAAAACAATTAGTCCAAAACCCAGAAATCTATTTGCCAAAAATCAAATATTCTAAATAAAATTTACTATTTCTTTAAGGAACTGAAACRAACATTACAAAACCTACTGCTGTATATAAGCAGTTTTCAAGGAAAAAAAATTCATGATTCACTTTTTTATCTTATAGTTTTTTGTTGTTTTCTAATACATAATATTTGCGTGTGTGCATGTATGTGCACATATAGAGGAGAACACTGTGGAATTGTATCACAATGTGTGAACCTAAGTAGAAAGTCTAGAACGCACTTTTARATATTCATGTATAAAAATAGCAAAATTCTCCTCAGTTTAGAAAAATAAAGAACAGCGCTATATTMAAACATAAGGACCACACATCTGTTTTCATTTACAATAAAATCCCTTGACTTACTAGAAGTTTAGTATTTCAAGCTAAACAAATTCCTCTTTGTCATTTAATCCCTAACCTTCTAATTTTTAATTTTAACAAGATATTTATAAGCATGACAAAGAAGTTACAAATGTGATCACAATAAGTCCCATGAGGACTGCTGCATGGATTGGAGGAAAASCTGACACGATTCTTTGCTGAAAGCAAACAGTATCTCAGCTGCCAGTATTGATGCTTTAAGTAACAGCATCTTTAAAAACCTTTGTTAAAACATGTAAAAAGAGGAATTACACAAAAATTATGGAAGAATTTCATAGAGTACTAGCTAACGAAAGGAAAATCTGTAACACAAGGATGTTATATTAATTAAAATAAACAGGTCCCAAAAGCCACAAGGCATGAAGTGATGTAAAAGATTGAATGAAAAACTGAAATTTACTCAGTATATGAATCTAACATGCTAATTAGACAAGCAAAATCAATCCAGTAACATCTGCTAGAGAGTCAGAGCTTTTTTTTCTGGTTTTTGTTTGTTTTACAGTTTCGCCAAATATAAATGTAGCAAAAGAGGGAYTGACAGGCAAAATGAAGATGAAAAATGAAAATCCTTAAAACACGGAATTCAATAGGCTTTATTTAGATCTATATTTAATATTCCTTTCTAACAGAAAATAGTTCAAGGCAACTCTGACTGGATCACAAGAAAATAAAACCTCACAGAGAGCTGCCTACCTGCCAAGGGTACTATCTTCCTTTCCATATTCGTGATTCTGGCTAACACGGAAAACAGATCTATATTAACAGTATGTATGACCTACAKCTACACATTTGCACAACTGGACATATTGCAGGCATAGTCACTGAGCAGGGCACAGCTTTTTCCTCGGCTTTCCTCTTTTAAAACACTTTGCACACAGAAATGCAACCCATTTTACAATGATCACTCAGAGAAATACGTTCATTTTTAAATGTTCCCCTTTCATAGCAGCTAGGGACCAAGGTATTTAAAGGTGTAAGATTATGGAAACAAACTTATTTTGAATATTTTAAAGAAAAAGAATAGCAGAAAGCCATAATCCTGATTAATGAAATAAGAAAAAGAAACACTAACTCCTTAACTAGAACTTGTTCTGAAGGCAACAAGCATGTACCTAACCATTGTAGACAACGATTTCAAGGCAATTAGCACATGATTTAAGGCACCATTCATAACAAATACTTTTTGAGAATCTAGACATAATTCCTTCAGACAGTGGTTGCTGCAGTTTAGATAAAATTCCGGATATTTGCAATTTTTGACCCTTTCAGCTCTAAAAGTTCATCCATTAGTTAATCAGAAATAAATGAAAAACAAAAGTTGGAGTCAGGAACTTAATGAAAAATAATATTAATTCTTAATATTAATTCTAAACCTTCCTTCAATACTTCAAAAAATCAGAAAGTCTATKAATAAAAAGTCACTTGCTGTTCTTCATAAATTTCTTCACATATATTTCAAAATGTGTCACAGAGATAACATCTGTATTCAAGGTAAATCAATAAAATACTTGATCTAAATGTTGATTAGAACAATAATGTCTTGTAAAGTAAAGATAAAAGATCATTTATTGATTTGGTCAAACACTGATCTATTAACTGTGCAATAATTCARTTCTTGCACACAACTTGCACTGGATGACCACTCCTACACAATTACCCCAAATGAGAGTATTTGCAGTTAAYTTGAACTCTTGATTTGAATAGAGGAAATATTGGAAATATTGTGCATATAAATCCACAATATGATTTTTATGGTCTCTCAATGCTACAGAACAGGAGTTTAGGAGATTCAAAGCTTACAAAGGGTCATTCTAAKAGCTGGAAATCAACTAAAGCATAATGATATACACTTACTGTCTTATAGATCATTACACAATTATCTTTTGCAATACTATAGAAATGATGAATATATTAAATGTGATCTACATTTGCATCTTACTGTTACAAAGTGCACGGGGATTTACTCTAACATTATGCCTTTTTCTGTCCGCCCAGGGCAGACTTAAAGTTTGACATTCCCTCTCACTTCCTCCGCCAACACACTATTTTCCTTCTATCATAAAAAAAAAAAAAAAAAAAAAAAAAAAAAAGAAAAAAAAAAGGAAAAAAAATCTTGCTGATTTAAAACATGAACATTCTTTTTCTGTAAAAAATTATTTTCATTTTTTGACAAAAGAGGCATTTTCTAAAAAATAATTTTATGAAAAAAAATGAAATTGATTTTCTTTAAGCCATGTAATGTCAAAAAGATCAATCTGGTCTTTTATTATTTAATAGAAAGTGAATTTTAATGATTAAAGTTTTCATTTCTTTCTCCTCAACATAAAATTGGCCAAAGAATAATGTACCTTTCAAAAAATCAAAGTACTTAACCACTTCAAAAATCGAACAAATACGCTTATACAAATAAACACATAAATAGCAAGTCTTTCCCACATGGACTGTCTATTGAAAAACAGAAATTCTGGATTGAAGTTCAGTTTTCATATGTTACTTTCTTTTACTAATATTCTAAAACATTAGAATGGTACATTCCAGGGGCTTCCATTAATACTAAATAAGGAGCAAAGACTCCTGAAAATTGGCAACATCCCTACTTCAGTTGTTTAAGTTGAATCTCCATAGTGAGACAAAAGACACAACTAGGATGTTCATATATTCAAAAATCCATTAAWCTTGCTCAGAACAACACAGACACAACTGCAGTTTGACCCAAAACCTTCATAAAAATGGTTCTTTATTCCTCTAAAAGTAAACTCACCAGGACTGACAGTTCAGGAAGCCTATCACCTAATCTTCCACAGCAGTTTCTAATGGTAAGTCAATCAGACAACTGCAGATATCGGAGAGACATACCCTGGACTTCTTGGAAGACTTAAGGCTATGCAGCCTAGGGTTACAGTCTTCTCCAGTTTCTTAATCTCAGCTCACTCAAACCACTCACAAACCTAGTCCAGCCTGCTGCAGAACCTGCCTCCACTAGACCCCAGACAACAGGCACCAAGACACTAGGTCGGCCCCACCTGCAAGCCCAAGTGCACAATTCATGGATCTGCATGTCCAACAGACTGTAGAAAGAGTAAATTCAAATATATGCATCCTTGCTTTACATTTGGTCTACATTTTACTGCCCAAGTTAATGGACAGCAAAACAAGCACCCTGGGATTGCCACATTCACCTTCCCGTCGCCCTTCTCAGACATTTTCAAGTGTGAGCTAGAGAAAATAATTTATTTAAGCTGTTGGTCAATGAAAGTTGAACATTGCAAGAGTCTTGTTTTGCTCATCCAAGAAGCTGCCTTCCTGAGTTGAACAGGAAGCTAGTGGCAATAAATGTTGGAGCAAATCTGTAACGGACTCCTTTTCAGACACCGAATTTGTTTCCAACATGATCATCATATTTGGAAAGAGAAAGTGACTCTTGCAGGAACTGCAGCATAAGAGCACCATGAAACAGCTGTCTGATTTATTTCTGAACTAGAATCCTCCATCCTTTCAGTCAAGATAAATCCTTAAAAAGAAGAGAGGAAGCAACAGACAGCCCCCACATCACTTTGTGCAGAGCAGGTTTCTAAGCCATGTGAACAAGTTACGTCAGAGATTTTAAAATTTATGTAGGTAATAGCACAAAGTGCTAAGAAAGCTCAACTCTCTCAACTATTGTGAGAACGAGAATACAAAGTACTTCCTAGACTCCAGCGCTAAATATAAATTGCTTAAACATTCTGCATAAAGTAGGCTAACAACTATCATTCTGTATATGAAAATACAAAATGCAAATTCCCCTGCCAAAACCATTACTGCTGACATGCTGACCCCCTTAGAAAAATGGAAAGTCAGAAAAATGCTAGTATACTTTGCTTTTTCACAAAGCTATACTCAAGATCTTCATGTGAAAAAAAGAATAATCATAATACTGAACTGTAAAAACACTATAAAGCTTGTTTGTCCCCATCAAACTGAATGAATAAACTTTAAGGTTTTAATATTCACATTTCTTTTATTATGAAATGTAAATGCATTAAGGAAAGCCAAAACATACTTGTAAATACCGTAACCTCGTTGATTTTCCAGAGAGAGGAAAGAGGCACAGCAAGATACGCCTATTTCCCAGAAAGGAAATTCCCCAGCCCTGCTGCTTGGAGGTTGCATGTTAAAGTCATCAACTCCAAGCACTTACCCCAGTAGAGAGGTCAGATTTTTCTAAGGAACACAGAACCGCRCATTTCTCTAGCATAGCTGGACAGGCGCCATCAAACGCTAGAAAGAGTGACAGAGCGGCTGAGAGAAGACTGAGGACTTTATATAGTACTAGTTACCATTTGGAGGGAATGTAAAGAGCCTCATTTAATTCAGAGACCTCCAAAGTTTAGGTCTGACATAAAAAAGTTTTAGTTGCTTTACTACATTTTCTTCTTTGCTTTTAAAGCTTCCAAGTTTTCAAAAAAAAAAAAAAAAAAAGTTGTCTTTAAGAATTGTAGCAATTGATCTCTATGGAAAGATGAAAACTGAGGATTAAAAAGAAAAAAAAAAAAATCATTTTTCCTTGCTGCTTATTGGAGAGTGTAGAGTGAGTTATACAGATACCCCTTGATAAAACATTTGTCCACACAAGAAAAATGTTCTAGTTTACACTGTGTTGAATTAAAACAAAGTTTATACTCTTTCAGTTCACATTAAAACAAAATATTAACTATTTCAAACAAACCTTTTTCCCAGTTCACACAACAGTAGATGGTCACAGTAACTAAGGAAATCAATTTAAAAATAAAACAGTATTTGGTTTTGTGTAATGCAACTTTTATATACAGTCAGAACTAAAATTCTACTATCTACATAACAAGAATAAAAATAGGTAAGACTGTGCTAGTAGAGGGAAGTATGATATTGTCCAAACAAATTTAATATCTATTTCCCATTCTTAAAGAATCTTTTTCACAAGACAATTCATTCTGTCTATAGGTGCACATGACAGAGAAATTCACATTTACAGATGATCAGTGTATTTCAGCCAGATGTTATCGTGAGGTGGTTATGAATATTAGGCTTAAATAAGCAGTTCATTTTTAAAGACCTACACAAAATTATATTTATGCAGATTGAACATGCACAGCACAGAAGGAGCCACTTCAATACAGCAGGTACCACATTTTGAGAGCATTTGGAATTTGAAGATTTCTGCTCTTGGTACTAAGGTACATAATACCAGAATATGAAATTTAATATTGTAATATGATTTTTTTCAAATAATTTCATTAAGAAAACTGACATACTAAGTTAACATTATCTTAGAAATAATTATTTCTATCATATATTGCAAGTAATAAATAGTAATAATTTAACTGTAAAACATTTTGTACATATCAGGTTATTCTGCATACCTACCATTGACATTGTCTTTGAACATATCCTAGTGAAATAATTACTGTCAATATCAACTATTTTAAAAATAACTTATACCATCCACTGCTAAAGGGCACATGCACAGGGACTAATAGGGGATACACTTTCTGCAAAATATAGTTGTGCATCACAATCAAAAATTGACACAACATAACTTCAAGGAAGAGCTGCAAAAGCAGTAGCTACTTTTTTTACATCAGTAACTTGCTGTGTTTTGAGATATGTATGCTACTCAGTTCAGCTCAACCAAGTCTGCTATTTAAAAAGAAAACCAGTTTTACAGACTGCAGAAGGAGAAGGTTCTGAACTGTTTTGCCATGATTTAGATGTCTATTCATTAACTGTTAAAAGGCATATTTAGTTCTGAGCTTGCTGAGCCACTCCCACACTTGGAGATATATTTGAACTTGAGAATCTTGTCCTATTTAAACTAGAGCCTGGGAGCAGTTTATTCAGAGTCTTTATGACAGTATCRTGATCTCACACATTCAGAAAAAGCATTTGCTTATATTCTATTCTAAACCAAGCAATATCCTTACTGCTGGAGAATTTTGCTCAAAAGCAACAGGCCACTTTCAAAGAGGAAGAACGTACACTGACAGATCACAGTTACAAGACAGTCATTTTTCAGAATCAGAAAACACTTAGGAAAAAACATTTTGTTGTTGCACAGTAAACTATCTCTAATACTGCACGTACATTTTGAAGTAAATTTTTTTCSGAAACATTTATTACATGATTCCATAGATATGATTATCTCCTAGAGGGCATTAACTGTACATAATACATACAGCTCAACGGATTATTTCTTTTACAGGTAGGCTTGTTCTCAAGATCAGAAAAGGTTGAAAAGCTGTCTTTTGAAGTGGCAGTGTTGGAGGGTGTGGATTTGCTCCAGGAAAAAAAAAAAAAAAAGAAAAGAAAAGAAAAGAGTTCCAGGGGAATAAAGTCAAGCTCACAGAAGAAAAACAACCTGCTACTAAAATACATCCAATCTTTCATCTGCTCAGGAAGTTCTTGACCTGCAGTTAGTGGAGACCGGGACGGTACTCAGGGGCAGTGCCGCCACAGGCTTCTCCATGTTTCCTTCCCCAGCCTCTRCAGTCCCTATCAGAGACACTGGCTGGACTTTTCATGGGATTCAGGATCGCCATTCTAATGTGTCTTGTGTGAGCAAAGGACCAAATCCCAGCACAAAACACTCCTGGCTTTTCAGATTTTCCAACTGTTAACTTGCTAGAGAACAAAGTTTCTCGCAGGTCATGCTTACTTTGCTAAAGTTTTCAGTTCTGTGCACTGCTTCATCACACAGCTTGAAAGCTTCAGAGTATTACAGCAAGATTAGTGTAGATGATGAAGCTTGTCTAAATATTTTCATTAAAAGATTTTTTATTCACAAAACATGGATGAAAATGTTGTCTTCCAAGTGACTTGTATCAACTAAGCTCAACAGGAAAAAGGAAGGKTTTTTTTTTTYCACTTTTGTCATTTTACACCGTATATTTTCATGGCACAGACAGTTTATATAGTGTCACTGTAAGATTAGCCTCTCCGTGTTTTATCGGATAACTGTTTTTATACCCCTTCATGAAAATAAGGCTAAAACCACTTTGATAGGATCAAATCCACAAACATTCTGTTTGGTGTTGTCATCTTCCAAGAAAAAGAGCTAAAAGAGAACTAGGACACCTCAAATGACATCTCCATCCCTGGTCACAAACAAGAGTGCTAAATATCTTGAATGAGAACATTACAAATGCAAGATTTTTTTTGAGGTTCATGGTACATAAAAATCAGATATACACTTAGACTTGAGATTACCCATTTCTTAAGCTGGAACTTCTTTATGGTGGTAACAAATGAAATATAGCAGCTACGCTTTTTCTCCTACCAGTTTCCCAAAGAAGCAGTAACTGCTGAGAAAAGGAGCAATTTCAAAGGGTCTGTTGCAACCTGATCAGCTTCTGCTGATAAGATATTGGTTGCCATGCTGTAAAAGAACATATACATGAATATATGCAGTTAAGGAGCAAATTGGCTCATACTTCTGTGTTGAATATTAAAACAAAATTATATAATTGATTTTTTCCCTCTATTACCCTAAACAGAACTAAAAAGCAAGTACTAAGCTGCTTTAGTGCATCAAATGGAAGCAGATTACAGGAAGGGTAACAAACAGGGAAGCAATGTAGAGATACTCAGAGTACTTTTCAACAAAAGCTGGTGTGTGTAGTAGTTTAATTGTACTGGCATGACTAATTTAACCTGCTCTTCAGTATCAACAGAAAGTAAGAGCAATGCGAGGCACTTTTTCATTCGGCAGTGAAGATGYGAAGTCAACTTCTTACACCCACTGCCAATCTGAAAAATGCAGACTGCTTGAAAAGTCTGAGGCTAATGTAACAGGTTTTTTACTCCAGCTATCAGTGGTATGAAGCCAACTTCCATACAGTGTCAAGTGTACTGAACAAAGTTTTCCAGTAACCTAGACAACCAAACCCTTCTACAATTAATSAAGATGACACATAAGCACTGGAAACTTTCAGTAAGTTAACAGAGCATATGACTATGAAATACGAGGTAGTATCCCAAGGAAGCTTGTTTCCATAATAAACCCACTCCATCACTATGGACAGAGTTGAAAACCACCTGTCACAGTTTTTGACTGAAGGTAGCTTCCTCCTTTACCCATTAACTATTGTAGCAAGTTATACTACCAGAATAGAAGTATAACTATCATTTACTATCATTACTATCATTTTTATAATACACAAGTTTGTAAGTGAATCATGACTCCAAATTACTGAAAAGGCTTGTTTTAGTAGAGAAGGAAGGCCTGCTAACCCAACAGATGACAAACTTGAGGCTTATGATGAGAAGCTGCTCCTGTCTTTTAATCAGGGCTTCATAAAAAATKGAGAGAGCCTGTCCTGTCCCACAGGACCATTTGTAAGACTGTAATGGCCTCTGTGGAAACCCACATAGACGCGGACAGAAGAGAAGCTGCAACAGAGAACAGAAAGCCTGCTTATGTTCACAAGACTACATCGCTATCTGCAGCTRAAGCAAGTTAGGTAAGAGGTTAACAAGACTTTTTTTCCCAGATTTGTACCAATCTGAGAACCAACATGATATTCGACAATGAAACTATCAATGCCATCATCTGTACAAAGCAAAGGGAACAGAATTTACAACATCTTCTAAAAATGCCTGTGTTAGCGATACTGAAAGGAAAAAAAATAAAAAATAAAAAATAAAAAATAAAAAATAAAAAATAAAAAATAAAAAATAAAAAATAAAAAATAAAAAATAAAAAATAAAAAATAAAAAAATAAAAAATAAAAAAGCTTCCTTCAGCTTAACCAGTAGAGATCTATGTTTTTCGAGGAAAGGGTCCAGAGGAAAATTACATATTTGTGGTTTAGCTGGGAGTCATGATGTCTATGTGTATGTATAACACGTGGCTACAGATTCATGATAAATAGCTTTCAAGCAAGCTTTATACAAGATCTCTAAGATTCATCTCTTGTATATGAAAGGACAGTAATTCATCTTAATCTAGGATATAATTTATAYGGTTCTTGCTGTCAGTGGTGCAATTATCAAACCCTTCTTTGAAGGAAGCAAATATCAAAACTAAGCAAAACAACAAAACAAAATGCAAATGAGAAGCACAGCAACCAGCCTAGTAGTGATCTCCTGCAGCAGGCTTCCTAAGAGAGTTATTTGTATTCCATTCCCAGAATTCTTTGTCAGTAGTTTCTGTTATTATAGTAATAACTACTGACAAAGGAATATCTCCAGTCAAGTCAGTTGCCATTAAAAACACATGATGCCCTCATGTATTTTTGTCTTTTTGCCTGGGTTCCAACCTATTAGTGCATTTCAGTTCACAAATAGCTACTACAACAACTTCTAAATTCTTATCGTTGCTCTTTACTATTCAACTACATACTGAAGTTACTGCTGATTTTAGAAACTTAAACTGTTATTTTAAAATACTAATTTGGCTATTATACTAACTTTGAAATTATACTATATTACTGATTTATTTGGCTTCCATCTGTTTTATTTTAATATTCTAGAAGACTATGGCTACCTTATTAAGCATGGATAAATTCCATTATTTTGATATACTGGATGAGATCTGAGATTATTATAATGATCAAATCAACTAAGCAATGAAGGCAGTTAGAAGAAGAGGAATCTGTTATGTACAGCCTCACTGATTTCTGTTTAAGAGACAAAGTTTATATATATATATACACACACACACATATATATATATAAATATAAAATTTGCATATATACAYACATTCCTACAGATACAAATTTTGAGCACAGATTTATATAGCTGAGGATCAGTTTATTTTTACTGCTCCAGGAAAGAACTTTAATATTAGCTTTAAAGTCTATAAATGTTGTGGTGGTTGTTATTGTAGTAAAAAGGGAAAGAGTGAAAAGAGAAATCCAGGTCAGAGAAAGTACTGTGTTAAAGAATTACATGCACCAAATCTGAATAAGCCTCATTTTTTTTTTTTCATATTTATGTATATAATATATATACAATAACTAATACCAGCTGTGCTACTCCTGATTTTACTATAATAATTCACATGAATTCAGAAAGGATTTACTAAATTCACATTTGCTCCATATTCTCTTCAGATTCTTGGGTACCTATACAAAGTCCTGTGAAGAAACTTGGGGAAAATAAGACACAGAGGATCCTCTCTAACACACAGGACACACAAACAACCCCCCACCCCTCACTACCACCACATATCATTTGCTACACTCTATTCAATGAATAGAAGATTAAATTTTCCTCTTCAACATGAAGTATTTAGCAAGTTGGGTGCTAAAGTTTTATGCGGAAACACAGAGCTCTCGGTGCGACTTCTAGCCCCAAGTCTGTGTTCTACCAACTCTCTGGACAATTTATTGAGAAGTTTCCAGTTCAAAGTACGGAAACCAGAGCTAAACTGCMAAGAGCAACTAATACATTTATGAAACCGTTGTGGTAATTTGTGTTTTTCCTTCTGTCCCAGATTGTCTCGCCTCGTGGCCCTCTCTAGAACTGGATTTTCTTGGAAAGATGCTGCTCCGTATCTTGAAAGCTCATCCAGGTACATATTCTTCAGGAACAAAAGGGCTTCTGTCAGAGTGCCCTCGGAGGCAACACAGCTCATGTTAGTCACCCCATTGCCGTCTGGCTGAGGCTGTGCAAGCAGATCTGCACACAACTGGTTCAGGGACTATTAGAGCTGACACGACACTGTTTCTGCTTGGCAGTCCTAGTTACCTCTAAATATCCTGGCTTAGAAAGCCATTTGGGGACAACTTGCCTTGTTGCCAAGAGAACTTCATTTATCACCTGAAAGGCTGCCACATGTCAGTAAAATCTGCTGTGGCCTTATGGGAGGAGATGAAGATTCATCAGTGTCAGACTTGAGCCTGATGCAGTTGAGTAATGGATCCTGCCTTCTTGCCATATCTTATTACCACATCGACAGTGCAAAAGGAGCAGACAGCAGTAAAAAGGGAATGAAGTTCCCTAATGAGTCAGATGTGTTGGCACTGCCATGGCAGCTTCAGTTGCTGATGGAAAACAGAAGACTGATTATTTACAGTGATTCTATTTCACTACATGCACTATTCCAACTTTGGCTGTTACAGCTCTGGTCAAACGGGAGACTGAAGGTAAAGACAGGAGCTTTGCAATAGCTATGGGCAGAGCCAAGAGAACTCTGGTTTAGCCACATGCTATCCCGCTAAGCATAAACTCTTCAAGAGCAAACTCAACCTAGCAAATGCCTGAATCAGCAGTWTGTCAGACTGCATCAGTATTTGCTTCACATGGCTACTGAGTTCTCATAAACCACATTTACAAAAACAGGCTGTAAATCAAGGTCAAAAGTAGTACTAAGGTGGTGTATAATTATTATTTTAACAAATATATTTGAGCAGAGAATGCTAAAATACATCTTCATCAATCACAGATTTCTTTATAAGGAAATAATTCGTTTCCTTGCAAATTTTCTTTCCAAATTTGTAAATTAAAAAAATCAAAAGCAGTATTACATACAAYAGCTTTAAAAGTAACAGTTATACATGAAGACACAAATTCTTGATGCATGCTTTCCTTGGTAAAGGAGGCAAGCTTTGAATACAACTTGGGGTATAACATGGAAAGAAAAAATAAATAGCTTTGCCAAAAAACCTTAACCCACATTCAYGACTTTCCTTTTGAACTCTGTTGTTAGCAAGCTGTAATAAGTAAGTAATACAAGTTTTTCACAGTGCTATTGCCTTCTTTTTGTAGTTTTTCAGAGTTAAAGGCTTTAGAGGATTTAGAACGCACTTCTATATATGAAGACTAATTATAGTATTCATTTAATTTTTGTGATATTTTGGTGCTTTTATAGCACCTTCTATTTATAAAAGTACAGTTATGGTCCTGTTAAGATCCGCACAGTTTTTTTTTTTTTTTTTTTTTTTTTTTTTTTTTTGCATTACCTGGATGAATCAAGGAACAGGATGTTTCTAGGAACAGAAATGTAGCTAAAACCATAATGATTTCTGTTTCACTTTGGGACAAGTCTTTTGTTATGTTTTTAACTTATTCTTCATTTTTACGCCAATCACCTCAATCAGGTTTACAGATTCTGTGGATCCGAATTTTACTCACTAGGAAGAACCTTGGCAAATTTAACATATGTTATCTCATGAATATAAAACTCAGTGGCTATCTTTCCTGCTTGGAGACACACACACACACACACACACACACACAAAGGTAGCAATTACCGATTACAATTTCTTTGATACAAAAAAATGAGGAGAGAAGGGATAGAAGCGAGAACCTAAGTGATGAGTACCACTAAAGAATACTTGCAGGTGAAAATGATGAGCAATTCTTACATTACAATGTTACATATACATTATGTAAGTGTTAAGTGTTAAGAGATATCAAAAAGGAAAACAGGAAGTACTCTTTCTGATCTTCTTTACTTTTAGATTTTTCTTACGCCATTCATTAGTCCTCACATCCACATAGCTGGATGGAGAAGCAGAAATCACGAAGCAAAAAATGAAGAAAAACTTGCAAAACTGAATTAGTTATGTGCAAAGCAATCTCTGGACAGTCTCCAGAGATATTCTGCTTTCAAAGATACCATAGAATTATACTTGCACCTCAAGTGAAAACATCTTCCAACAGGAAGATGTACATAACACTTCAATGTTGGATAGAAAACACAATCAGTAASGATTGTCCAACATCTCAGGCACTGAAGAAATAGTATGATTAGCTTTGAATTATTCTTCAGAAACACTCAGTTTGGCAAAAACAATGGTCTGTTCTGAATTCTGAATAACAGGAATATATGCATGTTCAGTAATAGACAAGTTTTAGTATTGGGCTTTAAAAATACACTCAGACTTTGAGTTATAAGCCATCACCATACCCCTAAGTAATTCTCATGGCTAGTTACTTCTGCTGCCAAAAAAGTGACTGTGTTTAATTCTAGCACTGCAGTCTCTTTCCTTTTGGCTTTTTCCTTAAAGAAAATCCCATGTTATCCTTGTAGGCAAATGAAATCATCTGCTTCGAACAGATGAAACTTTTGACGTGTTTGCCAAAGATCAGTTTAGAATTTTAGAAGTGCTTTCTGTTGACAGAGAACAAAAACCAATCAAACAAAAGGCCCTAGTTCCCTTTTCCTGATAGTTATTTATCTGCATTCAACTTCCTTGTCCTCAGCACTCCACCACTGATAATTCCTTCAGATGAGAATTACCTTTCACATTTTTATTTTGGCTATCTGTCTGCTTAGACTGCTTGATAAATATGCAGATTTTCCTTAACAAAAATATTAGTACCAGTACAGCAATAATACAAATAATGCAATAATACAGAAAAAAAAACAAACAAAACAAAAAAAAACAAATATCTTAGAGAAGGCAACTGATAGCTACAAGTCATATMTATGACTTGATTACAAAGATATCAAGTGCAAGTCTATGTCAACCTAAAAAGCATTTCTCATGCAGAAAGACCATACTCTTTTCTATATGCTTCACTGCACATAAATRTATGTATTTATATCAAGTTTATCTGTACATTAAAATGAAGTATCATTGACTAAAATTTATCAATCATATCTTCAGAACTTGAAAAGGTTAAAGAGTTAGATTTTAATTTAGTTAGTTATCCTTCCCTACAATGGTATAGTAAAAATAATCATCAGCAAGTCATTTTTTCATACATGCATTCAGAACTTGTTATCTTGCACCTAGTTTGAAAATGATTCCTCCAGTTGAAAAACTCAATATATAATCACATGAAGAATAAAGCTCCCTTAACACATATTTAAATATATTATCTGTGAAAATTTCTTAGATACAATGATTCTTTTGAAGATGATCTTATTACACAAATACTTTAATAAAGGCACAGAAAACACATGTTAGTTTTCCCTCTGTTCTTCTGTGTTGAATATTTTATAGAGGTTCCTAGGGAAATTCAAAGCGGGAACTAAAATGAAAATGTTTCATTTATATATCCTCAATATCCAAACTCAAGGGTTTTATATCCTTTGGAAGAAAGAATTAGTAAGAGACTGAATGTGAATGCTTTCTCCTTTCTCCAGATGTCTTGTTCCAAAGCTACATCAAAAAATGAAAACAGCCACGTCCAATTTTACGCCTCCTCTGCCAATACCAGAGGAACATTTGAAGTATATTGTATGTGAATGCAGACTAAATTGAAAGTCTGTTTCAAATATCATCTTAAGATGTCAATTCTTTCTTCTCATGATGAAATAATTTAATATTGAATTCTGCTTTTCTTATCTTCTAATCGGACACTTACCCTGGCAACACAAAAACAGTCCTTTGCAGAAGTTCTTCAGAATTTTGTGTAAATATATTTTCTGGAAAGACCAAGAGAAAATACTCCCTGGGGGGTACAGAGTTTTAGCAGCTCCATTAACTCCTCTAAAAACAAAAGTCTTGCTCACATGAAAGCTACAATACATTCGCTCCTGGGCTGAAATCTAAAAACCTGATTCATCAGAGCTGTGCTGGTTTAGTCTCACTAGAGGGAAAACTCTCAAAAAAGGTAACTAAAAAGGTTTTCTTTCACCCTGATACATCTCTTGACAGTTTCAATACTTTATTACACTTGAAAGATAATTAACTGAAGAGACTTTAATACACTCTAGAAAGGAACATTACTAAAGTTAATTCAAAAATGACCCTTATACCAAGGTACTTTTTGAATTGAAATTTAATCAAAATAACTAGGAAGAGGAATAAGGCCAAATAAAAAGAGTAAGGATTACTGAATTCTAATCTGAGAAAACTGCCATCTACACTGAATGTGTATTGCTCAAAAACATAAGTGACTAAAAATCTACACCGAGTCCAACTGAAAAACACTGAGAGTGACTTATGAGGAACGTTCAATGAACTAAACTAGATGTATGTTTTCTCTTAGGGACTGCATTCGCAAAAGTGCGCTTTACAATGACTCCATAAATTATATGCATTTATTGTATGCATGAAAGTTCAAAAAAATCTGCTATTTTCTAGGCTGTTGGAAATTTAAGGCTTATAAGGAACTCGGGAGAAAACGTAGTTAAAAAATAAAGGGGTGTTTTGGATTCACAGACTCGCTAACATTTTAAACAGGCATTCTCTTTTCATATATATAATGAGAAAATTTGTTTACCGTTTGGAAACATATAAAACACATCTCAATCTATACTATTAAATCCAGTCTGCGCCTCTGTATACACGGTCTTTTCACTATCAGCATATTCTAAAATGATGGACCTTTACCCTTTGGAGCTCACTTTTATGGTTATTATTATTTTTAGATATTTTCGATGGCATATGACAGTAATCCCAAAATGAACCGCTCCGTTTGGTGTCCGAATAACACCTATCTGATATTTAGCTTGCTGGCCTCCCTGCCGAGGCTCGGCACGTGACTGTGGGGCAGGGAGGAGGGTGGAACGCAACCGGCCAGAGCGGAGCAGCCTCCCAGCGCCGGGGCTGGCTAGGGCCAGCCAAGCTGAGCACGGGAATGCTGCACGGGACACAGGGTGGGAAAGGGAAAGGAATGGCAGGCATCTGCCTGACGTTGAGACTAGACAACCAGCTCGACAGGCAAACACAGAAGTGGTCAGCCCAGTACCTTTCATGAGAGAGATTTCAGAGGCCTAAAATGCCGACTTTTGCAAAGAGCAACCTTTTTTTTTTTTTTTCATTTACCAAACCAATTTCATTCTTTCTTTCCTTCAAAACACATTCATGATTTTCCTCCCTGCCGTAAGTCTGACAACAAAGTGGTCTCCACTACTACATTTATTTACAAGAAGCTTTGATAATGAAGCTAATTAAAGAGTTTTTCAGGCAGATACACTGCTGTGGTTGGCAGAGTAGTTGATAGTGCAAATTTTATTAAGCATAGAATAAAATGCATATTGCCAAGCACCTGGTATGTAATTCCATAGCATGAAAACCTAAACCGCTTCTCTCGTACAAATCTGGAATATGGTATCTTTTCAGARCAGAAATCAACAGCAGTAAAAGATACTGCTTTTGATCCTTTGGACAAAATATATACCTTGGCACAGGTAACAAGGTTTGTGCTGCCTTTCATAACACTGTCATCAGCACGGACATATTGCTTCAGCACTGCCACTCAGTTCTTCTTCATTATTGTTCTTTGCTTCACCTTCTTGGGTCTGAATAAACTCATGAATATCTCTAATAATAATCACATAAGCCTTAGGTAAACTGTGTGGAGCAATACAAGCGCTGTATTTGCAAACAAAGTTTTCAAAAACTTTACACCTCCTCCTCAAAATAAATTGCACATTACTTGGTTGTCCATCACGTCCACCAATTTACACTGCCCAAATTTGACTGGGATAAATTATAAAATGGAAAGATCTAAATAATACAGATAACACTACACATCCTCATTTCCAATTTGCACATTAAACCTCTAAGCCTTCCAGAATGTGTAATTCCATAGCTTTTTCAGGGATTCCAAATTCCTTTCAAACGGCAGATATTTTTGGCTTGTTTGTTTTCAAATTACAGTTACTATTAAAAGGAAAACCAGTTTCTTTGATAAGCACAAAACAATCACGTTAGTCTAAAAATGTCATGAAGACCATCCTCTGTTCGTTGAATATAAAAAGAAGAAAGACTAACAAGGAAGAAGTGTAAGTAAACTGTCAAGTTCTTTCAGAGCACCATATACACATGATAATTTAAAACTACTACTTCTCCTGACAACAGCTTTCAAGGATCTGCATTGGGATAGAGAGACAAGACTGGCCAGAAAATCCCACCCCTCTATTGCAGCTGTCTCCTGTATAACATCTGTTCTTTAATAAAGAGGCCTCATCAGACAAGTTAGTGTCTAAAAAATCCCAGATCTACCTCCTTCAAGATCAAGGTACATACCTGCTCCTATCCTTTCATAGCATAAGGCAACTTATCTTCCCCTCCTACCTACCCACCCCCTAAAAATATTTTTTAATACTTTCCATGAATGCTAGAGTAGCAAGTCTGGAAGTTCTGRAAGTAAAGGGAGAGGAGCTTTCTTTTTTTTATTTCTTATATACCTTTTCCACAGATGAACAGAATCTCAAACACAAAACATGGTAAAATAAGCATCTAAGTAAAAACAGCACTATTTCTTCAGTGGCCTGTCTCATTTTGCAACATATGCTATTAGCATTACTGGAAATAACTCCACCTACACACTTCTCAAAAAAATCCAAACATCTGGCACAGATGTTGATGGCAGAGCAATAACTCGGAAGAGATGAGGCCACTACACTTGGCTTTCTGTGACCTGTTTTCATCGACAAATTGGAAAGTAGCATCACATTTGAAAGAAATACTCTTGCCATTTTACTTCAAGCTTGCTACTTCTGCATGCCATTTGGTATTTTTCCATCAACTGTCTAAACAGATATTTAGTGTAGAAAGCAATTAAATGTTCCTACCAATATTGGGATGCTTCAAGAGGCGACAGATTCTAGCTTCCCTTTCCAGTTTCTGGTGATCTGCAAAGAAGAAAGAAAAAAAAACACATTTACCATTACTCAGGGAAAGAAAACAGTCTTTAAAAACATAACTGCTTCATTTAGCTTCATTAAGACTTTACATTCAAACTATTTGRAATGTTGAATTAGATTGCTGCATCCAATTGTTTCTTTGATGAGCTTGTGCAGGTACTGTCATGTTAGAAAAATCTAACTGCTTATTTAATGGGGAGAGCAAGAAATAATTTATGCTGTAGCCTATAATTATCAGGTGATAAATCATGTTATAACATTAATCAAAATAAAGACAAAACACAATCTCTAGCATGACCATGAATCTTAACCTGTTAATGTTTTAACAATATCGTACAGTGTGTGTCATTTGACACATGGCAACAATGCCAAGAGAATGCCAGCATTCCTGCCACATGATGCTGCAGAAATCCCAATTACCAAAGACCAGSAGATGTTCTCCGATTAGGTCTTATCTCTTTCATGGGTTGATTATTCATTAACCTGAAGATACCTTGAATACTTAAGTCCAGATGCCTCATCTGTTGGCTTCCCCTCTCCCTGCTGTTTGAATCGCTTTAACCTTTGAGCAGAAACAGGAGGCTCTTGCTTTTAGCTTTTCTTGTACACCCCTATAGTAAAATGGCACTGCTGGAGAAAAAATGTGATTGTGACTTACACAGACCTCCCTTTAAGTGGNATGTACCACCCTTTTATAATATTTGCTTGAAATACCATTGCTTATAATACTACTTCTGTTATATTTGATCAGTGCTAAGTAATAGAGATAATACAGTGCTTGTCTATATGATAATAAATTGGGAGTGTACGTGTATAATTGCTCTTACTTGGAAGTACCTGGAGGTCTCATATAAAGAATCTACAGTTTGCAACAAAAACTAATAAACAAAAACTTTCTTTGCACRGTATGGATAGGGCATGATCATAGACTGCCGGACTATCATGAGGACTAATTAACAGAACACAATTCTMTGAGTATGAGCAGCTAAACTGAAACCTTTTAAATATGGTGAGCAGAAATATTTGATTTTATATTTACACCCGTACAAGAAAAAATATTTTTATATTCATATCTATATTGCATACAAGGCTCTGTGCTAAGCAGAATAAAACTCCTAATTTCTCCTAACTGATATTAATGTAACAGTCCAAAGTTAACATACTGAGTAAACTCATATAGTAGTGAAGCAGAATTTTTATATTTTAAGTTTTAGAAATTAATAGGAGCAAGTAAGGCAGGCCTAACTTTAGACACTGATTCCTGGCTTTAGAATTCTCAACACAACACTCATTCTTCCCCTAGAGCTRGCACAGGTAACCTGAGCAACAAATTATGCAATTTAGAGAGATTTAAAAATAGCCAGGAACTGCCTGCTGCAGCCTTATGTCAATAAACTCCTGGTGTATCCTCGCTGTCTGCAGCATCATTCCTATGGAAGCTTTGAATACTAAAGCTCATCAAGAGGCAGAAAAGCTCCACAGATTTCAGTTTTAGCTGAAGTATTARCTAAAAATATTTTTTCAAAATTAAAAGAGAAATAAACTGTGATATGTGCCTGGAGATGAAGCCGTGCTGTTATTTTAGCTGACTCCAAAGTGATATCCAAGTTTATTATAATAATCAATCCTTCACAGAAGTCTAACTCCAGATGTCATGCAAGTAATTCAGGTTATGCTCTCTCTGCAATCCTATTTTTCCACATTATATTTGAGAGCACTCCTAACAACTAAAAGGAGAGTTCTTCACTTTTATTTCAGCTCATAAAACCTGTAATCTGCTTTAAAAGTTTTGTGTTGAATAACTTGCAATCARAAAATACAAAACTAATCTACAAAAGAACATAACACTTCAAAAATGCTAGAGTAAGAATGAGCAATCTGAATCTGTAATGCAATTWACAGATGTATAGTGCCTGCACAGTACAGTATTGAGTTCTGCAGGAAATCAGCTCCCGCTCAAACCCAGCATTGGGTGTTASCTCTCTTATGCTTTTAATCTAAATACAGAGCAGCAGAGTTGTCCCAAAAGCAGGAAAGCAGTGTTCACAGCACAGCTCCACAGATGCAATGGTATAGTGCAATATAGTGCAAGTGTAGATGTTTGGTAGCACGGCTACAAAAACTCTACCTCATGAACCCAAAACTTTGCTTTCCTGAGAATCACTTTGGCTTCAGACTACCCAACATGGTGCTGCTCTACACACTGCTTGTTTAATCAGGCTGGAAAGTCTCCAGGAAAGGGGGAGACAACAGCAGTAGGTGCAGACAACAGCAGTGAGTGTCTAAGTGTCCATGCTGGGCATTCGGAGTACCCATTTCGGAGCAGGAAGACGCAGGTTCCCTGTTGCGACGACTGTTTCACAAAAAAATAAAATAAAATAAAATAAAATAAAAAAATCCATCGGCACCGTCTGCACAAAACATCCACATTGTGACAACAGCAGGGGCCACAACCCAAGTTCTTCCAGTTTAGTGTTTCAGTCACTAGATTACTGAAGTTACTCGCATCTATACTGGTGGTTGCAATAAGAAGGTGTAGTAAGGATTAGATTAGCATCTTGAGTGCTGTTTCCCAGCCTGCAGACTGTCAGCCACATAGCTAGCCAGCTTAGCAAGCGTGTCTGCACAATGCACAGACCAATTCAGTCCTGATCTCAGACAAGTCCTCTTACGTGTGATTACAATATAAATAAAACAATCCTTTGGCGAACTTGGGTTTTTTTTTTTTTTTTTTTTTTTTTTTTTAAGTGGTGGCCAGAGAAGAACATCAAAGAATAACTTGCTGATGAACTCTGGAAGTTTTGTAGTATTTTGCAGAGAAAAACTCCATAGAAAAAGCAAATGGAAAGGAACTTGTACCTTTCAATTTCTACCCTGAGACAGGGGTGAACTAGTTTCTTGTTAGAACTGATCCCCTCGAAGCACCTCTCTAATTTAATCCTGTAGCAAAGCACTTTCTCAAGTGATGAGATTACGTGAGACCAGTCTTAAACGACTAACTGTATCCTATAAATAGCAAGGGCAAAACRTGGCCAGAACAGTCTATTGACAGATACCAGACATCCTCCAACAGCRGCCCCTAAGCATTCTGAGAAAGAAGAAGTGTTCCTCAATAAAATATGATCCACAAAATGAATACACATCCCTCAGACCCTCATACATCATCTACAAGATCACAATCTTTTCCTTTCCCCGCCCACATCGGTTTAGTAATGGCCCAACATGATTTGGCTTTARAGGTTCATTCACATCAGTTACTGCATAGAAGAATATACACCGTAAATACAATCATTTTCATAAAATATTTTTAATTTTTTATATTTTGCATAAAGTATGCAAATTTAAGGAGTATCTGCAAATGATCTAAGCAATACTTCCTAGAACAAGGAGGGAAGAGAGAGATATAATGAAGAATAGTTACATTCTTCCCACTTGTTTCTATCAATGATTATGGTGGTGATCATACAAGCAATAAAAACTGAAGATGACTCGAGTATGGCATATATAACCTCATAAAGATCTACGTGAGGTGACAAAGACCTGTGCTGCACACCTTTGGAAGGCAAGCTATTAACAGCTRTCAAGTAATACTATAATAGATTAAGGAAGCATCTTCTCCCAAAAGTTCTTGGTAGTTTAATATCAGGTACTCATCCTTGGGCACTGCACACTTTGCCAATCGCTTAAGAAAGGCTCTCCAAAGACTTCGCCAAGGCAAAGCCGATTATGTCAACAGAAGGCACACCGCAAAGAGTTTCAGCACAACAAATCTTGTAGAAATATACCCTATTGAACTACTGCAATAAWTTTGAATCAAGACCAACATGCAGTTTAAGTATGACTAAGTATATAGTTTAAAAGGAAAAAAAAAAGGATGAGAAGTACTAAAGAGCTGGCACTTTTCATTCAAGTCATGCCAATAACAGCATAAATTGTCTTCGTAAAACAGTCTGTCCTCAAAAACAAAACAAAAACAACAACAACAACAACAACAACTGAAAACCTACTAAGAGGTTTTGGAACCCATCAGAAAAGCGTAACATAACTCCATCTGCTTTCTCTACAATAACTGTATTTTTTCAAATAAAGTTGATGAACACTAAATTATAAGATTTAGTGTGATGCAACTGCACTAAACATCCACAAATTATCCACTACTGGAAATSTATTTTGGGAAAAAAACTGCACTGGAGTTTTAAAAACACACTAGAATTGGAAACATGAACTTTCAACCCTATCATGTGTCACAATATTTGCACAGTAAGGTCAGTCCCGAAAAAAATAAGAAAAGGATAGGTTTAAAAAATAGTGGCTATGAATGACAACTCCTAGGGTCAATAATTTAGCATCAGGTACTAAAAGAAAAAAGAAACAAAAGAAAAAAAAAAAAAAAGAACAAACCTTAATTCAACATGTTCAGACAACATGTCCAGATATACTTGTGTAAAAGAAACTATAGCTGAAATGAAATATAAAAGGCAAATTCCCTCTTTAATATAGTTAACACCTGAAGTTCGTAAAGCAATTCTTAAAGATGGAGTAAAAACAGGAAAGGAAATTTCATTATTCGTCTATACTCTGTATTTCTCTGTATTTTGGTCAATTTTCTCAGTAAGAATGATCAAATCAATTCTACTTATCTCAATAATTAACTTTTATAGTCTTGTACCAGCAAGTTGTTTTATAAACACAAAATCTTCCACTGAGGATTAATGTTAAGWTTTTTAAGTTCTGTTGTACTGGAATTTATTTTAAATGCAGGCACACATACATAACGGGTACACAGCACACAGGACAATGATTTGACATGCAAATCAAACCAAGCTTGCTTTAGAGGAAAGTTGGACATTCTTTTACTGTCTTAAGGAAAAAAAAAAAAAAAAAAAAAAAAAAAAAAAAAAGACCATCAAGACATTGCTGGTCTATACCATCTCTATCAGCTCAACCTACATTTAGAGGATTGTACTGGGTAGCTATAAACCTGGAAGGAGTTTGAGGACCTTCCCTCCAGTGCTAAACTATGCGTTGCCTCTTTCAGAGTAACAGAGATATAATAAAGCACTTAATGTTTCACACTTAATGTTACACACACAGTGTAAATGTTTAAATTTCCTTGCTACTAATTCCTATACCGCAACTTCTGAACTGACACTGTACATGATTTAGGTTTCACTAAACATTTTCACTGGTCACTTGAAATCTAAATAGTTCAAATCCATTTCATTAGTGCATTCTTTTCATGTAGGATATTGTTTCATACCGTACCAATTGAAAAATATAAAACTGAATCCACAGAAAGGAGATAGGAATTCTATTGATACAGCAATTCAGAATACRTCTCATAGCATACGTAAGTATCACACATTCTTCTTCTTCCAGAGGACAGGTGTAAAACCAGCCCTGAAACTGGAGTAACCTGAAGGAAATTATCAGAGGGGAGGTCAAACCTAAAAACTCCCAGCAGCCAGTTCCCAAAAGGGCAAGAAGCTGGGCCAACACACACACTGAATGGAGCAGTCTGGGAGTTAACAAGGAAAGAAGTATCCTGCCTCAACCAGAATAATTAGAGAAACTACCTGGCAGRCAGCAAAACCACAAGATTCCCATGAAAGTTTCTGACAGTGACTAATGCATATGCTACATCAACACGAGAGGAAAACCTATGTAATAAATGCATTTTAACTGCATGAATATAAAGACTTGGACTATACCTATTTCTTACAAAATTTCAAATCTGACTTCTTCCATCAAGACCAGATACTCGCATAGCCCAATATCTCGTATTACAATTTATATGTAAATTGTACGTGTGTATTAGGAAAACTTCAAAGAAAACATATTAAGGGATATTAAAATTTACTTTCTGAGAATGATTTAATTTATATACACAGATGATGCCTATTTCTTGGATTAAGTTATAGCGTACCTCAGAATTTAAGAGGGAGATCATCCATCTTCAGCATAAATCTCTATTAATATAGGATCATGACTTTTATTCTAAACTGCTGATCTTACCCAGATACTCAAATTGAGCTTATCACAATGGCAAGAACATGAATACTGCTCACATCTTGCCAGTAACGGTATCCAAAAATGGAACAAACTTCGCCAAAGTAAAGTCTCCTTTTAACAACAGTCTGTACCATCTCTCAAGATTTTGCTGAGGTTCTTTTAATATTAAAGACTGTGAAGCAATCACATTAAAATCATGCCATTCTTTCCACATTTCTGCTTTAAATGTGAGTTTCTGGCTTAAAATCACAATCTTATGAAAAATGCAAAGACTTTATCTCGCATGATACTTTGTTGAAAATTTTGGCAAAATTTGAGCACAAAAACCTTGAAGTGTGTAAGTTATCATAGCTCCATTCTCAGGGAAGTTAGCTGAGGTTATATTTAATTAGGAAGAAATTCAGAATGCCAGTAGCTGAGATCTTTCAAGCCAAACAACATCAGCACCTGCTTTACTTTATGCTGAGGAAACTCCAGCATGTAATACAGGTGAGGACTCTTCAGTTTTGTAATACTGCAGGAAAAGAACCATAGTTAACTAAACAAGAAGGTTCCAGGGCTCTTATGAATTTGAAAGATAAGAGTAAACACTTAATTCTCCAACTAGAAACCAGGAAACAATTAGCTGGAAGCACACACTCCGAGTGGGCAACACCACTCTTGTCAACAGAAACACTGCAAACAAGCTTCATTTTGGTGGCTGACTTAAGGAACCAGCCCTTTATCTGCAACATCTGCAGTTGTCTAATCACAAAGAACAAACATGCTAAACAGCACTTTTTAAATTAAAGGTTGCAAACCTCCAGCTAGAAAAGAACAACCTTGCTAACATAATATCACCCAAATTTTTCTAAATTCATTCTTTGTTAGATATTGTACTAGTAGATATGGGTAATAACTAGTAGTAATCTAACTTGCAGAAACACACATGAACAAATAGAAAACAATAAAGGCAGAAACCTGTCTGAAATTCTAGGCCTCTGTGTAGCTTCTTCACGCAGTC
The DNA here is from genome assembly GCF_003342845.1 of Nothoprocta perdicaria. Lineage (NCBI taxonomy): Eukaryota > Metazoa > Chordata > Aves > Tinamiformes > Tinamidae > Nothoprocta > Nothoprocta perdicaria. Next base: position 448,378 of record NW_020454638.1, read on the forward strand.
TGAAGGACAGGAAAACCTCTCCAGTCAGGATCTATGGGAGCAGGAACCACACTGTTCAGGTGATTCTGTTTCTCCACAGATGCCTCATGGTTTTGTAGGAAAACTACCTCAATCTAGCAGCCAGCCTTTACCAAAAGAGACAATTTCAGTGTTCCTGGCAGCTGTCCCTTCTCCCTTCTGCTGTGCCAACCCAGGTGCTCATCTGCCCTCCTGGCAGGTTGGCTCGGACAAGCAGCGCTGSCAGAAAGCAACTCAGTTATTGGACTCGCTCATAGCAGGGAAAGACACATACAAGCATATGCGTTTTCTTCAGATGCTCTTTCAGTACAGCCAACAATCAGTTACCAGGAGCAAACTGGCTGGCCTGCCTCGTCAAAACGCATCCTTGGTCAAACCTCCTGAAGGGTGGAAAGCAGCGGGAATCCACCAGCAGCCCCTGTGGCCCCTATCCGCGTGCCAGCTTCCTGCTTGGACTGAAAGCTTTTCAGGCACCTTTTGGACACATCAAACTCTCCCTATTCACAGTCAGGGAAGCATAGTTGCCAAAGTCTATATTGTATCCCACAGCCTATGTGCCCCAATCTACCCCTAAAGAATTTAACTGCTTCTCTTCTACAACCTGACCAGAATAAGCCCTTGCACCTTCACTAAGGACTCTTTGTGATGGCAGTATATCAAGCACAGTACCCTGAGCTTACTTCTATCAGCTAGTCTTTCGCTAGGAATGCATACTCTGCTCCRCATACTTTCAAGACACTTGCAATTAAGAGATAGTACCTAACACCCAACGTCACAGCATTTCTGGGCTGTGCAAGGCACACCTAATCCTAGCGATTTAGGCAGTTGTTAAACAGGTATTTTTTATGAGCACGACTAAGGTCTGAGGCACCTGAGATCTGCTTACAAGTTGCTTCAAATTTGACCCAGTAGGAACAGGAGTTCAGAACTGAAAACACCTTAGCAAGACTGTGAACTGCAGGAAGACCATTCCACTGCAGGGAAAAAAAGACTCCTTCCATTTGCATTTTTCTTTATCCCAGGATCACTTAGGTGGAAATCGGGTTTTTTTTGTTGTTTGTCTGTTTTTTGTTTTTTTAAACTCCCAGATTCAACCACAGGAAGGGAAGTGGGCGAGTTGAGACTCTGCTTTTCTACTTCAGATGTGAACAGCAAGTCACATATATTGAGTGGTGCAACCTCCACCCAGACTGCAAGTGCAGAAAGCGCTGCTATAGACTTCCAGGCCAGGACACCTAGTGCTGATGCACAGGCCTCTTGCTCTTCTCTTTTCTTAAATCATTCGGACTACATCTGCCCAAAACAGAAGTGTCACAGGCTGCACTGACGCCTTTAAGCACAAGGTCAGTATCAGAAAAGGGTAAACTTCCAGCAATATTCCACCTCTTCCCATCGCAGTGGTGGGGACAGCAGCACAGGCTCCAAGCACTTAGGCGGTCAGCGGAGTGGCAGGCAGACAAAATGTGCCAATAAATGTGTTGTCCAAGCTTTCTCTTCTCACTTTTGAGCAACAAACAGAACTGGCTTGAATCAGTCTATGGAAGATGTAGCTACAATGCAGAGGCACCAAAGCAGTTAACCAACATCTCCCTTGGAAAATGCATGCGTAGAAGGTAGTAGAGTGGGTAAAACTGAAATGTTAAGATTACAACAAAAYTTTCCATATGCTGATTTCAAAGCCACAGCTTTGAACAACCCCACAAAGTTGCTAAAAATTCCATGGAAAGAACCACRGAGGCATCAAAGACTTCATTTCAGCACTATCAGAATTCTCTCTTCTGGCAGTTAACACACACAAACTCATTGTAACTCAGTGGGAGAGAGAGAAAACTGCAAATCTCTCCCCAACCCCGTTCACGATTTTGACAACTYCTATAGCAATTATATGGTATACGATGAAGTACTTTAAGTATTACAGAATGCAAATATTTGAGGTTTAAAACAACACGAGGCAAGAGGAAAACCACAGCAAAAGCAACTTACTTGAAATCAAGGAATGTGGTTTATAAATAACGCAACTATACATTTTTTAGAAATCTTGGGGAACGTTAAGGCTGGGGAAACACTCCAGCTCATTTCTTACAACAAATGATTTCTGTATGACAAAGCCATTAACTGGGACCAAGAAGGTTACCAAGCCCACACCTGAGCTAGTTCTTATGAAAGGTAGTTTGCAGTATCTTCAGCACTYTGCAGCAGCCATTTGCAGGCAATGTGAGAATACAAGAGGAGCACTTATTCACCTAAGRGCAGCCATGTAATTCTTTAAATACTCCATTGCAAATAGTTAGACCTCACTTACCTCCCTTTGGCTCTTTTTATAGAAGGTAAAAAGGTGAATGCTAGCTCTCTTCTCCCCATACAGCTTTCCCCTCTGTCCTCCACTCCAAACTGAATGCTTTAGCATTCACTACCTGCTCCTGCAGAAACACATGAAATGCAGTCCTTATTCTTCTCCTTCTAGGATTTATAGCTGAGAAAAGGAGACATTCTTACAAAAAATAAGCTATTACAAGCCCTAAGAGCACCAAATTGACCCAGTCCTCTTGATGTTTCCTGAACTGAAGCACATGCCAGGTGTTCATTGTTATAAAGACAACTTCTTTATGGATACGACAGCCTAAAACAGGTACGAGTGTGCAATGGCAGCAGCAGAGCCAGTTCTTTCACTAGGCCAAAAGCAACCAAAGACCAGAAATCAGGACACAGTGTATACGCCTCCAGTTATTTCAGCGGCTGCGTGTGTACGCACAACTTCTATTCAGTCAGCCTCTGAGTATCACAGAAAAGAAAAATAGCAAACCAAGGCACCCTGTAAAAATAATACAGCCTACACCTGTTGACTCTTCATAGTGTTGCTCAAGGGCACTGGGAAAACAAAAGGCCTGTTTGTGCTCAGCTGTGAAAGCTGCCAACAATAGCAGTTCTCCATTGCCTAATGGTCCTGTASGGCTTTGTTCCACTTTCCATCTTCTATTTTAATATTGTAATGTTTATGGCATGTGCAAGTTTGATAAGTACATGTAGAGATTTTTTTCCAAACTACAAAGCATAAGTCTTCATGTCACTTCATCAAGACACTTAAGCCCTGATTTCTATGACAACTTTTTTTTTTTTTTTTAATGGGGAGGAAGGGGAAAAAGGAGAAAAAAATCCTTTCTCTGTCCTGTCACTTTTTTAATGACATTTATATCTTTGCCTTTGAAAGTTCTTCATAGTTGGCCTTTACTCTGTGTTCTCCTCTTTTGTGTCTACACAAAGTAGACAAATTTCATCTTGAACACTCGTGGTTCTTGCTTTTCTTTATTTCATTCTTCTCCTTCCTTTCTTGGCACTCAAATTTGTACTTTATGTCTTCTAGCTCCAGGTTTTGAATTTATGCTGATAAGTATCATAATATATACAATATTTCTTACTTTGTCCTCTACCTTTTATTTTACTAGTGTTATTTAAAATTCAATTGCTTCAATGGCAGATTGACATTTGAGTAATTAAGACATGAAGCACTGCAAGATGCATTCCAGAAGAATTTTCATGTTCTTTGGTTTAGTCTAAGCAAGAGCTATAGAGGAGCAAGTATTTAAGCTAACCAAAAGCACCAAAACTGTTTTAGCCTGATGCATTTCAATCAAACAGCACTTCCCATTTTTCACATTTTTCAGAAAGCTATTTAACAATCCAGCAAGGAGAGATTCAGCTTGCTGACCACTTTTCTGCATAGAGCAATCTTACTTGAGTAGAAGAAGRGTTTAAAGGACAGCATTTTAAAGAAAATTATAAATATTACATATATTGACCCTCTCAAACTCTTGCACTGAAATCATCTGTAATTATAAGCACTGTTGAATCAGCATTTGGTTTCTTGCAGAGTTTAKCTGAAAGATTTTCCACATATGAAAGTTTGTGATGCATGGAGAGAAGTCATAGCTTTGTTCTCCAGTTCAGTTACAAGTGTCTGAACTAAAAGAAGTACATGCAGCACAAGTAAGTTGACATGTTCCTTCCATGACAGTTGTATCCCATTCAGGACAAGTTAAATTCAATGAGCAGCTTAATAATCAGTTTTAAGTGCAACTTGATCAATGTTTATAAAGATCTGTATAACACAACCACCTGTGGTAACAGGAAACTATATTAAGTACAGAGGCTTTATTTTCCAGTCTTATGTTCCAAAGAGTCAAAATAAAAAAGTAGTCAGTCTGTGAAAACAGCTCCTTAGCTATTCTCATCCACATATTTTCACATGCTCCGTTTATAACACCAACACTGCAGAAGGAATGTTATATAACTCTGCTCCCAAATGGATAAACCTAAATCTGAATTCAGGAACTATTTTTTGCATATCTCAACTTATTTCCTGATGAAAGTTGCACAGAGATTTGCAGGAAGCAATAGTATTTGCAAAAAGTAATTCAGGGGGAATTTAGAGAAATTTCAGAAAAATATGGCATGTACAAGATGCTTGAAATTTTAGACRTCAAGTCAGCAGCCCAACAGGCACTTAAACATCTGCTGGTCCTTTAATATGTCACTGAAGAGGGATGGGCACATACTTGAATGCCTTGCTAAGCAMCAGTGCTGCATACGCCACCTTAAACTGTGACACTTCAACCTATTCATACTAAAAGCAATGACGTATTTTGGATAAACTTCTATCTGATCATTGAAATTTTGAAGGCTTGAAACCTTCTCCAATTTTTTTATTTTCAAATTAGCTTTTCTTATAGTAGCATAGTGAGTACAGAATCCCAAATTTTCAAAATCCAAGTGCTGTCCTTTAAACAGACACATATTGTTTCAAGTTAAAACTGGATGGTTAATACCCATAAAATACCTCAAAGTGCCCTAGTTTAAGTAAATTTAAGTACCATGATAATTACATAACACACATTCCCACAGCAGATATCAAGTTATAGAAAAAAAGGCCTAATGCTCCCTCCAGAGAAGTATTATAAAACACAGTAGTGCGAGAGAAACAAGGTTAGTCTGACTTTTTGTTGTTTCTTAAATCTTAAGGGGAGAAAAGTAAATTTTAACTTTCCCTTTGTCTAGTTTAAAACTCAGAACAACAAGCATTTCCAAAATTCCTACTGAGTAAGCACCTAACTGAAACAAAATGCTGTTTGTTTTATACAGAAATAAAGATGAGGTATGAATGTGAATTAGACATGGTCAGGTGAGCTCATTTCACTCAATGAAAGGGTTTTTCTTAAGCAGAGCCAATACTTCTTTCAAGGAAGAAAAGGTGGAAAAAAAAACTATGATTGTCGTGTGTTTAAATCTGGCATTCTGCACAAAAAAAAATTGACAGTAGTCCACAATTAAATCCTAAGAGAGCTCACATTTTGAATATTATACAGATAGATTAAGCAATATAGCATTTTATTGCATTGACTTCACCACGGCTGAGGAAAAAAAGGGGGGTGGGAGGGAATTATCATAAAGAAGCAAAATCTTGCTTTAGGAAGTATAGAGTCACTATATCCACTTATGGGGATATGGGAAGCAAGATAACTAATCTTACTGTTATTTTTATAGAGTTATTTACTCCAAAATTGAGCCAGAGCCTCTACCAGCACAACAGCTTTCTGAAATCTAACAGTGAATCACTAAACAAGAAAACAAAACTCCTTATAGGATGTGGTGGATCAGCGCACTGGTTCCAGCGCTTCTGTATTAGCCCATTAGTCTCAACAGAATACTGATGCTTCAAAGTGCATAGGGGCCAAAGGTCAGGAAATGCTACAGAGATGCATGGATTCACTGGCATTCCCTGCCAGGGAATTCAGGGAATGTAAGAAAAGACTCAGAGGCACCTGTGGACCCCTTGCCACCTGCTCAAAAGMTCCAAGTGCATTTGCCAAGTTCTGGGCTTCAGACAACCAACTGGTGGATCTCAGTAGTATCCCTACCCACAGAAGCTACCAAGCACAGCATCCTTAAGCCATATTTGAAACTCTTACACTTTATTTACAGAATTCTCAACTTCCAGACTCATGCCAAGAACAGACCCAACACCAATTCTAACTCTCTAGTTCCATAAGACCATGTAATCTTTAAAATAGAATACTGAAGCAGCACAGGAAAAACCTTTTTGTTGACTCGACTTTAACATAAAATATCCTGAGAGAGCCTTAGCACTCAGTATGTCCTAACTAGATGTTAAAGAATCTAGCCCGACTTAGGTTTGGAGACAGCAAAGGTGCTGTTCTGGCACACAGCATATGGGAGCTGTCATTCAACAGATCAGAATCAGAAACCCACTTATTTTCCTATGATACCTGACATGATGCCTGAAGAAGAAAAAGGCAGCTAACTGGGAAGAAGGAAGGAAGCCATCTCACTTCATAAAAAGACTTTAAGGCATGGAACACAACCAGCTTGGCAGGTTTTCTTGCTTACCCTATTTTCCACAATCTTAGGTAGTGATCTGCTCACACTTAAAAAAAAAAAAAACAAAAAAAAACACAGTTCTGCACTCAACAATTACAATTTATTTCTCAACTATGATCTACATCTCGTGATATCTCCTGTCATCACAAGTTTAGTGCGACTAAACCATGCACACACACTTACGTAAAAACAGTCTCCAATATTTAAGATATGGAGACTATTTTCCCTCCAGATACTTAGGAAATAATATTCTCTAATTAAAAAAAGAAAAAGAAAATAATATGCTGCTCACCTTATACCTAAAGACTGTTAGTAACAGCTGCATGCAAACTGAATATATATATATTTTTTTTTTTTTTTTTTTTAACTTTGAAATAAATCATGACCTACTGGCTGGAAATACTGGTTGAGTAATTAGACCAAGTAATCAGCAATGCGTCAGACCCAAGCCATGATGGGTGCTTAAGACACCCATATATTTCACAGACCTTTCACAGACCATGAACAGGCTATAGACTAGAAGCTGCTGCAAAGAATATCTTTGTACTGTAAGTTTTTCATTTGGGCAAATATTTTTTTTTTTTTTTAAAGCTTATTTACATTCGTCTTTTGCCTTGACATCATTTGTAGTACAAGATACTGCTTTAACTGGGAGAGAGAGAAATACTTTTTTTTTTCTTTTTAAAGATGAGGTAGGGACATTCAGTTCACTGATAGCATAAAGATGATAAAATATTCAAAAGAAATTGAAAAAATCAGTCAAAAGAAACTCTGCAGAAAAAAAGTCAACAATTTTGATTTCTAAATGTCCTGCTACTGTTAACATTAAAAACTAAACATGCAGCTTTGACTTATTCCACCGGGGACGCCACTCCAGAAACCAGCATTTCTTAATACTTCCTGCAAATCCGTTTGAAATTACTGGGTTTTATCTTAATAGAGCACATGGACTCTAACCCTTTTGCAGGAAACAACTGTAGAACTAGTATCAAGTCCAAAGGAGAGCAGGGAGGGAAAAGGTTTGGCAGCTATCACTATGACTCATAAGAAATCTATTAAGCATACCAAAGCCTAAATTTTTCAAAACAAAAAGAAATGCTGAGAATACACGAGCAGATGCTTGCCGAGATATTTTGTCAAGAACAGTAGCAGCCTGTACCAGTACTATAGAACTAAGGGCATTACTAAAAATACCTTAATGATTTAACCTCAATATTTACTCACTAGTAGGTTATAAATAAGCATGTATTTCAACTAAGTCAATAAAAAACTAATGACTTAAAAWGAGAAACCTACTTTAAATAATGATCTTTTTATCTACCTTCCATTACCTTTTTTTTAAATAAGTGATTTATGACTAAGCTATCACATGGATTTTTGCTGTTTTGCCATATCTAAGTCTTTGCTCCCAAGTACAGCAGTTTGCTCCTAAAATATCAGTTCTCAAAGCAGTCTTACTCCAATGTGCCTCTTTTTTTTCCTTCTTTTTTTTTTTTTTTTTTTAGAGCTTATACACTCATTTTACACTGCATTATATAAAAAAGATAACCAAAAGAACCAAGTACATGGAAATCCTATAGCATATTAAGCCATCCCATGCTGATGGCTTAATGGAACACAAAACAACAGACAGCAAGCTGCCCCCTTCAGTGGTCAGTGGGTGCGTGGAGCCTTCGAAAAGGGACTGAAGTTTTGCCTGTGTTAACCCAACTCATACTTGAGTACTTGCACCTGTCGTGTTAGTTCCTAACCTACCCACCTTCTCTAGCAACCGAGAATTYGGGGAAATAAAACCAAATGTCTCTCCTTTGGCAAGAGTTTAAGTATATTATGTTCTGCCTCAAGAAAATTAAAAAAAAAAAAAAATCTTAAATCATAGGCAGCATGAGAGAAGTGAACCAGAGAGGAAAAGCAGTCAAAAGAAAAAGCTGTTATCTAAAGGAGTACTTGATGCATTTCAGTCTCCATCAGTATCAGATTAATGCTGAAGTGTACCAATGATTAAAGACGTAATCCATTATGTAAAACCACGGGATATTGTCAGATACCACAGCTTCAATGAATAAAACAAATGCTTTCAATATGCAACCCATTTGCAAGTTCTTATCCTCTGTAAATACAACCTCTAGGAAAGATATTCTAATATTCACCAGAGTGTTAACGCTGTCACAATGATCATCACTACTATTAGCTATCTGACAGGGCAAAACTGGAATGTTTTAAATATTCTTCATTACACAGTATTTCACTGACTTTACAAAAGATAGCAAAGAAGTAATCAATGTAACTGGAAAATTAATTAGAATTCATCAGAATGAATTGACCTGCTGATTTGTAGATATTAAGTATATGAGAATATGATTTGTTCAAAACTTCATGCCACTGCTTTAAGTAATGCTATTAGTCTAATTGGAGACAATGTTTAAGATGTTCTACCATCAATACCTGATCACTGATGCAAACACATCTGACAACAGCAGCACAGGGCTCCAATAGCAAGAATAATTTGTGATAGATAAAGCTTGTTCGTTACAAAAACTGTTGTTTAGATCAATTCCTGCCTCCTCTGAGGGACTCTGGCATCTGTAGTGTTTTTCTAGGATCTGCTGTACACCTGAAAAAAGCAATTTAGTGGAAATACTGTTATGAGTGTCGTGTAGCACTATTATTAAACAACACAATGGAACACAATTTCCACAGTGGAGTTGATTTCAATATTCTACCTACCATATTCACATTTCTGCTAACTAAATATGCTATAAAGAAAACCTTTATCTTCCAAAACTGAAGTGAGCGAAGGAGAAGAGGGAAATAACTTACCCTCCAATTGTGTTATTTAATTAAAATTGCAAGTTTTAATTAAATTGCTGGCAAAAAMCCAAGGGGGATTGGTAGCACTGTCACACCAAATTCACAAAATGGAAATTCAGTAACAATATACTGTATTTGCTCATAACCCTTTCAGTTAATTCCAAGACTTCACCTCCAGTATTTGTATTAAGCAGGTCTATGAGAGGGAGGGTGATGGTAATTAAGTACAGAAAAAAAGGACCACAGAGCTATAGCTTTGCTTCTAAACTATCCATGAACTGGATGTTCTAAAACAGCTATGAAACAGAAGAAAAAAATGCTRGTAACACAAAAAGAAATTGCAGCAACTTCTACTTCTTCCCAATTCAGCTAGTGTTTAAAAACAAAAATGCTTTTCAGTGCTTTTCACACTGGACTTTTTTCAATTTTTGGGGAGAGAAAACCATGGCAGTTTATTTTCAGCTGTCCACAGCCTTTGAGAAAACAAGCTTGTGGCAGGAAGGTGGCTTATAAGTTAATCAATTATTCTGAAGAATTTGTAACAAACTTTTCGTGATACTTCTATAACAAGTGTTACAGAGAGAAGGATTGATAAAACGTAATCTACAGAATCATTCACAGAGAAAGGCGTACACAAGGATTTGGGCTCTAAGCTTAAAATAYGCTCCAAGAGACACCTCTTCTTCGAGAACTGCTAGGAGATAATCATGCAGTCRTGGAGTGTGGAAAGATACTTGCCTTACTCTACTTGAAATAAATATACATATACAATTGAAATTAGAGTTTGTGTCTTTCCTATGCCCCCTTTTCACTCACAGGCACCTGTTTATATTTTCTCATCATCACCAATACCTCTGAGGCAAGTTAGGTAGAGTTTAGCTGGTCTTTCTTCATTCTTAGAAACAGCTGAGGATATCATTAAGGRCACATTTGTCACTGAACCAACACTTGCATAAAACCTTGTCAGGCCAAAAGAAAATACCTACATGTGAGTGGGTGAAGTTTTATACAGATCCTTTAAAATAAATCTCTCCCCAAAGTGAAGTTACTACTGTATCACACTGTGATGTTCTGAATGAAATGGGTACAAAAATGGGTAGGGAGATATTGATTTTAAGATTTGTCTTTCTTTACTTGTGCTGCTCTCATAAGCCTTTTAATAATGTCAAAACTTCCATGACTTGCTTTGCTGTCTTRGAGAGTAGAAAGAGTGCAGTGATCTGCCCTCTTACCCAGGAGTTCCCAGTTTAAGTAACCTGGGGTAGAGTGTTGGCCTCCTGCTACGGGAGGGTTGCAGATRTTTTTTAGAGGGGAGTTCATTTCAGGATTGATACTAAACCAACATCTTGAAAATGAATTTCAAGAGACAGTTACCCAATTAAAACTCATCTAGAAACTAGTAAGGAAATGTATATCTGTAAAGGTCTCTCCAAGCTTCCAGTTTTTTAACTTTGTAGAAGAGATTTATTTATTTTTTTTAAGCAAAGAAAAAGTTTACTTTTTAGGTGTAGTCCTTTTATTTTGCTTTTTGCTTTTACTAATACCCTTTCCACATCATACCATTTTCTATTGGATTAGATAATGCTAGCAAAAAGGAACTGGCTATTAGCTAAACACTATGTCTATCAGGACAGGTGTCTCATTGCCAGGGAGACTGGGATTAGGCTTGTAGCAGAAAATCTGTAATCCTCCAAATTACAGTGGGGACAGATGGTGGAAGATTTCTGGAAGTTACTGTTGCACCTGCTGAATACCACATGCAACAGTATCTATCATTGCAAAACTGACCAGATTTTCTTCTGAAATCTGCCTACTTTTTGCTGCTGACCGAGAAGATCTCGGTCAATAAACAGAAAATTTCCTTTTTAAGAGGGGGYTCTCCATTGTTCATCTTTACTCCAAATTTTCACCTAGGGGAACATATTGATAATGAGAAAGCAGCAYGCTGAGGAAGCATTAGTACATCTGCTCTATCAGTCTTGCATGGATAGGCTTAAAGCTCAATGTCTATCTTTAAAATACTCTAGGGCTAAAGCAGCTTTCAGAATTAAGGAGTGGTAAATAGCTTCCTGACACTACCCTTTCATTTCTGCACCATAAGGAGAAGACAGACTCCGTGACACTATGCAACAGGACTTAGTAACAGTGCTATGGAAAACATTACTCTTAATCTTAAGCCATCTTGCAAGTTCTGGAGGTGTTTCATAAATTGTATTAATAATGATCTGCGTGCAAGTTTGTTATGTATGGAGCATACAAAAACACAGTTGGCTCCAGACTTCAACCACTCAGCTTGCACATGTACAATTATAATGTAAGTAAAACTGCGCTATGAAAGATAAGTACTAGGTATCCATTCAAGGCCTAGAGGAATGTTAGAGCGCCAAAATCTTCATTACCACAGGAAACACTAATAGTACAATCCTCTACACCACTGTGGAGGTGCTACCTCTACACTGCTGCTACCTGTACATTTCTAAACTTAGCCAGTAATAAGGCTGAACACTATGCAAAATGTATATTTTGCAAAACTAAAAATTTAGAGGAGGTCTGATTCAGAACAAAACTAATAAGACACCTCAATAAACAAGGCCAGATACTCACACCCTTCTTTTGGCAAGACACCAATCACTTTAGTCACTACTTGGGAGAACTCTCACTGATGAATGTGGTCCACAGCTTGTAAATTGTGAATCATGCTACAAAAACTTGGCTCCTGTAGTTGTTTCACATCTAATTAAAATTTACTCAAACATCGTACAGTCTGGCTTTCACCATAGCAGTATCTCTGCCTGCTGCCAAAAGACCATTCAGTGCCCCACACGGCTCCAGATGCTCTACTGAAATTTATCTCTGTTGTTGCTCCTCTCCTCAGAGACCTAGGCCAGATATTAAGCTGCTTGTTAAAAAACAAAAAGCTGTTTAAAGAARCAGTAGTACCATGTAAAAGAAACACAAATGCACTAAGCAAACTCTTCTCCCTTTTCACTGGCTAGCCTAGACTTACTGAAGCACGGCTTGCCTTTCCTTTTTCCTCACGTAGAGTCTGTAAAAACCTGCCTGTTGCCCTCTATTTTTATGTGGATGCTTTGAAATAATGTTCCACACAGTAATCTTTATTGACATTTATTTCTTGAGATTTTCCTCAGTGGCTACTTCTATTTTTAAAAGTCAACCTAATCAAAAAGCCAGTGAAGATCTGCACAGCTCATAGGAGCACAGGAATAAAACAACACATGACTGAGCCCAAAGGATTCAACATGAAGAGTTTTCTCTTACAAAAAGGATTTCTTGGATCTGTACGTAAGTGATCTCATCATGTAACCTTTGGACCTGCCTACAAGCAAAGCCAAAAATCACTGTCACATAATATGGTTAGATGGCTTACTAAAATAAGTTACACCTAAAAGTACTCTGTAGCCTCATGCCTATGAATACAGTTTCTTCAATATGCACCAAGTCCTAAGAAATGAGATGAAAATATGTCATGTGGGCCTTTGAAGAGTATCAAGTCCAAGCACCTACAACAGGTATATATTAAAAAGTAAAAACATTCTTATCAAGAATAAAAAGATAACCCAAATCCTGTATGCAAAATCAATAGTGCAAAAGACAGGAGGAAAAATCCTTTATGAATCCCAAATTAAGTTCACTTCTACAAAGCCATATGCTCACTGAAAAGGTCTTTTACTTTTGTAAACCCAAACATTTCCACTGGTGTTTTGCCATTTAAAATTAATTTTCACTGTTACTAGAGCAGGAATTATCTAATAAAGAAATTAAAAGCAGGTTTCCTGCTTAACATAAACCCATAAAAAAGCACCACTACCATTCCAAAGAGAAAAAAAAAAAAGAAAATGTCCACAAGAGTAATCAACAAACGGCTGTGGATGTTCTGTATACCTAAACAGGGAATGCAATTTATAGAAAGACTGTTCCATTGCTGTGGTTATTCTTCCTTGATGCGATGAATGTTACTTGCATGCTCAGCAAGTTGGCTGAAGATATGGGCCCCTGACCATGCTTTAAGTAACTCTGAAACAGGTTAGGCTGAGAAGGYGAGAAAAGGATCTGACACTGCTCTTCTCCTGAAACACAGAGCTTACAAGAGCTAGTTAACCACTAGGGAGGGAAGGGGTAGGAAGAGGACAGGAGGAAAAGTAGAGAGTTTTCTGTCAGCTCTTTCACTCATCTGCAAATTTCTGCAGTCTCTTATTTGTCTGTTTATTAGTAGGAAGTATAGTTCTGCCAATGATTTCTTGAACAAACTTTCTTGGCTTAATAACTGAGAAAAACAAGTTTAATTTAAGTCATACATTTGTTTTTTATATATACATATATATATATCTGTAGCAACATATATGGTAACAAATACACACCAAATAACAAATATTCAGATTATTCAAGCGGTAAGCCAAGCGATGCCTGTTTTGTAAAGCTCACCACTTATCACTTATATCACTTATCACAAATGCCACAGCTGTTGAAGGATCTTCAGTATTACATATAAAAAAACAAAATAGAAATCCAGAAACAAAAACAGATGCACTCTTTAACTGAGGAACAAGGTAAGGTTTCTGCTATACAAAGGCAACTAGTCTCAACTGAGGCAGAATGAGCCACCTTTCTATAATACCTTTTCTTACTACYACGTAATTTTCCTGGAAAAACACCCAGTCCATAGGCAGCCTCATTTACTCATTTGTTAGTAAGGAATGCTGTGCTCTCAGAAAGAAATATATATAGCCATCTGGTAATCTGTGCTTTGCAAGGATAACTGCATCAGAAAARAAAAAAAAAAAAAAGAAAGAAAGAAAAGGCAACCTTGGAAACACTCCCCTGTTCAAGTGTATTTTAAAGCAGCACGGCGAGAAAAGCAAAGGTTTTACAAAGACAGGCTTATTGAACAGAGGTAAAGTACAAAGTGAAATATCAGAACGCAAGGCAAAGCATACAACTGTGTTAAAAGCACAGGAAATACGAGCAAGTCTAGGAAATGTCTGCCTCGCACTCATGTAATAACTATTGTAAGGCCTCCACTTAACCTGTGCATCTCAAAAACATCACACTAGAGGAGACCTACAAAGATGCGTCTTGGCAGGCACTACAGGCCCTGTGTCAACTGTGAAAATGACTTTTCACAACAGAAACCTAAAACGCTGTCAGCTTCTGTAATGAAGATGATTAGCTGTGCACAGTTACTTAGCGTCAGTCTGACAACTTGTTACTCAAAACAAAAAGATCCTCCCAACGATTTGGAGTTTGCTGATAGCAAATTCCATAAATCCACTTAGTTGGACTAAAAGAAAAACATAACTCTGCTTTGACCACCTAGTGCAGAAAGTTTTCAAGTCTTGGTAAAATTGGTTTTCTTGTTGTCCCTATTAACAGGGCTGAACAAACCTCTTAACAGTTAGGGTTCAGTGCTATCTTGATATATGCAGAAGTAAATACATGCAGTTTTAGCAACTCAACCTTTAAGATTAATACAGACATTTATTTTTATCYGCTAGGTATCTTCAATAGATCATTAAAATTAGCAGCTTGAGTGTGAGAAGCTCATTACTGAAAGATACATGCACAATTGCTATGTCCAAGGAAAAGCAAAAAAGTGTTAATGAGGTAGCTGGTGTTTTCTAGTAGCTATAATGCCCACAGGAACATTATAATATACTGGACTGGAACAGAAGCACTGAAAGACCTGTACGCTCTCATAGCTTTAAATGACAAAATAAAATAAAATTAAATTAAATTAAATTAAAATTAAATTAAAATAAAATTAAATTAAAATAAAATTAAAATAAAATAAAATAAAATAAAATAAAATAAAATAAAATAAAATAAAATAAAATAAAATAAAATAAAATAAAATAAAATAAAATAAAATAAAA
>NW_020454638.1:464170-489815 GCF_003342845.1 Nothoprocta perdicaria
TTTTTTTTTTTTTTTTTTTTTTTTTTTTTTTAAACTTAGTTTGAAAACCTTAGAGAGTTTAGTTCACAGAGTAGTTAAAAAGACAATCTGAAAAATATGGTATGCATTACAGCCAGTGGAGGTTTACAGAACAAGTGGAAACTTGTAGCTTCATATAGGTAAGCTGAAAAATATCTATAGATATAAAACTTATAACAACACCTGACTGTATACCTCAACACTCACAAACACAGTGTTTCATTTAGAAATGTTACAGTAAATAGATTCTATCACTTCAGGACTAGCAAGTGATTTACCTTAGGTCATAAACATAAGTAGTTAGAACCAGAGCTTCACCAGGCAGAGATCTAGCAGGGTCAAACACTTAGAAGAAAACTCTCTTTATATAATGCTCATACAAGACAAGTGCCTGTTTATGCATTCCTGTCTCCTGAACCTTTCTCTGAATATTGCAAACACATAAGTTACAAACTTTCTAATTTGACTACTGCTGATAAAAGTGTGGAGTCCCAATCAAAAATGAAAGCRTTCAATATTTTATGGCACTAATAAAACATTCAAACTACTAATCATTTATGTTAAACAACTAGAATTCTACTCTAACTGATATCATAGCAGCTGAATATTACAGCACACTTWAGTGCTTTGATCCTGTTTTTTTTCTACTTTGAAATGAGCTTTATAAAAGCAAAAGAACAAAATTCGTGTTTCATCTGCTTTTCTATCCAGGCAGTCCTCTTTTCAAAATTAACATTTTCCTGAAATGAAATCTCATTCTGTAATCTAAAAATCAAGATGCATTATTACCAACAGTAAAATTTCAGTAAACAAAATTAAGCCTTTATATTTCTGCCTACAAACAGAATTCTCTTCATGAYTGACTCCTTAAAATGTAACTAACCAGACCAGTAAATATATTTACTGTTGAGGCACAGCAAGGAAATCACAGACAAGAAGTTTTGAATATAATCTCTTTCAGTACCAAACAGGAATAAAAAWAAATAAATAAATAAAATTAAAAGAAAAACAGTAAAGTGCTATTATTTTTCCTGGAAATAGCAATCTTGATTAATGTATCTGATTCAAAAGTAACTAATAATAATCAAATAACTTGCACAAATTCAAATATACTCTGAATGAGCTACAAGTCCCGAATATCTCTTTCTAGCTCCAAAATAACTGACATGTCTCCAGTTAGGCACGAGCGTTTCTCATCCCGCTGGCAGTTAGGAGGCCACCATGGAGTAACATGAAGCACTCCGGGACAAAGCCCCGCACGGACAGTTGACTCAGGGCACCAAGCTTGCTCCCTAGTGCTGCTGCACCCAGGAAAGGTTGCTGTGAAAATAAACCCCAGGTGTCTCTCATTGCAGCCATGTGCCCTGCAAGTGCCTGTCCCAGCCGGTCTCCCTTTTCTGAGACACCAGCATGTGCAGAGGAAGCTTCCAAYACTGCACCAGGACTGACCAGCAAGTTCTTACCCAGCTGGGCTGGCAAGGGAAAAGCAAGATATTTGGTCACTTGCTTGTAAATGTTTTACTCTTGTACTGCCAACATCAGTGCAGATGTGTTAAATTTAAGAAGCTCCAGCTGACAGCTGTTACACTGATATGCTACCATCTTGCCTTTCCTATTACTCAGCTTCAAGTAATGCTTATGGAAGCTACAATGTGTTATAAACTAAAAAAGCACGCGCCACAAGGCGGGGSGGGGCGGGGGGGGGGAAGAAAGGGAGGGAGGGAGGCAGATTCAAGTTTCAAAGACCACAAACACACAAGTACAGCTAGGAAATGATGGAAAAAAGTTTAGCTGAGGGCAGAGAAAAATGTGTTTTTGAATGTTAAACTAAAAACAGGAATAAACTTAATTACTTACATAATGATGACATCCCTTTTCATTCTCACCTGAGGGTTTCGTTTTGATAAAATATGCATATTATATAAATATTTGATACACCAAAAGGTGTTAGTAGGGAAGTGCATATATTACATTTACAACTTTTATGTTTGATCAAAGCTCACACAAATACTTGACTAAGTTAAGGAAACAAATGCTGTGCCACAAATTGTATCTATTCAACAAAAAGAATTTCTGACTTTGATCCTTCCCAGCAGTGCTACAACATACTGCTCAGCCATGGCATTAAATTATATGCTAAGCTTTGTCTTTGTTACTTAACAAGCTAATTTTAAAGCAGTTAAAAGAATCATGTATTCTACAATCATTAGAAAAAGCCCTATTATTTTTAAAATAAAAACAGAAAATCTCATTAAAACATTAAAGTGAGATGAACCATTTTCCTAAAACTGTTTGCCAGAATGTCTGATGTTTTACCAGAAAGACTTTCTTCCGGAAGAAAAGAGTATCAAAGTGGTTGTTGAAGTAAGCATGGGAAGCCAAAACAGAGTAACCAAAATATTCACATACAAATTTTTACAGAAAATATTCTATAGCCCGTGAAAAACTCTCCCTTGATTTTTAATATCAGAAGGCAGTTCAACAAAACAAGAGAAACCACAGTGCCTCATGGAGACCAAGAATCAGTTATAAAGCAATCAAATTCAACCAGCAATTATTTACAGGTTAATCCAAAGGCATGAAAACCATCCCATCCCATCCGAGTGGATGCTGACTTACTTGAATATTACACAACTCCTTTCCTTCAGTGAATGCACAAGAAATGGCATTTGTAAACCTGTAATCCTAGAAGTAGGTAGGTGCTCAAGTATATTCATTCCTAGGATATCACTCTCCCCACGGATGCCTCAGAGCTGCGTCACACACTGAGTTATCAAGCAGTCTGTGAAACAATGTGTCTCAGACTTTTTACTTGTCACAAGCTTCTACCTGTCTTTGTCCTGGTGCGGATCTTTTCCTTTTTGCTACCAGTCCTCCTGCTTGTGTCTCATGCAAAAAAAGTGCAGTTTGCAGCAACAGCGGTAATTACAGCTGGTTTCACTTAGATGCCTGAGAGCAACTGAGCTCTGCCAGCGAGGAAAGGAACTCTCCCCTTCTCCCTTCCCAACATCCTTTGAATCCACTGATAACTGGTKTCAGAATACGTAACCTGAGCGACACTGTCAAGAATGTGTCATATTTCASAATGTGTCACTATCAAAATACAAATTTATTTTTACCCTGTAGCTTCCTGCAGTACACTTTTAATTCAGAAATGATTCCCCCCCTCAAAAAAAGGTGATCTGTTGCACCCTGAGTCTCAAGTTTAAGTGTGAGATACATATATACATATAGTATAGCATGTAAATTGCTGACCACAACCTTGCATGCTACCAGCATGCTAAAGTAGCTAGGAAAAGAGGAAAAGCTCCTTCAAATTGTCCCACAGATGAAAGATATCATGTAACTCAAGTAAAGTTAAGCACTGAAACTTCATCAGTAATTTTCTTTATGAGAAGCAGCTGAAATAACCAATTTAATCTGGCAATTTTCCTACCTAAATTGCATATAGTTTAAATGAGGTACATATCACTTGGTACACCAAAGCTATACAGGCTTTGTGTTTCATGTGTGTGTGTGTGTGTGTGTGTGCGCTTGTATACACATATATCTAAACATATATACACATAAGTGTGTGTGTGTATATATATATATGCATGTATACATGTGTATGAAATGTCTCTGTATATATGTACCTATTGTTTCTCCAACTGCACTGGTGGGTATTTCCATTTCACATCTTTCTCAATGCTCTCTTTAGTCTAAAGTGACTGC
This sequence comes from Nothoprocta perdicaria, assembly GCF_003342845.1. NCBI lineage: Eukaryota > Metazoa > Chordata > Aves > Tinamiformes > Tinamidae > Nothoprocta > Nothoprocta perdicaria. Next base: position 467,903 of record NW_020454638.1, read on the forward strand.
AGAAAAATGCCAAGCTTCCTAAAGAGCATCTGGCGCCGCACCACACGTCTAAGAGAGCCCACAAAAGCAGGCTACCAATGTCCACCWCTTAGACTGTGGTCCAACATCAGCATTTCCAAATGTCACACTAGAAAAGACTTCTCACTCTTTGAGGGAGATGTTGATTAAACTACCTAAGCCATTTGCTATAAATTACAAACCTAGAATTATCCAGTAACTCCTCTATTAATGCCTAAGAGATTAGCAACATACAGTATAATGTCACTACTACAAAACAAATCTTAATGRTTATAAATTAAACTTAAACCCTCACATCAAAGAATTGAAAGTACCCAGATGTAATCTGGTACATTGTTCCGGGCAGCTGAAGTGATTAGTTTCATTATAAATTTATTTCCATATGTAGCTGACCAAATAAATCATTCAAATTACTCTGGTGAAAGATGAAACAGAGAAAGAAACTTTCTATTAACAAAAGTGTGCTGACAGAGCAAAAAGTTGTGCAATGCTGGCAGTGGACCACTCCGCAGATGAGTAATATGTGGAAACAAGCTATTTTGATCAGGCCAAGAAGTGTTCAACTTACTGGAATTTTCCAGACAAAAGCTGTAGAGTCATAAAAAGGTCTCTCTTCTCACTGCATAAAAGACGCGATTGTTGTGATTGCACTTTTCAATCTTTGCCTAAGAGCTACTTTCRTACTGACATGAATTCTATGCCTTAGAAAAAAATGCAGAAAGTTTTGTTTGACTTCTAGCAGCGATACAGCCATAAGATGGATTAAACAGCTATGTATATTAACTGCTGATGGTCCAAGACCTGCATTTTGGGAAGCTTAGGCAAAGGAAAAACAACAGAGGTGACTTGCTTTAAATTATCTGAAAATATTTCCAGGATATTTGATAAATGAATTATTTCAATTGCAGGATTAATCCTTCTCAGTAACTGCTAAGCAGTTATATTTTATTTTATAACTCCATTTTTATAGATAGACTGTTTATCCAAGCAATACACTCATTAAACTAAATGAATCAGAGGGTTTTCAGCATAGCAGAAAAATACTTATCTGGCTGAAACTCTTCTGAATAACTGCAGTAATGACGGATATCTGTACATCACTCTMAAGAGTAATCTAAGTGGTCTACAGATTTGCAGTGAATCATGAACTTAATTAGTATTAGCACTGCATAAACTTACTACAACAACTAAGCAGAACTGAATTACTAAAGCATCAATTCAGAGACATCTTGATTGTATGCAAGCTCATACAGATTTTGCTGTCAAGTGAGCTAACTTATCATTTCTTGCACAGGGAAGAGATTAGGTTCTTTTCTCCCCCGTCTGCTTTGATTTCTGGCTCAAGCATTTAAAACACTGGAGAAATTTCAGAGAACAAAACATGAATTCAACAACATGAACTATTTCGCACATTYCTGAATTATATGTATTAAAATACTATAGTCAGTGAGTCTTTAAGCCTGCTGCAAGAATCAGCATAAAATCATTTTTAACTGTGAGGACATCTATGTAAATGAAATAGCCATAGGGGGAAAAAAATTAAGATTTATACCTTATCAAACACAAATGAGTACTTAAACATCAGTTTAGCTTAATTATTTAAGTAGTTTATCTGGACAGCATTTTACTCATGTCCCCACTTGACAAGTTCAGGGCTATTTTAAATACAAATGAGCTTAGAGAAAACACATGGTAGCTATTGTTTGCTTGGACAGTTGTTAAGCAACTAGAAGTTTATCAGGTTTCTATAGCCAGTTAATTGTCCATCCTGACTTAGCAGAAAGCAAGATCAATGGGTCAAATCCTCAAATAGCTTTAAGGCCTGCACTTAAAGCTTTGCATGCTACTACCAGAGAGGGCTATGATAATTCTCACAGAACAAACCTTTCCTGAGACTTCCCTCTGCATTTGTACTTCATTTCTTTCACTGGAGAAGAAACAGGGTGTATGATGACAATCCAAACCCTGTTGATGCAAGAATACATCAACATACCAAAATGGAAATAGCAGCAACCTATCTGAAATAAAGATATCATGCTATGCATGAACAAGCTTGAGCAGAGGACACATGAAAGAGATGTCACCACATTCAACGCCACCATACCTGGAACAAGTATGTGCCCAACTGCCAGTTATAAATGATGACTCTATTAGGTTTATTTTTACTTAGCTAAACTACAGGAGGAGAATAAGCACTATATATAACACACTAGTACAGCTTAGGAGAGCAAAACAGTAACTAAATTGTTCTKGTTTGTTTGTTTTTTAAATAGAAGTACAGTGTATCTATTCATTGGTAGTGGATATCTGTTAACACACAGCAAACTAGAGAGCTAATCACTTTTTTATATATAATTTTCATAAAATATTAGTGAATTAGAGCAAAGTCTTTCAAAAAGCACACTAAGTAAACACAGTTAACACACTAGGTTTCTACATTAGTTATCCTCCTAGAATAAAACTAAGCTACCCTCTGCTCAAAGAAGCTTATCTACCCGGTATTTGCTCAGTGCAAAATTCTGTKGCTCTTCACAGGACTTGACTCTAGGGATTAGCACTTCACTAAACAGCCTGTAATGAAAGAACCTTCAGAAATATTTTTACTAAGTCTAGAAGACTTATTCAGATAGCTTTTTCAAAGTTACATTATGACTTCACCCAAAAGGGGGGAAAAATTAAGTTATAATTTTATGATGACAAGCATTTTATTTTTATTTATTTATTCATTGGTATTAAGCCATGTTGGCAGTAGAGGAAATAAAATTCTGTAGCAGTTGGGTAAAAATACCATACAAATGTAAAGRTATTAACTTTAATAAATTCAAACTGTTAAGAGAGGCCTCTGGTAGATGATCTCTAAGTTGCAAACAAAACAAAATCCAAAAGTGAAATCACTCAGCTGATACTAGTGAAGACACTGGCAATTTTTTTCTTTATTTTTTTTTTAATCTCTCCAGTCACTGGATATCAGAAACATAAATATATCGAAGAACATGTTGCTCTTCTCTTAGTAAGGTTGTTAATAAGATTATTTTATATTTGTCCAGGGCTTCATTACGACCTATTAACAAACCCTGTCCAAGAACAGACTTTAAGATAATTTCTTAACTTTCGATAAACATCAGAGTAATGACTAGACACAAATATTATTCTGCTCCCTCAGGCTAAGTAAAATTTCTTCTTTAATGTAGAAAATACACAGGGACACCAAAAATAAATTGTACTATTAATCCAGTTTCCTCTACCGGGTCAATAGACTTAAAAACTCCTTTTTGCCTGTAATGAAAAGAAGAATGTTCCTCTTCAAGAAGATATTTAGTTCCTTCATGACACAAGAATACAACATTTCCCATTCACTGTCCTCCACAAGGTCAGTAGAATTTTACTTCATAGCTTGGAAGAACAGCTTCAGTTCCCTGAGAAAGTTTCTAAATTGCCCATTTTGTTCTATGGGAACTGACGGTGGTTTTGYTGCTGTTTGCCCCAGCCTCTTCACCCTAAAAAAGAGGAACCCCTGTCTTCCTCTCCCAAGTTGGAAAAACAAGCTCAGCATGTTTCACTATACTTCTGAAGTTTAAAAAATTTTAGAAATTTCCTGGTCTCTCAATTTCAAAAGAATATTCCATAGTCACCTAATTCAAATAGTAAAAACCACCATTGCTTTCTCATTCATGTCAGAATTAACTGATTGAATTAATTTCAAATTAATTTTCAAATTCTTGGATATTAGTTTACTGAACTGTTATATTCTAGACTCTGGTATTTGAAGAACTAAAACCCAGACCACTTCCATAACATGAAAAACCTCCAAGAGGAAGTCACATAACTTAAAGTTCCRAAAACCTCACGGTATTATTTACTAGATGGCATCAGTAGAGCCCTTCTTATATCACTGTTCTTACATTAAACAGTAGTAACGTGCCTGATTTTGGCAAAAAGATATGATGGATTTCTTAGCTTTGCCAGAAAGTTAAGAGCTAGAACAGACTTCTTAAAAATCACCCAATATTAATAGATGAGCAATTTCTCAAAGAATAGTTTATTTCTGCTTATATCTGATGAACTTCCTCAAAATCTGTACGTTTGCAATAAATACTGATGGTTTATAGGCACATAAGTATGGAGGGAACAGTAGCCTGAATATTTAATGTGGAAATGACCTTATGCTTAATGGCAGGTTTTTCCCAATGAAAAATGAAAAGATATTTCCTCCTATTCCATAAACGGCCTTTCTGAGGAGTTTTCCTCTTATCTTTATGTGTGCCTTTATTGTGCATCTAAACTGTCACAGCAAAGCAGCAGAAGGAAAGCCAAATAGCTAATGGCTACTTCCAAGGCTTTTGGACAACAGCAGCACAAACCAGTCTTGTGCCATCCCCTCCCTCTCCATTCAGTCTTTTCACCTTCTTCATTCTTCACGTTCACRAGCCACCTGTGTCTCATCTTGCAGCGAGACAAAGTGGCGATCCACTTCAGCCTTGTAAGGAGGTATATGCTGTTAATACCGCACCTATAAATATCTTCAGGGAATAGTTACGAAGGAAAAGRTCTGCACAGAGCAACTAAGAAGCTTAATGGACTGAGATAATCCCTTTGGGGAACAAGCAGAAGACTTTGAGAAAGGTGACCAAGCATTAGAAGATGTGTATTGCACGGGGAACAGATGAAACCTGCAACAGAAGATCCGGAAACCACAAGGGCAGACACCTCTTGTTATGTTACTTTGTTGCACACTACACACCGTTCAGAAGCTCTCCCCAGTCTATTTTACCAGTGATGCTTGCAAAGAATCCCCCTGCTTTCATCCTCCCAAAGAGAGGGAAAGAGGAGACCCAGGAGCTTAGCAGAAAACTGATTTAGCAAGACTGTAATCAGTTTACAYGAGCTGTTCACACAACAGCATCCTGAGAGGACAAATAAGCTGAATTAAGGCCCACTGACAGCACTTTCATATCTCCCTGCCTCCTTTCCTCACACTGGGAAACTTTTTAAGCACAGGTGCCTTTTTTTTTCATTTTCAGTACTAACRGCATTTTCAGTGCTAACATGAAAACATTAAGACCTAATTGGCTCTGTTATTAATAAATATGCATCAAGTCTAAATTACCCTTGAAATTGTTCCATGTGCTAAACAGATATATTAACATATAAAAGTCAGATTTCAAATTAAATAAACCACAAATTAGCTTTACCTGTCAAACCAATCAAACACTAATTAGCTACCCTACAAACAGGTATTTGTTTTTATTAGAACTAAGTGATSACTGAACAAACCAAGATCATCACTATTCTGGGTATAATATGGATAATGACACTATGATTTAGCGCAGTACTAAACAAAAATAATTTTAAGGCATATTTCATCCCATGGATGATTTACAGGCTTCAAGATATATAGGTAATTACTATACCAACTATGATTTAAMGCTTTCCAAACCTCCCCCCCGTCCTACCATCTTACACTTCAGTTTTGAAATTATGATGCAATGGCAAATTTCACCAATACTAAAAGCACCAGCACAGATATCTGTGGCAAACACACACTGTATTCCTTTTTTTTTCAGAGTATGCCTTCTTTCCAAGCTACCACTACAAAGCAAAAAAATAAACCATGCCTTAAAACACAGAAGTTTGCTATATTATTAATATTCTAATAGGCAGAAGATATTAGCTCTGGCCCATGTTAGAATTCCAATTCCTCAACAGAAAGATTTTTTTTTTTTTTTTTTTTTTTTGTAAGTTTATTTAAATCAAGTGGTAGAAAATATTTCAACAAAGTTGCTTTTTGTTTGCTTTGGTTTTGGGGAGGGAGGAAAAGGAGTATCATCAGATAGTTCAATTACTTTTAGTTTATCTACTATGTAAAATAAATCAGATGTCTCATCTAAATCTATACCTACGTGACATCAGCAAGGTGGGAGGAGGAAGCAGGGAAAGACACCAGTCTGCACCTAACATATAGGCATGATTTACAGCAGAAAAAATCATACCTCTGAGATCTACTCAGAGAATATCACTGCTTTTTAAAAATAAAGACTTATACTATCAAAACCTTCCACTCCAGCAAAGGTCAACCACCCTGCAAGTAAGCAAACAGTCAACAAAAGAACTTGCTGTCCCGTGCAGGACAGCTAAAAGTACATTGTTGCCTGTTTAAAAGTGTAAACAAGATCTAAGTGAAATCATCATCGTGTTATTGTCAATTTTGAAACCAGGGAGCATATTACATGTTTTCAGGTCCTATTTTAGATATATCAAGCTGCTGCTAAATTAGCCAAATGGATATTTGACAAAACTGTCTCATAGTCCCCTGTATGTTGCACACTTGCCCCAAACTCACTGGAGCAGCAGCAGCAAGACAAATAGGAGTTTCCATGGGGCAAGAGGGAGAAGTAAAGAGTTTTGAACAGATCTTTTTAAAAAACTTCTTTCCAGTTCACTCAATATGCTCTACTAATCAGAGCAACTGAAGTTATTTTTACTTTGTTCAGCATTGCCTGGAGGCGTGGCAGCAATGCTATAAACATATAAAATGTTTGTGACGTATTCTGCTATTTTTCTATCAGCTCCAGTGCTACTGGGGATAAATACTGCCAGACTGCTTTCAGTGGTTACTTCTAGCATCACGCAATTCCACATTTAAACAAAGAAGAGCAAATTTGTGTGCACTGTGGCATGGAAATAGCAATTTTACAGGTCAACCACTGTCAGCGTTACAGTACAGATTTCACACACTGACCAATTGAAATGCTCAATTCAACATTTTCTGGTGAAGGGATGCCCTTCAGAATGTGGTACTTGCTTTGACATGGGACATTGGGAAATAGGGTTACAAACGCTTAAATAGAATTATTGACATCATTGGAATCATTGGTGCATTTTTTTTATGATAAAGGATGGAACTCTGAGAGAGGTCCTCCTCGAGTTTGTATAAATCTCCCTAACAGCAAGTCTCTAGATTTTGATTAAGAATCTGATGTTTAACTGGGATCTTTGGAGAAGTAGGTAAGAATTAAAAATATAATTTRCTATTCCATCAGAAAAAAAAAGTAAAAGGTTTTTTTTTTTCTCTCTCTCTTATAGCAATTTTCTTGGCAGAGGGTACAAGACAACCATCTGCCATTGGAATATCTCTGTTTTCCCATCTGTCCATGGCACTGTGCTATTGTATAAATCCAGCAGTCCCAGAAGTTATTTAATGCTTTCAAGTTGATTCCAATGGAAAATCTAATTTGAACAGAGAAGGAATTACCTACCATTAATACCACCTCAAACACAACAGCTCACCACAAGCTTAGAACAGACATGGGGTATTAAGTGTTTGTCATGACACTGAGGAAAACACATCAGAGAGCTGTAGTCAGAGAACAATTACTCTGTGCTGCCTTTTGGCTCTGATACACGAGGGAGATTACATTGAAATTTATGATATAAGAAAATCAGATAAAGGAATTCTTGTTGTGAAACATACGCTGAGCTACACTCCTCCATTCTCCCAAAGCCTCATAGGTTTTTACCACAGATGATAATTAGGACAATAAAAGAAATTGTTTCTAAATTGTTATACACTTCAGCTTTTTAACCATCACTTCTGCRGTAAAGACATAAGATTCTGAAAGAGCTAGAGTCCCTATATTTTTGATCTTCAACTGCACCAAGATTCACTCTCATGCAAAAAGCTTTTGTTACAAAATAGCTATAATGATCACTGTTTGCTACTTGGCAAAGCAGTAGAAGTTTCAGTTTCAGACTTCTTTATTACTGCTTTTCTTTTGAGAAAAAGAACACAAATGACATTCAGATATAACAATACACTGAGACTGAATAAATAAGTTCAGTCATAGGATTTTGGTTTTTTACTTCAATCTCCAAATACTCTAAAAAGCAAGGCAGATTTCTTAAGTTACTCAGTCTCAGNAAAAAAAAAAAAAAAAAAAAAGAGTGACAAAAAGTGACAAAAGTTTCAACTATACATAGCACTTAAGAGCCAAATAAAGCACAATAAGCAGCAAGAAAAGCTTTACTACTTATTTTTGCCTTTCCAAATTAACTATGGAGGTAATTTTTCCACTTTATCTATTCCACTACCTTTAAAAACTGTTTTTCCCCTTTTATCATCAGCCTTTTTTAATTTCCAAGTCAGCTTAAGGAAGAACATGAAAAGTATTCAAACTGATTCTGAGAACTTGATGACAGGTTTGACAACATTATTCACTCCTGAGCATACTTTCATTTTTAAATTAGGCAAGAAGGCTTAGTCATTCAAGAAAACTTCAAGTGCATTTGCAATGCTTGTCACTCAGCAATGCATTCCAAAGTAGCAACTTATTTAATGAGAATTAAACTGGAGCAGTGCTGGACCATCTTATTCGTCTTTGTCTTAAGAAGGCTCATGAAAATATCAAGAGCCTTCCATATTAAAAAGGTACAACGATCACTGTAAATATACAAGTAAAACAGTAATTAATAAGCCTTATTCTGTTTTATATTTTGAGTTCATAGATAAACCTTTCAGTTGCAAGATAAACCTTTAATGACTTACTAAAAGAGGATGTTATTATTAACAGACATTTTCTCTTAATGTAGTTTTCCTTGGTTCTGGTGATAGAATAGGAAAATGGGATGCTAGACTCCTCTWARKTTTTTTTYYTTTTTTTTTTYYTTTTTTTTTTCTTTTTTACTATATATATAAAATCAACAGATAACAGGTTATATTAACAACTCTCTTTCCAAATAAGACATTCTTTTTTTTCTCCAGATTTTGAAACCTTTAAAATAATCATGAAGTTTCTTCTCTTCATGACAGTTATTTCTACCAATACTTTCTTCCTACTAGACCCTCTCCTCCTCTGCCTGGAATGTGCTCATTAATACAAGTCTGTACTCACATTAAGTGACACAGAAGAGCCACTGGTAGATTAGCATGTTATCTGTATATAATYGCATATAAGTTAGAAATTCAGAAATTGAAATTAATCCAAGAAAGCACAGATTTCTGGTAAGATTGGATAAATATTTACCGTACAAGAAAAACACTGCCCTTCAGGAAACACTGCCATGTGCTAAGGATATGTTTGCAATACTGGAGCAAACGAGTTCACAGTGTAAAACTGTCTAGTAAAGACAGGGCAAATCCAAGCCCAGAAACATATCTTAGTTTCAAGAAAAATAATTGTAAAAAAATCTCATAAGTATGCCAAAAAATTTTGAAGTTGTTTTCCTTCCCAAAATCATCACTGTAAAATTATGAAATTCAAAGGGAACTTTATATACTTTCTCCTTCATTTTTGACCAGTAATGAAAATTAATTAAAACAGTATTTCAATACTAATTGAAATAAATACATCCACATTCGAACTTTAAACAGACACATATTTCGAAAGAACATTTTTCTGTCATTTTAACTACAAGAACTTTTGTTCTATTGATTACCATCATAACCCAAATACAGAAAGCTCATTTCAAGCAGAGAGGGCAATATGAAATATGACAGGTTTTAAAATAAACAGCTTACCTTGAAATGAGGTAACAGGGATATGCCAGAACCACAGGAACAGGGAATATCAACTTCAACCAAAAACAAAACAAAMCAAAACAAACCACACACCTAGAAATGCCAAACTTGCTCTCTCATGTACCAGCTACTTTGAGCATTGACTTTCAATCCAGGAGCGATTTTATGGCTTAATAGAACTAGTGGGAAATGTCTGTATGAGAAAGATAGATTAATAGAAGAGAATCTTAAACTAGCCATATCCTGCTATTATCTCTCCAGAAGTTGCTAAGGATACATGCACCAGACTAAACATGATCAAATTACATTACACTAGTTGAAAAAAATATTGTCCTTGAATGGAATTTCCTGAACTGTGTGCAGTAACAGTCTGCCACTGCTGCAAACTAAAGCATATGAACTTAAACATCATCTACTGAGTTATGAGACCAAATCTACATATACAGTTTCTTTAAAGAGTTCCTTCATGAAATCTTTTCTTTGTAGCAATGTAATAAATATGTTAGGAACATGGAAGAAACAAACTAATTTAGGCATGAAAGACRAAAAAAACCACCAAATGCAAATGCATGTGTTTTTTTAGGAAGCTAAGTCTATAAAAGAATTGTTACTTTTCTTCCTCTTTTTTACAACTGTGARTAAATCGGATGCAAGGAGGGGGCTATTCTTAGGTTAAAAATATATTTATATATTGCAACAAGGATAGTATTTTTTCTTGGTTTTAAATTAAGATTATTACACAACTCTGTGTGATGAAAGATGGATTTAGGGAAACTCAGCTTTCCTAATCTAACCCTCAAAAGACTTTAAAGTGTAATGCTGTTGTACTATTACATACACGGCTCTGTCCATATTCCCATAAGATTATTTTTGATATAGTTGTCTAAGCAGTTTACTGACTACTTAAGAAATGTAAAGAATACGCATTTGGATCTATTTGCTTTGCTCTCAAAAATTCAGTATTAACGCGTATAATTGTTCCATTATATTTTTTTCCTAAAGGTGATAATGCCAGTTTTGAGTTACCAATACACCTCTTTCATACCTCTCCTTTGTATTTCAATACTGGAATCAGGCAGTTCTCAGAATTTTTCCCATTTTACTGAAACTATGTCCTCTGGCTTGTAAAATGTCCTACAAGGGAACATAGATCTCTTTGTAGAGGTTTTCTTCCCCTCCTCCTCTCAAATGTGAATCATCCACTGCAAGAAGGGAAAGAAGGAGGAGGAGGGAAAGAGAATTTTCTACAAATTAATTGAAAGACTTTACTGAAAAAATAGGAATTTTTTTTGCTTGGTTAACATCTTTTTTTTCCTCATCAGTCATTACTAATACTTACTATGTAASAAACCCGACATTAGGGAATTCACTCTTGTACTATTAGGAATACGTTGGACTGAAATCTAACTGAACATATACAAAAGCAGAAAATAATACTTATCCATTTAACTATACACCTCCTATATTTAAAAATATATATATTTCTTTTAATTTGGATCGCATATGCTGAAGTGCGAGCAGCTTTGTAAGAAGCTTTCTAGTTTATGAATGATAAATACTTCTAAGTTTGAAAGTGCTTTCAAACAGTTTTAATTTAAAAAAAAAAAAAAACATTTTCTGCATAGGAGAGAGAATGGGACCGATGCAAACCCATGCACTTGCATTAAAAATACAGTATGTTAGTTGTCACATTGATCTCTATTACTGTATATACAGCACTGTTGATAGGCAGAAGTATTACCCTACTTTCAAGATGATCTTCTAGAGGCTTGATATAATTTCAGTGAACTGTTCTGTTCCAGAAAGACACGTTCACTGCATTCAAGCTTCAAAACCACAGAACTGGTTCCAGTTTCAGAAGCTCTCAATGTATTCTGTCGCAGAGCTGGAACTGGCATCAGTTACCTAGTTGTCAAAGAGAGTCCAAGAGAGCAAGGCACCTCGCTTCCACTGCTGCRTCTGCCAGGCCATCTTCCAGTGGTGGCTCGACCAGGTAGTGCCAGGGAGCACCAGCACATTTTGCCGAGACAAACAGCTTTTTAGGCTTCTTACACATGTCCCTCAGTTCAACATGYTCACTGCTGACTGTCAGAATTACTTATGAAGTGCTATAAATACAAGCCAGCCAGCACACAGCTCAACCTTGTAACAGGAACTTCATGTATTTTCCTTGTTCAGTAAGTTTTTACTTACTGACCACTACTATAGTTTTATGAACCCCAGTCATCTATAAACTAGTCTGAGAAACACCAAGATAAGGGCTTTTTGTGTGGGGGGGGGGAGGAAGGGGAGAGGCCAAGAACATACAGTACATTTTAAAAAAAAAAAAAAAAAAACACTATATCTTGACTGAACCAATCAAGAAAAATTAGTAAATTCACTTTTAAAAGTGTCAATTTATTGAATTTAAGCATTACAGCTTTTCTTTAAACAATGAGCTAAGCTGCTGTAAATACACTTGTATGGTTTGTTTTCATTTTTCTTTAGCCGTTTTGTTAAATAGAATAGCATCTGTGGTTGCAGAACCAAAGTCAACACTCAACAGAAACGATTCCTAATTTAGCTTCATTTCATGGAGCTATTTTCACAGCAGTTTCCACTCGACCTTGCACAGAGGTGAGAGTAACAGCAGGCTGTGAAAAGCTACCATATCAGAAACTGAATTATATTCTTATAATTAGAAGACTTATTTTTTGACAGAATTCTCAAATATGCATGATCTCAAAAAATGGTGAAAAAAATAGTACCTTTATATACCTATATGTATCAGTTACTGATTGATTATGGTATATCATTTTCAACATTGCTCTAAAGAATGTTTCCAGGCTGGATCAATCCCTCCTGCAATGCTCCATTGCTTAAGATACAGAAACAAAGAAAATGAGACATCTGGGGATTAGTAAACATGGAGATTAGCACATCAACCATGAAACGAGTAAAAAGCAAGATGAGAAACGCAAAGATGAAAGGCCAAGATGAAGTGGGATTACTAAAGAAGCTCCTAAAAAGAGCATTCTCAGGATCAGTATTAGTAATAAAACTCAGGAAACATGGAAAGTGAGTAAGCATGGTAACTGCATAAACTAGGACTATATAACCAAACAGTAGGAAGTGTATGAACGCGATGACTAAAATAGATAGACAATAATAGAAGACAATAGTAGGAATGATACTCCACTGTCTTATTTTGGGGACTGATTAGAGTTGTTCTACTATGTAGAAAGTAGTAAGAAAAAAAAAAAAAAAAAAGAAAAAAAGAAAGAAAGAAAGAAAGAAAGATGGAAATCAAAAGAATTGCTGCATTGCTAGCAGAGTACATATGTCTCAGGGTACATATGTCCAAGAGGTTAAAAGGTAAGTGCAGTTCTAGAATATATGGGACAAGGTCCTCCCACAGAGTCACAGGTAACTACTAAAGCCACTCACAAGACCTTGTCTGAAATTTCTGATGAATTTCCATCACTCACTTAAAATATTCGCAAATAAAAACCGATCCAGAAGTGAGCATACGTAAGGAAGGATGAACATAATGATGGCAGGTCCATAGTACAAAAGTAAGCTAAAGGAAAATGGCTATTAAAAGCAAAGGTGGAATGGAAACAAGCTGGCCCTCAATAAACAAACCGATGGAGGACAAAGAATTATTTGAAAGACAGTGTTAGCACAGAGAACAAAAACATAAATAAATGTAGGCTGTGAATTTGAAAAAAAAAAAAAAAAAAAMCTAAGAGTGTACTATTAACTAATCTTTTCAGTGAAGCAAGATGCCTCTCATTCCTCTATTAAAATAGCACATGATTATCAGATGGTTAATGCTATCAGAGGTCTCAGCTTCACCCTGGAGATCACTTTAATTTTATTTCCTATTTTTCACTTAAGGCCAATTTATACATTCACATAAATCAGATGTTCTGTCATCCCATAGAAGTCTGACTGTGGCTAACTGTGCTTTGAAAGTACAAGGTATTTTTAGTTTTAGTTAAACTGAAACTGCTATATGAGATAAAGAAAATGGGAACAGATCACTGAAGAAAAAAAAATTCTCCAAGCTTGACTTTCATTTTGAGCATAGCTAAATGCTATCACTCTGTAACAACCAAATTCCTATTATTYAGTATTTTCCTCTAATCTTCTTCAGCTAAAACAAAAAGACATTTGGCAGGAAAGAGGAGAATAAATCATATTTAAAGCAGACAAAGCAAATAGGTTTTCAAACCTTCTGTATTTTAAGGATTAAGAAAGCTGTTGCAATTTAAGAGATTCATGGGATTTATATGGCTAGTAGAATATCATGTGACCATAATAAAACAAATGCAAAAAAAGATGTGGAAGGAAAATTAAACTTCTTTATTTGCAGGCCTAAAAGATCTCCACCAGATAGCAGGCCTGAATCGTAGGCCCTTGCCCATGTCCCCTCACTGCAAGTCCCCTAAAATTATCTCTGAGACACATAGAGCTTGCTATCATCAGTATGCAGGACTAGATGAGTCATCAGTCTGGTTCCCAAAACATGCATAATATGAACACACATCTACTCAGAATGGATCTGACCACACAAAAGCTACTACTACTCTGGAAAAGCAAATCTCATTAGGAAATATATTTTGATTAACATATCATTGAATGCTATTTATTACTTAAATATATAAATCACATTAATCACAATTAAAAAAAAACCAAGACATTTATTCTTGCCTTCATTACAAGTAAAATTACATTAGTTAATAGCTGTTTTAGCATGAAACATTTTCCTACAGCAAATTAGCTGGCTGGGTACACACAAGCTCTGCATCTAATATGCAAACACTTGAGGCTAAACTRCAACTTCCTCCCACCCTGCTGTTAAAATGAACCAGGGATATGAAAAACCATAAAATGCTATAGATTTAAGAGAAATGTCTACAGGTTCTGACTGCTCCTCCACCAAGCACCTTATAAACATCATCTTATAAAACTTATGCTTCTACAGCATTGAAAGAATACTGAGAAGCTTTAGAAAAGAAATACTGGGAAGCAACTAAAAGTGTTTGTAACACGCCAAAATATATCAAGGAACTTGAAACCTCACAAACCCCTCTCTTCAAGAGGTTAAAACTCAAATGAAAGCTTAGGCTTGGGAAATCCCATCAGATTGTCAAATATGGACATTATGTAGGAACCCCATCTGTTCATGCAGGGACATGAATATGCAACGTGACTATTGCTGCAACACTTGCATTCACATTGCGGAAAATTTACAAGCAAGCAGTTCCTGACTCTAATTAAATCGAGAATCAAGTTCTGCAAACACATGCAATAGATTTCTTGCTGCAGACACGTGAGCTTTATACACTTAGTTTGCTTCTCTTCCTCTTTGTGTTGAGATGAAGAAACTTACAGCACACGTATGTTATCCTTTTTAAAGTCATTAGAGTCTCTTTATCCTCCTGGGCAAGGTACCCTGCTCATTATAGCACAGGGAAAGGACAACATGCATCAGACAACTTTCCACCCGTGATCCAATTCATTGTCCATAATGCTGCACAAATCGATCCGTACATCTTTAAGGGCTTCACAGGAAAAGAGAGCTGCCAGCCAGAAGCCACAACATTGGACAAGCTGTTCTGAAGGGCTGTACGACTTCCCGCACACTAGACATCAACCAACCTCGAGTTAAGTTTACTATCAAAGTTTGTTATTAATGTTCCCTCACCGTTACAAACATTTTTTTTCTTCTGATTCTGAAGTTTTCTGTACATAACACTGAAGATGGTTTTGAATTAAATTCTACATTCAGATGAACCTGACTACCCGCATTCTTTCCACACCACTGCCAACTGTGCATATAGGATATTGTAGTGATATATTATGAAAGGAATCAGCTTGCTACACTGGAAAACAGAGATTTTTAGCCTAAAGCAGGGGGTAGGGGCAATGTTCAACTGACAGCTCCATTGACTGATTTGATTATAATTGTTCAACAAAAAAACACAGTTATGAACTTTTTTAACATGCATGCTCTACATTCAAGGTGAAGATGGCTGCCAAAACATAAATTAATTTTGATTTTACAGATGCCAGACATTTATCTTGGAAAGCATTAGCAGAATATTAACTTAGAAAAAAAAAAAAAAAAGGTAATTTATAAACTCTCAGTGCAGAGTCATAAAAATAAAAAGCTTCCTATCCCAAAATGAATTGTACAAAGATCTGCAGTATCACTTTCCCTTTATTAAATAAAATCCACTTTCTTTTAACACTTCTTTTTTAATTAAGACTGACTASTCCTCTCACCCTCTCAAATGTTCACTACTCATGAGTCCATGTAATAACAGAAGCTACCTCAAATCACTAGACAAGCAGAGCTCCTTTTTACCAATACAGTCAGACCAGATGACAGTTGACGGGATTGATCTTTTATAGCCTGCTGAGCATACCAACTACCACTTTCCAGACTTAAAAGCCTAATTATGAAAAACAAGCATCTCATGTAGCACAACTTATACTTCTGAATCTCCAGTTTTTGGATCTGAATAAAAGCTAACTCAGGAATAAGGTACATAAGCAAGTTTGCAAATATAGTGCAAATTACTCCTCAGCTTTTGACTGCACTACTCTTGGTATAGCTAGCGATTCTGATAGACCATGCTCATGAGCTTCAAATCAAAATGCAACAGGAACTAATCAAAGCTTTAGGTTTCATAATTCACAGAGCAACTAGCACTTGAAACATTCCAGGAAGTTGCGGGGGGGGGCGGAAAGCAGACAACATAGCTTAAGTGTCTTCCCTGGAAGAAAATACCAAAACCTCTCTAAACAAGAATGCTCTTTCTCTGATGCTATACACAAGATCTTTCCCATAACAGTAGCATTAAACAGAAAGAGTTTGCACAGGCATATGCACACAGAGAGAGCTCACAATACACAGGAATAAACACACAGACTGGATTTCTCTGCCTCTCCAAAGCAGAGCAGATGTTTCTTCAAATTCAAAGCATAATTATTTTTAAGAAAAAAAAAAAAAAAAAAAAGGAGTTTGCATTTTCAACTTGGTGCCTTGTAAAACTTTCAGTGAACAGCAGAAGTTACAGTGCTTTGTTGATAAACTCTAAAAATGCCATTACTGCTGCAAAGCATCCTACAAGTGTGCAGTGACTGTATAGGAAGGAGGAAGCTAGACCACCACAAACTCACTGAAGCATCCTGGCATATGTTTCTTAGAAGGTCAAATGAAGGACAAATATATGAAAATATTTGCAAATGCAAAACAAACTATTTGGCTAACTTTATTTTTTTAATCTGTCAGATAAGCTGCTTCACAATAGGAAGAAAAAGCCTATCGCCTCCAAAAGCCTATCAGCTCCAAAAGCACACCTCCAACTTCTCCAACTTGCTATCAGTTGCAAGATAAGATATCAGTTAAATAACCCTGCTGACCAGTGGCTTCACACTACAACATACATAAACCAATGTTTTCTATGTACAGTACTATGYGTAAACAGATAGAACAAATCAACAATAAAGGTGGAATGTTTACTGCTGTGCTTGTTTCCTGGTTTGCATATTGGACTAGAAGAACTTGTCTGAAAGTATGAATTGGATATAAGTTGCAAAACACTTCCAGCAGGATCATTTCCAGGTCTCTCAGACTAGGTGGGGAAAAACAGAAGAAAACACAGCATAGAGAATAAAGATGCTCAGCTAATATTTTCCATGTCTCTATTTCTCCTCTCTCAGCAGTCAGAATGAGCAGCAGTTCTGAAAGTGGAGCTATTCAGATATGCAATTAAGTCTTTAGTTTGTAGAAATGCAGAAGGACACTTTCCAGACAGAATTTGCAACTTCTGTCAGAAAGTGTCAGGAAGGGAAGAAGGAACCAAATAAATCTCAAAGAATTACTTCGTTGTTAATATCTCAGGAGAAGATATTTGTAAGGACAGGGCAGGAGTATTCCAGGCTGGGCTAAATACATTAAACTGATCCACAATTAGGCATGTTTAATAATTCTGTGAATTGGAATAGAAAAACATCTCCTCCAGGTGTGCTGGGTATGTGCTACAATTTTTATCTATGTACCTTCCATTACTAACACCAGAAATAAGTTTTCATCTTACTAGGGATGATATATGTATCTCTAAACTCTAACATAATTCACTTGAGGCCTATCAASGCACAAGTTACAGAAGGGATTCTCCTTCCCTGGAAGGAGAGGAGGAAAAAAAATTCTTTGCCAAGAAAGAACGAACTGCCATTATCGAAATTATGCAATGGATTTGCTATGGWTTTATGTTATTAGGAATACTCATTTCATATATGATTTAAGTTGTTAAAACTGACCAATGTTCGTCACAGTGAATTCAAAGTTCTATCCTTATTCTCAGGAATATCTAAAATTTCTCAGTATTTTCACTAAAAACAAAAGTTAATGAAGCCCCAAATCTTCAAAACAGGACACATGACTAAAAATGCTTACTTATCCACGTAAAATGAAATGTCTATGTTGAATTTAATAGTATGTCATGAGTAAGCTAAGGGACAGAAAAAAATAACACACACATACACACACACATACAGAGAGAGAGAAAACAAAAAGGTCAAACTCCACTTTATCAGGTAAGCCTTGCTATCATGCTTTCAGGGTATATTTTTTAAACATACATTCAATACATGTGCTGTTCCACATATAACTAACCTGAAAAACAGGCTGGAATGAAAAAAGTATTTCTGGATGGAAGCACCAAAAAAATTGAAAACTTAATTCTTTTCTACAGAAAGCTGACACTTGTTTCACTTACAATTAAATGCCCTTAAGAAGAGTGTTGGCTACTTGGGAATACATGCATGTGTATTTAAGGGCAGAGATTATCATCAAAAACACATGTACTGTTATAAACTTGCATAGATCACTAAGCACAATTTCTTATTTCTCATGCTTCAGAGACTAAGATCTCTAGCTAGGTTTGGAATCTTTGATAGATTAGGAAGAATTGGTTTTTTTTTCCTGTATGTATCGAATGCTCTATTACAGTGTAACATATCTGGCACTGACTGAGACAAGGTTCTTGATTAAATGAACTGTTGGTCTAGTGACACAACAAAAATGTTTATCTCTGTGTTATGAAAAACTAAGATGAAAAATACTACCTTATATGCCTCACTTTTCATTCACCTACCTAATGTATTTTAAATTGCTTCAGGGATCATGAAGCATTCTACACAGGGAGCTTCAGAAACTGAAGTAGTTTAGCCTCAGCAAAATTATTCAATTCTGCCATGAAAATACTCATCCAAAACAGTGTTTTTTCCAGCCACTGTGCTCATCAGAACTAGCTGGGGGAAGGTGCTATTGGTCTAGTCAACTATGGCTATGTCTTGCATGCGCRCTCAAGCTTGTAGGAAACACTTTCTTTTTCAAAGAATACAAAGATGCCGAAAGGATTTCAGAGATTCTTACTAAGAAGGAAGGTAAATAACTGACAAAGCCTCCAAGGCTTAAAGCTCCAAAGCTCACTCATGCTAATGGAAGAAGTGACCCCTGAAAGCTCATGAGAGCATCTAATAAAGTGGTAACCTTGAGCTGATTCTTACATTAGTCTAATATGTACGTCTATGTACAGAACGGTGCATATTTCTGCTGTAGCAAAGAACCGGGAGGGGTGCAGGGAGATAATATTTGTCAGAGCAGTCTAGAAACTGAGAAAAGAAATTGGCCACTACAGTACTAATGTCAATAGAGGCATCAGTGAAAAGTACATCTAATCAAAACATATTAGTTACCTGTCTTTTCAATATGACTAGACAGAAATATTGAAAGGGTCCTCTTCCCCTCCCCTGCTTTTTTTTTTTTTTTTTTTTTTTTTTTTTTTTTTTTTTTTTTTTTTTTTTTTTTTTAATGGCTATAAAAACTGAGGCCCAAAATCTGTTAAGAAAATGGGGAAAAAAGTATATGAAAGAAAAGAGGATCAAAAACAAGCATCTCAAAAGAGGAAAGATGTATAGATTATGTTCCCCCAAAATTTTATTGTTATCATTAATTGTATTTGGTAAAGATGAGGTAAGGTAAAATCACCTCAAAAATTCATCTTTATCTACACTGCTTTCCAGACAAATAAACAGCAAAAATAATTAAAAAAAAACAAAACCAAAAACAAAAAAAATCCCCAAACACCTTGATAACTGAATACACAAGAAAATATCAACAACTGATCAGATACATCAATGCAGAACTCATTATCAGGAAATAAACATTAATTACTTCTTTCTTAGTTTTGCATGCCTGTTCACGCTTGCACTTAGTTTTAGGGGCATGCTATAAACACTTATATATGTGTGTATGTGTATGTTTATATGGACACGTGTGTATAAACATACACATACACACAATGATTTCAGCATACACAAATCATGCAGACTTATCTAGAATGTGATCTATTGATAAAACTAGCCTTTCAGCTTCTAATATCAGCTTGAATCTTAAGGTGATTTAGTAAAAGCAAAATAAAAGCCATAAACTTTTAAATGAAATGAGTATTTTAAGAAAACCACATACAGTATTCTAGTAMGGAAATATTTTTGATTTACTGAAATAATTCATAAAAGAGTTATTTTACAAATAATTAAGACTATTTCTATTACTAAAATTAGAATAGCCTAGAATTTAAATTTTCAAAATCAAACATTAAAAATCATTTCAAAAAATCTACTTTTTGGAATTTTTGTAACTATGAACATAGCAGATACAAAGCATTGATCATTAAAAGAAAAAAAAAAAAAAAGTTGGTTGTGTAAAATCAGGAGTCACAGATTGCTTCTCCCTCAAAATTAAAAACACAGCCTGTGCCTCTGGCACACACACACACAAAGCATGAAATTTCTTTGTAAAAACAGAAAGAAAGCAGAGGAGAGCACACTTTCACAATATAGTTCTGCCACTAGATCATAAGGCCTGTTAAGGTATGGATTCAGATAAACCTTGATGAATATTTATGGCTTAAAGTGAAGACACATGATATGTTTATGACTGGGCTGAAACCTGTTAAATCATTCCTAATTTTGAAGCTGCATTAAATAAGATTTCTAAAATAAAGACATTTTCTTGATGTTCTCATACTATGTAYGAACATAGCTCTTCTTCAATCTTTCAAAAAGGGTCAAAATCGACCTTGTAGTTCGAAGAAGCGATACATGTTTCCAAACTAATGTGATACATGTGATTCCAAGCCAAGTGATACATGTTTCCAAGGAACTTAAGGAAAAATTTCTTAACAGTRAGGGTGACAGAGCCCTGGAACAGGCTGCCCAGAGCGGTTGTGGAGTCTCCTTCTCTGGAGATGTTCGAAACCTGGCTGGACGCAGTCCTGTGCCCCGTGCTCTAGGTGACCCTGTGTGTGCAGGACGGTTGGACTAGATGACCTCTGAGGTCTCTTCCAACCTTTGGAAGGGACAACATAATTGTCTCATGTATGCAGATCACCCAATGAGCTACATTATAAACCTGTATTTTAAAAAATACATGAAACATAAAACATGAAAGTGAATTATTATCTCATTATAAAGCAGTTAAGGTGTGAAGTAACAATAATTTTTTAAAACAATGTCTAACTCATACTCTACCAATTATTGACCACAACAGAGTTTCAGAATCTGGTGTTGTTAATGCTTAGATTTTGTACCATTAGTGATACTTTTCTGCCCTTAAAGATCTGCCTAATAAGATTTATGAAGATTAAAGAATGCTCTTCAAAAGTCAGAGAAAAAAGTAAGAACAAATAATATTTCTGAAAACTACAAAGGCAGAGAGAAATGTGTTCTCTGCATTCATTGACAAGGCATCGTATGAGTAACAGACAAAAAAAAAGGGTACTTCATAATCTAGTTACCAAGCTTTAAAGTATAACTCCTTGTTTTATAGGCTTACATGCTTACATGCTGATTTTGTAGAAAAATCTCTGTATGATTTTTGCCTCATTCCATCCTATGAGCTAAAATCATCCTAGTATACTTCCACTCATTAATGGACTAAACCAAGGATCAACATGGTCCTGTATGAACAATAAGAAAAGTACAAAACAAAAGCTTGAAAAATAGTACAATTAAGAGTATKAATACAGACTAACATGTGAAGAAAGTTTATTAATATAACCTAACATTTCAAAATTTTGCCCCACTGTATACCAAAACTAAGGCACACAAATAACCTGGTACTGATTCTGATATAGTTTCTCACACTGAAAACATTTAGCTCTACAAGAACTAGACAAAATACAGATGCTTATTTAACAGAGTATGCTAATGTCTTGAGAAAATCAAAGGAAAAGGAAAAGGAAAAGGAAAAGGAAAAGGAAAAGGAAAAGGAAAAGGAAAAGGAAAAGGAAAAGGAAAAGGAAAAGGAAAAGGAAAAGG